>NC_142203.1:26358990-26667875 GCF_049639895.1 Pseudopodoces humilis | reverse complement strand
GTTTTTTTCATTGCCTGTTCTTTGTTCAGAGTAGATTTTTTGTTACTCCCATGACCACAATAATTTTAAAGTTTACTTCCTCAAAGATTTTGTGCTCTCATGTACACTTCCTCCCTATATGGGCCATTCGCTTACGTCTTGGTTCCATGATCCTTTTGTGTCTCTTTCAACTCAGGATAATCTGTGATTCTGTGATTCCCTTTCAAAGCTCAGTGTATCTCTACTACGTAATTCGGAGCTTCTTTGTTGTGGCCTATAGTGCCAGTATCCCCAAGAAAAAGAACTGGTCCAGTCTGGGATATTTTTGTGTGGTAATTAATCACCAGCTCTAAGAGAAAGGTCTACTCATTAAGTGGCCCCCATTGAGAAGTGAACTCTTCTATGTGTCTTCAAAGTGGGTTGGCAGCACAGATGGGATGCCTAAAACACCTAGCAGCAGAATGGCATTGGGGTTGGATCACAAAGCTGCCCCATTTTAACCCATCCCGTTAAGGCCCATCCTTCACAGCAGGGGATAAGTCTGCCCAAAAGATCTGCCTTCTTTCATCATGGGATAGGTGCCAGACAGGAGGATCAAAGACCCACAAGATGGTTTATTCCCTTCTATGAGCAAGGAGAGCAGAGACTGACTGTGGTGACCTCTCTGCACAGAGCCTGTCCACTACAAAAAGAGAGGAGACAATTTGTAATCATGGAAAGAATGGCAAAAAAATTATTGCTGTCTGACACTAAAGAGTAGCAGGAAAGGACACTGCTCAACAGTGCAGCCATGAGTCCTGCCCTTTATTGATAAAGGGTGAAGAAGAATTCATCCTGCAGAATTCATTGCACAGTATAACATTACCATGTACCACAAATGGCCTTCAAAAGAGCAAAACCATCTGTCTAAAATTACTCCAACCAATTTCAGATGGTATCTAAATCTGACCATATAGCACATAACACACAGGTTAATACTGACATCTTATTAACTGTCCTGGTTTAGGGCAAATTTGAGAGAGAACCTCCTAATGGGCATCTCCACAGAAAAGCAAATTCAAACGTCTCCTCCCCCAAAGTGGTTTGGGCAAAAATATTTCCTTGCGGAAAAGTGGAAAAAACAGGATTAACAGAATTATTTAACAGACATTGAATAATATTAAACAATAAAACCTCTTGCTGTTTGATGAGAAAAAGTCCTTTTCATGGGGTGTAGCTCAGGTTGCTCAGGTTCTTATCAGTCCCTCTGGTGCTGGAAAGTGCTGAGGCCCAGGCCCCAGTGGGCCATAGGCCTGAGCTCCCGGGGTTTGTCTGGGTGTTTTTCAGTTGAGAGCAGGTTTGAACTGATCCAAGAAAAAGGGGAAAAAAAATCCAGGGATCTTCTCTGTGTCAGCTAGCTAAAACTAAACAAAAGCAAAGGAATGCTCAGTCCCACTATCTGTCCGTGCAGCAGACACCACAGTCCAGGAGCGGGATGTGTGGGAGTGATGTTTTTCCTCAACACAAACTGCGGCTTCTTCTTCCCCCACTTTGCTCTCAGAGCCAGTCTTAAAGGTGCAGAACTTAATATGTAACATAAACCAGGTGACTGGGGATGCAGACATCATAAAGACATCCCATGACATTAATGAATCTTTTTTTTAAGCTATAAAATAATGTAATCTCTGAATCAACTGTACAGCATGAAGTTCTTCTCATCCATATTTAATACATGAGCTCCAATAAAATTTTATTAAGACCAGATAATGAAATATGGAAAATTCCATCTCAGATCCTATCAAATTATCCTTGGAAACAGATCAACCAAATAAATAACATGTACAAAAAAGCCTAAGCACTACCTATTTTACATTTGTCTGCCTGAATTTTGATTTCACTGGTGTACTAATAGCTTTTCCTTTCGGCTCCTAGTCAAAATTCATCACAGGATTCAGGCCATTTGTCTCACTGTAATACCAACATGGGTTGGTAATCATAAAAAAAACCACCAAGGACTGTTATCTTTGAGGCATGATAGAATTAGAAGGTCTGAGTAATTATTATAAAACAGAAAAACAGACTTGATGTTCAATGAGAAGCATGCCTCTCACTCTACATCTTTGAAGATCTACTACAATTTCCCCAGAGAGAGATGTATCACTATCACTATAAGGACACTAAAAAAAAAAAATCCACCCAAAAAATCCCTACAGATACAAATACAATTATACAATTATATTGAAGTACTGCTATACTAAGTATTAAACAACTGATCTATCTATGACTAAAAATAAAAGACTGATTTCAGAAAAATTGCCTTAAAAGCCTAAATTACTGACAATTTGATCTCTTTGAGTACTCTCATGAGAGCAACTGCTATTGAACCAAGATAAGCAAAAAAAAAAAAGGAAATATCAGTATTTTTCATAAACTAGTCTCAAATAAATTGCAGGACTACCTGAGATCATACAAGGAGATATCCTCCTGTTTTCAGGTGGTATACAGTTAATTTTCTTGTCAGTAGCAGCTACAGTGCCATATTTAGGATTCAGTGTGAGAATCTTGATATTTCACTGATGGTTTGGCTGTTGCTGAGCTCTGCTTGCCCTGAATCAAGGACTGCTCAGTTGTCCATGATCTGCCAGTGAGGAGGTGCAAAAGGATCTGCGTGGCAGCATGGCCAGGAGAGAGAACCCAAACTGGCCAAAGGGATACTCCACACCATAGAATGTTGGAAGAGGCCAATTGCTTTTTTGGGGATTGGTTGAGCACTGGCCACTAGATGGTAAACAATTATATTGTTGTCTTCTTTTTTTTCTCTTCTATCACTTCGTCTTCTTGGGGCTTATTTCTATCTCTCTTTTTCTTTACTATTATTATTATTATTATTATTATTATTATTATTATTATTATTATTATTATTATTATTATTATTACTGTTATTGTTATTACTATATTTTAATATGTAATATGAATCTATATAATAGTACATTATTATATATTACAGTATATTGTTATAATAATATATTGTTAGTATTATTATATATTGTTAGAATTATTAAGTTTAGTTTGTTTCAGTTATTAAGCTGTTCTTATCTCAGACCATGAGTTTTTCTGATGCTCCTCCCCACTAGGGGTAGATGGACTTTGTGGTACTGAGCTGCTCTCTGGGGTTAAATGAGAACTGGAGTTGAGTTCACAGGCTCTCCCTGCACAGGAATTGCATAATAGGCCCACCCAATTCTGATGAAAAAAATTAGGCATACTAGGACAAAGGGAAAGCTGTCAGCCTAATACACCTGGGAATTTGAAGGACAATCCTTAAACAGAAGAACTGTTCAGAACTTGTGCAGCAAGGACTTAGAGAAAAGTTGGTACATCAGATCTTCCCTTACTATCTCATGTTTTCTCCTGGCATTTCTTCTATAACCTTTTCCAAAGACTATCAGGAAATATTTTCATCTTAAAAGTTGATATTGAGAAATTAGCCACCATTTCCATGTTGGACTAGCTTTAACCTTAACAGTGGTACTCTCAGTATATGAGCACAAGATACAAAAAAAAACCTTATCAAGAAGGAGTATAGTACAGAAGCTTTGAATCCTAAAGAAGTTTTAACCTCTTTAACCTAGGTCAGTGGCAGAACTGATTCAGTACTCTATGCAGCTACAGACAAGCATATAACTCTTGGAACATATATTCCATTTGCTAGTCTGTGATGAATGGAAAGCAGGTGCTTCCTAATTCTATTTAGAACTCTAATTGGGTTGCACTGGCCAGGGATTTCAGTGACCAAACTTGCACATGTGGGGAAAAAAAAAGCAGAAGGAATCAAGTTTACTAGTCTGAAAGCATCTCAAGTACATGATTGTCACAAGAGCATTCTGTATTGACAGTTAATGTTTCCGCTATTGGTGCATACTAATCCAAATGGATTTTGCCAGAACAAATGTTCAACATATGTAAATATTATAAGGACTTTCTTGGCATAACCACAGAAATGACATGCACTTTGCATAAGCATTCATATCAACAATCTCATTTTAAGATTTTAGCATTTGCAGTCAATGGTGGAAACAGTATCACAAAGTCAGTTTTCTAAGTAGTGTTTTGAATTTTCTGTACCAACAGACTGTTAGAAATATGTGCAATTTGTTCATAAACATGAACACAAAAAATCCACTTAGCTCTATACAATAATTTATTGTAAATTGTTTGCTGTGGTCTATAAAAATGTTCATGTACACACAAAACATAAACAGTCTCACTACTTCTTCTGTAGGAGTAACTCTCAATTCTTACTTCTACAGAAGCAAATAGAAACTTGCCCAGCAATTTATATCAATATTCCAGAAATTCATTGAAATATGTAGCTTAGCTACTTAGTTCTGGGTTTGAAATGTTCCTATTATTATTAGACAGTAGTGATATTTTAATTACAGTAATTTTTATGTCTTGCTTACTCTTCAGTGTCTATTGTAATTTGTGGAAAAATGGGGCTGTCATAGTGTTTACATGCAGTATGAAAGAAAAGATAGTTCAGGAAACTGGTGAAGAATATATCACTATGATAGACAAAATACTGGATCTGAGCACAAGCACCTAGTTCACCCTTTCATGCTTTTACAGTTTGGGCTATGCATATTCAAGATCTTCCTAACCTAAATTTAGTTAAATATAACATTTATGTGATTACAAAGTAAATATGTAACAAGCATGGCCTTGGTCCATTGCCACAATTAATACACACCAAAAGTTATCTGTATTACAATAATACAAAAAATATCCAGATGGCAAGCAAAAGGTCCAGGACTAAATGTCTGCTGATAATAGTGTTTGCTTATAGTCTTCGTGTGTATGTATGAAATAAACCTTACCTTGTAATATTAATATTAATTTTATTCTGCCTGGGATATAAAGTATAAAAGCTGTGAAGGACATAGTTATCACATGGTGGAGAATCTTCATTAGAGATTTCTTTTTTTTTTTTAACTTCAGTTGAGGTAGTTGGACAATTCTGATCAATGCTCCACCTTGAGTTTTGCTAAGACCCAGGTGATTGAACCACTTTAATGCTGGTGGTTTTTCTAGGAAAATTAAATAAATGAAGTCTATCTTGTTGGCAAAATTTAATGAATGGATACAAACTTGTTGGTAAACATCCATTAAAAAAAGATAGGACTACATCTACTTAATCATAAAATATTTCTGTTGACAAAAATAATAAGCTTGATTTCAGCTAGGTAATTCAGCTCTATTTATTAATTAAGAACAGTGTGTAACTATGTAGACAATGATACATTAGAGGTTCAGTGGTTTTCTAAAAATAATAAAAACCCAGTACAAGGAGAAATTGACACAATGCGTACCAAAGAAGTAGTTTTCATTCTTTGGATTCAACTGAAGTGTTTGACAAATAAGATTTGAATAAAGGTTATCAAAGCTTGAATTTTGGAGCAAAAATGAAAGGCAGATTTCCATGGAATAGAAGAACATCAATCACTACAAAGGCATACTTGTAAATTATTATTATTAATCGTCCCTTTCTCCACTGCAATTTTATGTTCAGTCCACTAAATGCATCACAAAATAACATAATTTTGAGGCTAAAAGAGTGAATTAGATCCTGTATGTCTGGTTTGCTCAAACCTTTAAATGCCAAATATCACAAGGCAGCACTTGCAACCTCGGGTCTTTAAAAACACGTTCCCAACTAGCACCATAGGTGCAATATAACCATGTAAGAATAGTTTGAGGTAGATTTGGTCCTTTAAGAGCTTGATCATAAAAGTGCTGTTCATGCTACTTTTGCATGAATTCTGAGACAGAGAATCACAGCTGCTGAACCAAAACATCACATTGCAAAGCTGATAGATGGCTTTTGCCATCACCTATTATTGTGATGAATGTCAATGACTTGAACCACTAAAGTAACTCACTTGTGTTGTATTTGCATGAGCAGCGTACTTCTCAGTAAATACTCTTCACTAAACACTTTCACAGCATTTGCATATTTCTCTTAAGAGCTTTTTCATAGAAGAAAAGATGAAGAAAGATACAGCACAAAAAATGTGCCATTCAAAAATACAATGAGCCTCTTTTAGTTAAAAGAATAAAAATTTTTAAATTTTTTATTTTTTTTTTTAAAGAGGGTTTTTTTAAAATAGTTTTACCAGGCAACAGAAGGGCTCAATTAGTTTGTAAATGAAGTACTAAAATTACTGGATTGTGCAACGCACTGCATTTTTCTTATAGAAAATAATCAATTTTCCAGTAATGAAACCAGGGATAGGCAAGAAACCAGAGTCATCAACACCAATTTCTAATACAAAGTAGTGACATGCTTATCTTTATTTCTTCACATTTCCAGTTATAGCATATGCCCGTTCTCTAATTCTTGAGAACCTGGGAAACAGATATGCTGCTCCTGGATTACTAAACACACTGGTTTACCAAATATGTATCAATAAAACACCTCCTGTGTCAAAACTTGCTGTTCAACTTTTCTCATATAACCATCAATCACAAGTCTGAAAAGTCTGTAATGTGACATGTGACATGGTTACTCAATATCATACTCTAATAGTCCCATCTCTAGGAACAAGAGACATTCTTCACTGTCCCAAGGATGCCATATGACTTGTACACTTGTTTAATCAGAATACAGAAAACTGTATTTTTTACGTTGCCTTGCTTTGCAAGCAGCTCAACACTAAAGAGGATCCCTGTGCCTGGAAGTAAACAAACAGAAGGGACAAAAGCCCTTGAATTCAAACACTAGCTGTCAGGTCTAATCACAAGTTCCAATTCTGCTACACTCACTAGCATAACTTCTATTTTATCAGAATCCTGTTTTAATTCTCTGACTTCAGCTCAAAACAGGTTGGAGTGGTCCAGACACTGGGAAAGTAAACCAAAACCTTATTAAGGTTCAAAATAGTAGAGAACCAAAAATCATTTTGAAAGTGCCATAGTTTAAAACAACTCAGATTCTTCCTCTCCTCAATAAATGCATTGAGTAAACACACACTGCAACAGAACCCTGACACAACTTAGATACAATAGTCCTTCAGGAAGCTATGTTGTGATCTTTCATTTTAAAAGCTTAGCATCACAAAAATAATTCCATCTCCTTCTGTACAGGCATTAAGGTTCCAAAAGAAATGAAAATAATTGTGCCCCGCTGTCCTGGCATGATTTCATGATGCTTGTATCCACAATGACCTGGTTTATGTTACATATTAAGTTCTGCACCTTTAAGACTGGCTCTGAGAACAAAGTGGGGGAAGAAGAAGCCGCAGTTTGTGTTGAGGAAAAACATCACTCCCACACATCCCGCTCCTGAACTGTGGTGTCTGCAGCACTGACAGACAGCGGGACAGAGCTTTCCTTTGCTTTTGTTTCGTTTTAGCTAGCTGACACAGAGAAGTTCCCCGGATTTTTTTTTCCTTTTTCTTGGATCTGTTCAAATCTGCTCTGGACTGCAAAACCCAGCCAAACCCCGGGAGCTCACACCTGTGGCCCACCAGGGCCTGGGCCTTGGCACTATCTGGTGCCGGAGGGACTGATAAGTGTTAGAGTCTGGAATACACACACTGTATTCCAGACTCTAACAGTAAGAGACTGAGTGAGCCGAGCTACACCACATGAAAAGGACTTTTCTTCCTGGATTTGTCATTTGATTGAACAACAAAAAGTTTTATTGTTTAATATTTTTCAATCTATGTTAAATAAACTGGTTTTTTCCACTTCTCTCCAAGGAATTCTCCTTTCCAAAACCAGTTAAGGGGAAGGGCCACTTAGATTTACTTTCTGAGAAGACTCCATTTAAAAGTTTTCTCCCAAATTTGCCCTAAACCAGGATACCTACATAACTATTCATATGGTCAGATCCATCCAGATAAACTCTAGTTCTCATCCAAACTTAATAGCACAGTTTCAGGCTTAAAAGTGTGATTGCCGTGTTTTGTGCACAGTCACATCAACTTAATGTGTTATAACCATTTCCAGCTTAAAATGGATAAATATATTCAAAGACTTGTCTTACAAATCTAGCTTGTAAATGGTTTTTGCATTTCACAAATATTATAACATTATTTAGATTTAAAAAGACCTTTAGGCCAAATCATTAACCTCCCACTGCAAAGACCATCACTAAATCATGTCTCTGAACTCCATATCTACACATCTTTTGAATACCTTCAGGGGATGGTGATCCACTTCTCTAGAAAGCCTGTTCCAACATCTGAGAACCCTATGAGTGAATTTTTTTTTTCTAATATTCAGCCTAAAACTCCTCTGGCACAACTCCAGGCCATTTAATCCCCTCCTATGGTTTTCTACCCTAGCCGGCTACAACCTTTTTTGAAGCAGAGAGTGTTAAAGTCTCCCCTTTCTCTTCAAGCCTCCTTTATCTTCAAGCTAAACATCCCCAGCTCCCTCAGTCACTCCTCATCAGACCTGTGCTCCAGACCCTTTGCCATCTCCATTGCCCTTTTCTGGACACACCCCAGCACTATCAATGCCCTTGCTGAACTGACGCGCTCAGAACTGGATGCAATATTCAACATGGGGCCTCGTCGGTGCTCAGTGCAATCACTGCCCTGCTCCTGCTGGCCACACTAATTCTGGTACAGGCCAGGATGCCATTGGCCTTCTTGGCCACCATGGACACATGGCTGGCTCATGTTCAGGCACTGTCAACGAGCACTCCCAGGTCCTTTACCTCTGGGCTGATTTCCAGCCCCTCCTTCCCCAGGCTGCAGCTCTGCACAAGGTTGTTGTGTCCCAAGTGCAGGACCTGGCACCTGGCCTTATTTAACCTCACACACAACTGGCCTTGGCCCATGGATCCAGGCTGTCCAGATCCCTCTGCAGAGCCTTCCTGCCCTCTAGCAGATCCATGATCCCACCCAACTTAGTGTCATCTGTGAACTGAGGGTGCACTCAATCCTCTGGCCCACACCACCACCAGTAAAGATATTAAACAGGACCAAACACTGATCCCAGGGGAACACCATTAGTGACTGCCCATCAATTTGATTTAGCTCCAGTCCCCATCACTCTCTGGGTTCAACCATCGAGCTAGTTCTTAACCCAGCAAAGAATAATGCACCTGTCTAAGACATGGGGGGCCAGTTTCTCCAGGAGAATACCACAGGAAATGGTGTCAAATGGTTTTACTGAAGACTAGGTAAAAAACATCCACAGCCTTTTCCTCACCTGACAAATGAGTCACCCTTATCATAGAAGAAGGTTGGGTTGGTCAAGCAGGACCTGCCTTTCCCAAACGCATGTTAGATGGGCCTGATCCCTTGGTTGTGCCACTTGATGTGACCCATGACCTCTCCCTTCTTGCAGAATGGGTGTCCCATTCACCAGGCTCCAGCTAGGACCTCCCTGGTTAACCAGGACTTGTGTTAAATGATTAAAAGAGGCACAGTGAGCACTTCTGCCAGCTCAGCCAGTACCCTGCAGTGGTTTTGATCAGACCCCATAAACTTGTCTGGGTCTAAGTGGTGCAGCAGGTCACTAACCATTTCCTCCTGGATTATGGCAGCTTCATATTCCTCACCATATTTATCTTCTAATTTATAGAATAATTAGCCTTGCTATCAAAGACAGGCAATGAAGGCATTAAGTACCTCAGCATTTTCCTATCCTTTGCTGTTTCCCTCTGTATCCAGTGAAGGATGGGGATTTTCCTTGGCCATCTTTTTGCTGATGATTTATTCATAGAAACTTTTTTAATTTTCTTGTATGGCAGTAACAAGATGAAGTTCTAGTTGAACTTTGGACCTTTTAATTTTGTCCTTGCATGACTTCAAAACATCCTTGTAGGCCCCTTGAGTTGCTTGCTCCTTATGATCTTATCCAGAAACTACAGGTATTATAAACTATGTATTATTAACTGGGACTTTTTTTTTTTTTTTTTAGCTTTAATGACACCTGTGTTGTATGCAAAAATTTACTGTCTAATAAAGAATCAACCTTAAACTAATATTGATCCTCTCTGAAGGCAGAACAGGAATTTTCAATGTTCTTAGGTGACGTAATAGTGAGAGATTTAAGTAAATAAGTGTTTTATTTAGTCTTGGGATTTTATTAACAGTTATTTAAAAAGTAAGATGATACTTAAAATGAGCATCAGAAATGTGTTATAAAGGTTGAACCTTCATGTTCCTACATGAGAGCTTCAGCTATTGGAGCTTTCCTACATGAAAGCTTCAGCTTTCAATTCCTTCTTTCCAGTATTGGCATAAGCCCTAATAGCTCCCCCTTCCCCTCATAATTTACTTTAGAACCTCAGTTTATACATCAGAGACCTGTATTTCTGTTTTGATTCCCCTGGCACACAGGTAAACATTGTACTTTTTATTCAATACGTAATTAAAGTCAGTAAACAGCAAAAATGAATAACAGCAACTTACATATTTTTAACACCTCTGAGTTAAAAACACTTTGCAATAGGGAAGAAGAACAGATGCTCATTTCTAAATGCTAAAGCCACCAACTGGGAATATGCCAGTTGTAACTGCTGCCATCTGTTTTCAACTGTTCTTTTTACCTAGCTCTCTGAGATTCATATCCAAATTCACAGCCATGCATTTCCACTAGGAGAGGGGCAGTGGGAATAGCATAAGCAGGATTTTTCCCACAAGTGCTCACCTTCATTAAAAAAGAACATTCAGTAATTATTGGTCTGCAGGATCTCTATGAAATGATAACTCAGGGGCAGGATTTTTCAAGGATTATATAGTGACAGCAGTTGTTTAATGACCACTTTTCATCACCACTTTCCCACAATTCACTTAACATTTTTACTTTCCCACTGCAGCTCTTCATCTTCCTATCCTCTCCATAGGCAGGTAGAAGTTGAATATGTAGCTCTAGACTTCTGTAGGGACAACTCAGCTCATGATGGGAAAAAAGTGCCTTGTGCATAACCAAGTTTTCTGTTACAGAACTGAGTTGCATTGTGCAGTTAATGCCTACTTTTGCATAAACACATTCAGATATCCCTTGCATGCATGTATTCATAGTTTTTGCAGTCTGTGAGTGCTTAAGATGGCAGTGCTAGACTGACATAAGTACAACATATATAATTAAAAAACAAAACCCTCTCATTTTCACCAGCAAAACCCCTTTTAATTTCCCAAATCCACTTTTGTTAGTTTAGAAATAAACTCATATTTAAATCTCTGACTTCCACACACATAAAATAAAAAGCAAAAGAAAAAATTCTTCATCCCTTCCACCCTCAATATCATTACTGGATGATTATTCAAAATGTTTTACATTATTATCTGAGTTCTTTATTGCTGACCTAGAGTGTATCACTACTGGTTATTTTATATATGATGGTTTGCAACACATCTACAAGAGATGTGTATCTGCAACACCTCCAGTCTGGCTTCTGCTTTTCAGGCAGATTCTCTCTTAGCCAACATAGGAACTGAATCAGGCTTCTGAAGAATAAACCACAGGAGATGCTAATATTTGAGCCAAAAAGCCAACACCTGTAGCTGTCCTCAGTTACAGACCACACCCCATGCTTCAGACAGCATTTCTGGGGTTCTCAGACAAGCTGGCTTGGGTTGCTGGCAACATGATCACTTCTCAATAAAGAATGCTGTTATAAAACTTTATCAATGTCTACTAGCCTATGTGTCATTAAAAGGTGGGGATCTCATCTTTTAGAGACATGTGAGCAGTTTTCAGCAGTATTGCTTGCATGAGCAATACTGAATACTTAGTGCAATTGATTTGATCATTATCCTCTGTTTTTTCTCTTCATCATCAATTTATTTCAGTCTTGCTGATCACTTTAATGAGTAAACTTAGAACTATAACAAAAACAGCATTCCATCTGAAGATCTGTAATTCTGTTTCTCTCTTTCCAGTAAAGAAAGAGGAATAGACAGGAATAAAACTATGTAAAATCAATGGGTCAAAGACATTATGCTAAACAACCTGTATATGGAGAGTACCATCTCATTTAGTCTTTGCTTTTTTCCCTAAATGTTAAAGACAAACAATTGAGAAAAGTACACTTTTTCTTCTGTTATCAGGACTATCAGATAAGATTTTTAAAAAAGACTAGATGTGGCACTCAGTGCCATGGTTTAGTTGAGGTGTTAGGGCTGGGTTGGACTCGATGATCTTGAAGGTTTCTTCCAAACTAGTGATTCTGTGTGATTCTGAGTGTGTGATTAATAAAAATTTAACATTAGCAGAAGTACAATGTGTTTTTCTCTTGAGCCCTGTTTTTATATTTAGTGCTTCTGACAGAAGTTAGTTCCTCATTAATCACTGCCTTGTATTGGTAACAATGTCAAAAGAGAATGCAACATCAAAAGAGAATGCAAAATTTTTCACTCTAACTTCTTGTTTTTTAAAATATCACGGTGAGCAGCAAAAGAGACAAGGGCAAGTGTCACTTTTATTGCGCTAAATTAGAACTGCTAGAAGTCTGGGGACCATTTGAAACTGAAAAAAAACTAGCTGAAATTATTCAAGAAGATATAAAAAGCAAACTCTTGCCATGTTTCCAACACACACTCTCATGTTCATGTTTTGTAAACAATGTGATATATTGTCTTAAAAAATAAATATATGGAAAGCAACACTGGTGTGCACAATTCACCAAGTTACTGAGATACAGAAATTTTGTGGGGTCTAGAAGTGCCTGAAACAGATCCACAACTTAGCATAAAGAAGGCCATTTTTGTAATGCTTCTGGCCTTGTATCCCTCTTAGTAAAAATGTTGTGCTCTGCATCATCTATTATCACATTTATTACCAAAGAGCACTTTTTGAGGCGTAGACAATAGGTGTGTGTGGCATCCTAAAATTGTCTGGAGCTTCTAGACAACCTGTGCAATACAAACAACAGTTAATTCCTTCTCCTTTACCTCACTGGTCTTTCAGGAGTCATCATTGTACTAAAGAACATGAAAAAATGAAACCTTTCTCCATCATCTGGACAAAATCAAAGCCCCACATTCTGTGAGAATCTCACCAACAACGTGGTGAGTATGAGTCTATCACTAGCCTGGCGTGCCAAAGGAGTTGTCTTTTCAGGGTGACACTGACAGAATACATACTGTATGGCTTGCTTTCCCTTCTGAGTATTCCAGGAGAAAGGGGGGAAAGGAGAACATGAGGAAGTGGGTAAACAGACAATGATAGAGAGAAAAAAGGAAAGCAAAAGGCAAAAGGAAGAAAAGTTATTTTTATAATTTCACTAGTGAGTTGGGAGAGACATTAAATGGCATTTTGTGCCATTGCTTCTGGCTCCTGTGTGGCACTTTTGAAAACTCATTTAAAGGTTAAGCACCACAAACAATTTTGCATCATGATAATTGAAACATCAAGGAAAATAATTTAGTAAATGAGGAGAAATGTCGCTGTGTAGCCAAAGTCCTACCTTGCAGTACCAAACATATCTTACAGACTCTGAATATATTCTCTCTTTTTATACTGTCTTTAAAAAAACCTAAAACTAAGAGAAGCCATAAAAAGGTCATAATTTACCATACCAAAAGCCAATAACAATTGCTAATCAATAGCTGTCTTGAAAAGAAGTCAGTGATTTTAAAAAGCCAGTTATCAGACAACATATTCACTAACAAAAACTATATATAAAAATATGCAGGCAATTCTATTGGTCAGAATGAATTGTTTCTAAAGTGGTATGTTCTTTAAGATTCAACTTCTCCTTTTTTATCAAAAAGGAGGACTGAAAAAATTTTGTATTACAGTATAGTGAGAAAATAAATATAGAGGACTTATCACTTGGAAAATCCATTTCTGAAATGGAACTGCTCTGTAATTAGTGTTTGAAAAAAGAAAAAAAAGAAAAAAAAGTTGAGCAGTATTTAGTACCACAATCAGGAAAGAGCTCTTGTCACTGGCTACGAAAGGCCTAAAGGCTAGCCAGACAATGAGGCTACATGCAGTGATTCAGGCAGGGCTTCCTAAAAGTTCCTACTGGCATCTTAAGGCATAGACACCAATCTGTGTATAGACCCAGAAAATTTCTGCCAGTTCCCCAGCTATGAGGGAGAAGCTCTTCCTGCTACTTTTCCCCTGTGAGAAAGCATCAGGGCAAGCACCATGCCTCCTGCAGAGAACAGCTGGCAGGTGGAACCACAGCACAGTAGTAGCAGTACCACCAGCTCCTGATACTGACACCATAGCGTGGCACACTCCTCTTCTGATGGCAAAGTACCTGAGCAAACTGAGCCACAGAAATATTTGATGAAAAGTAGCTGACAACAGGAATCCCTCTTAGAAAATATTTATTCTTTCACTTTTTTGTAGATGGTGGTCCTGAGTAGGACCAAATTTGTAGATGGTTAGAGATTGAGAACAGTAAAGAGCAGAGAAAGAAGTGTGATTAAAATCAAGATCAGAGCCCAGGAAATGCTCAAATTGACTTAGCAGTGCAAGCTAACTCAAGTAAATCTGAATATAGGTTCTGAGGTTTGACGAATTCACCTATATTGTGAATGGTGTTTGAAGAACAATCTGCAGTTTTTCAATGCATGTTCTCACAGAGAACTATCTCCTCCCCACAAGTAGCTATTACAGTTTTTTTCTTCTTATCTGTTTTTAGTTTAGAATATTCCTAAAATATTTTTTTTTATCTTCAGCCTCACTTTATTCAGTAGATAAAAATAGTCCTTTTTTTCTCTTCTCTGTCTGACCACGTATACTGTTTTCCCATGCCAATCTCTAGTTCTATAGGAGAGCAAAACACTTCAATAAAAGAAAAAAAATATTTTTGTTTAAAGAGTGTGAGATTGAGATACTATTTCTGCAGATTTAGCTTGACAGCTGTTGTTTTACTCCCCTTTTTAATTCTGCTTTTCAGAAAAATATTTTATTATTGTCTTCACAAGCCCTTAAGTGCCAAATGATAGCAAGTCACAAGCCTTAGAGTGATTGAATAATGTCACCAATGCTTCAGAATTTATTACAGCTATAGAATTTATGGATGAGGTTTTCAAAAGTTAATAGTTAAACATAGGGTCATTCATACATATTTTATTATTTAAATAAATTATTAGCTATAGATTACTGCTAAGCAGTCAGAATTTCTGCTTTGATCAAGATACTAAGTAGAGACTATTACAAACCTACTCCAACAATTAAAATAAATGTGGTAATTTCAAATTCCCAGTGTTTCTTTTTCCTTCTGTAAAAGGGAAACAAATCCTGCTAAAACTACCCTGAATTGCACCAGGACTCCTCTATCCTAACATTTCATGCTTGTGTATTTCATGGATTATTTGCCCATATCCAGTACAAAACTGAATAATTCTCTCTTTAATTGCCAATATGTCACTGTTAAGCATACATATGCAGCTGACAGACTGGCCCACCATTTGCTTCAGGGAGAGAATGTTGAGAAGGCAGCTGTCACAGTGATATCAGTGCTCTGGTCAGGCAGAGCAAGCAGACCAGGCATGCACAAATTCCATTATCTTAGCCTTATTCTTAATCCTGCCACCCTACAGAGAAGGGTTGTTATAGGCTCAGCAAGAAAGGGCCCCAGCTGCAGTGTCCTGTTACCTACCATCAGCTGCTGGCCATAGTTGCCTCCTCAGGGAACTTCTAGTCCACCGCTTTCATCTACAGATGTTAACTCAAATGTTTTTCAAATCTTTGGTGTGTATTCCCCAGGCACCCACCCAGCTTGGTTTTATCATGCTTTTAGATTCCTCTTCATGTTTAACTGTGCTTCTTTTCTGCAATTAGCTGAAATTCAGGGAAGTTCATAGGGTCTATGTGGTCAGCATTGTGGTGGGAAGGATGGTACACAAGGGTGGGAAGAGGAGTATTTGGTAACATTTACTGAATATTTTTCATGAGGGAGCCTAACAGCTTGAGGGATTGCAGGACAATTGGATCAGAAAGACTACTGTGCTTACTTGGTTAATTTAAAAATCCCTTTAGGCTCTGGAGTCAATGAATCTAAGGTACAGTTGCAGTTTTCTAGAATTTATAGAAAAAGGAGTTGTGTAGCCTCATTTAATCTCTTTACTTCTTCCGAGATTTGCATACTTTTATCAACTGCATTACTTTAGGGGCTGTCAATGCATTTAGCTTCCCGCACATGAAATTAGTGTCAGCTGTCATTCTTTGTATACATTTGTTAAATTCAATCTTGTCTGTAGGGGTTTATGAGGTGGAGACTTATCAAGTGTATTAAAGTTTGCCACAGAAAGACTGTAGGACTTTTGATTTGGAATGATTGTTCAGATTAAAGAAAATAAGTTCATGTTTTTACTGCAGTCCTCTTGAAGGCTGATATAATTAATGTAAGCCTCTAAAACCTGACACTCTGAGTCTTCTGAACAGTAAGCAATCTAAGACTTTCTCATGCTGAACTCATGCCTTCTTTTCCCTCCCTGTTCACCATTCCCCAGCTTCAATATAATATCTGTGAGTTTGTGGGTAATGTTGGATTAGCATCTCTGGAAAACTATCCCCTTTGGCTATGGAATAGACGTAGACAGACAGAGGAACTGCAGAATAGATTCTACCATGTAGACACCTGTTTCCAGAGGTCTTGTTTTTTCACCAAGAGAAGATCAGATCCATATGTCACTGATTTTCCTTGTGGGATTGGGAATCCCAGCAAAGATTTTCAGCCTGCTACTGAACTCTTAAATGTCTTTGCCTGCTAACATGTGACCAAAGTTCATAAACATTCTTGTTTGTTTTACTTTTATTACATCTTCAACAAAAAGAAAATTGCTGTGTTTTTAAGATACCGAATGTGCAAGATAAAACATTTTTTCTGACAAACATTCCTGGAATTCTTCTAATGCATAAACATATGTCTTCCAGTACTGTTTGTCAAACTTTTCTGCCATCTTCCTAGGTTAGCTTTCTCCCATCCTGTGCTTTTCACTGAGCACCTACAAAAGTCATAAGCCCAGTCACATCTGGTAGGCCTTCATGACAAATTGTTGGTATTGAGATAGAAGTGAAGAACTCCCTTATGTCCTGCGGGGAATTAGAGAAATTGGACACTATCTTACTCTCTGGCTAGAGTTACTAGAATTACTGTTCAATTGCTAGGAACAATTGAAACGTGGTGGGACAACTCACATGACTGAAAGGTCTCAGTGAGTGGCTACAGGCTGTTTTGTAAAGACAGGCAGTGAAGAAGAGGAGGAAGCGTCACACTCTAGGCTATTAAGTAGAACCTTGAATGCATACAGTTTAACTGTGTTGATTATGGAAGCACTACCAAGTGCCCTTAGGTCAAGATCAGAGCAGTTGTCTTCCAGGGAGATCTCACCGTAGGCATCTGCTACTGACCTTAAAACCAGGATAATAAGGCAAACAAAGCAATATTTAGCTCACTCAAGGAAGCTTTGGGTCAACACAATCTGATTATTATGGATAACTTCAATTACCCAGACATTCATTAGTAGAACAGCGCAGCAGCTATTTCTGAAATGTATAGAGGCCTGCTTTCTCATTAAAAAATGTTACATCTGTAAACCAGGAATGAGGCACTGTTGGACTTGTTACTCACAAACCAAGAAAAACTGCTTTGTGATACCTTGGTTAGTGATTGCTTTGGCTGCAGTGATCACAATATCATGGAACTTGGGATCCCATTGAATATGCTGAAAATTTTAGAAGAGCAAACTTGAGTAGCTCAGAGCTAATTTGGGGGAATTTTGTGGAAAGACACTATGGAGGATAAGGGAGCTAGTGAGTGTTTCAAGTAAGTTTTCTTGGAAGGATGATAACCATTCATGCCCTCTAAAGTTAAAGGAAGTAGGTGGATCTAGAGATCCATTTGGTCTAACTGTAAGCTTCTGAGTCTGCTCAAAACCAAAAGAGGCATACAAGAGATGGAAAAGTAGACAGGTATCTGTTGAAAACTAGACAAGTATTGTCAGGGTGTCCAGAGAAGCAATTAGAAAATCAAAAGTTCCACTCAAATTGAAATTGACCAACTATATGAAAAACTACAAGGCTGTATTCTTCAGTAATACAGACAACAAGCTAAAATATAAGGGAACAATAAACTGGCGCTTTGCAGAAGAAGTTAATTACCCAGTTACAAACAATGCTGAAAAGACAGAGGTTCTCAACAGTTTCTTCATGTCTGTCTTTACCACCACTGTTGGGCCCCAAGCCTTGGGACCAAATACCTAGTTTGATGTAAATGCATGGCCAGTGAAGAAAGAGGGGTATATGAATTAATACTGGAGCTGAAAATATGCACCCAAGGGTATTGAGAGAGACGATGTCGTTGTGAGGATGCTCTCCATAACCTTTAAGACACCACAAGGACAAGGAGAGATCCCAGAAGACTGTAAGAAGGCTAATGTCACCCCATCTACAAGAAGTTTTCAGATACAAGTTCTTAAGATCCAGGTAATTGGCACATTGGTCTTACTTCGAGCCCTGGGAAAATTATGGAACAAACCCTCCTGAAGGCTGTCAGAAGTCAGATGAAGCACATGATTAGGAAAATCCAAGACAGATTCACCAAGGGCAAATCATTTATGTCAAAGCATCAAGATTGTCTTATAAGACAAAGTAACATGCTTAGTTCATGTAGGAAGTGCAGGGGACACTGCCTACCTGGGTTTTTTCCAAGGCTTTCTGCACGGCTTCCTCCCAGAGAAACCGATGTGTGATGGTCTGGACAAGAGGTCTGTGGGATGGATGGGGCCCTGTCTCATGGGCCCCCAGCTCATTTCCAAGCTGACAACCTCTCTCAACAAGGGTCCCCCAGGGATCAGTGTTGGGCCCAAAGCTGTTGATTATCTTCCTAAGTGATCTGGACAATGGGATCAAGTGTGCTGATGCCTGTGGTGGTAACAAACTGAGTGGGAAGCAGGTTCTTGGGAAGGGAAAGCTACGCTGTAGGAAGGCCTGGATAGGCTGGAAGAGGGGCTAGCAAGAACCTTATGAAGCTCAGCAAATTGAAGTGTAAGTTCTTGCACCAGGAAGAACATAATTCAGGAGGGGAGCACAGGCCAGGATCTACCCAGAAGGGGAGCAACCCTGTGGGAAGGGACCCAGGGGTCATGGGAGACCTCAACCCCACACTGGGTGTACAGAGAGTGCTGTGGAAAAGAGACCCAGTGCTGGACTGCACCAAAAAGTGCATCACCTACAGAGACAAAGGCACCACTACCCCACTCTACCAAGTGCTTGTCAGGCCACTCCTGGAATACTGTGCTTGGCTTTAGTCCCTACACCAGGAGGCTGGAGAGGAGGCCATAAAGATGGTCCAGGGGCTGGGGAGCCTGCTGAGTGAGGAAAAGCTGAGAGATATGGTTTATTCATCTCCAAAAAATAGAAGTCTTAGGGGAGATCTTATTGCCATGTGTTTTGTGTCTGGCTGAGCTGGAGTTCATTTCCCCCACAGCAGCCCTCACCTTACTGCACTTTGCATCGATGGCTGGAAAGGTGCTGGTAACACACCAGTGTTTTGGCTATTGCTGAGCAGCGCTGGCACAGCATCAGCGCTGTCTCTCCAACATTCCTTCCTCCATCAAGGGGGCTGCGGCTGGGCAAGATCCTGGGAGGGCACAAAACCAGGCCAGCTGAGCCAAACTGACCAAAGTAAAATTCCATGGCATATGATGTCAGCTCAGATACAAAAGCTGAGGGAGGGCAGGAAAAGGAATGGGAGGCATTAGTTACTTTACAGTGTTTGCCTTCAGAGCAGATGCTCCACATGCTGACTCTCTGCTTCCCAGAAAGTGGCTTACTCACCGATGGGAAGTAGAGATCAATTTTTTTCCCTTTTCTTATGTGCATGCAAACTTTTGCTTTTTTGTCTTGCTTTTTCCCTACTTTAAACTACCATCTCACCTACTAGTTGTTTTCTCTCTTATTTTCTCTCCCCTGTCCCACTGGAGTGATAGAGTGGTTTGGTGGGCACATGGCTCCCAGCCAAAGTTAACATGCTATGCCATGTTCCAGTATTTACAGGTTGGCTACAAGAAGGTAGAAGGTAGAGGCTCCCTTTTTGTAAGGAATCACATGGAAAATACAAAGGATAATAGATACAGATTACTCCTGCAGAGGTTCCAGTTGGACACAAGGAGAAAATTTCTCACAAGAAGAGCACTTAACCATGGTAATGATCTCCTCTCTAGGGAACTGGTGAATTCCCAAAAACTGGGCACTTTTAAGATCCAATTGGAGAAGGTGCTGGGCCACCTTGTTTAGAGTCTGCTTTTGCCAGGAAAGGCTAGTCCAGATGATCCTTGAGGTTTCTTCCAAACTGCTATTCTATGATTCAGCACATTTCCTAACCTTTGGGAGACATCTTAAAAATGTAGCAGTCTAGAGAAATGTTTTAACTAGTAAGGTCTATTAAGTTCTGAGTTCCATGAAATAGAATTCAATATTTATTGTAAAACTAAAACTAATCATTTGTATTTTCCAGCAAAACAGATTTGTTTTGATTTTAGAATGGAGATTTATGAAGGATGTGTTGTGGTTGAGAGAGATGCCTGAAAAGCCAGACTACAAAGTTTTCAGATGGCAAGAAAACCTTTACACAATATACTAGAGCCTGGCAAACAGCTACAACAATGGTAAATGAGGCAAAATGCTAAAAAATATGGGTCAGTACATACCAGGAGTAACTTTAACTACAGACCTACATTGTGAAGCATAATATACATGATATAATTTTATATATTATATATTATACATTATATATTATATATAAAATATATATAAAACTGAGTATGGAGTGCAAAACACTTCAAGTATACCATAAAAAAGTATGGAAATATTTACCAATTACAGTGCTTCATCATCTGAGCTGAGTAAAGTGCAGTAGAGGGATTGGTTAATGTTTGGCCATTTATCAGTTAATTTACAAAGGAAAAGATCCCAGGGTTTTTCACAAAACAATTTTTTTTCCTTCTTCTACCAGATGGCTGTGCTGGCTGGCCTTTTCAGGATTGTCAGATCATGGAAGCAGTGGGAGACCCCCTTCTCTGGTGTAACCCTTGTTTCAGTCTGCAGAGACTACAACTCCAGCTCTCAAGGTAGACTCCACTTCAGCGTATGAATGATACACCCATTGAAATGGCTAACTGAGCTCAGCTGCAAAAACAACACTAGAGTACTTTTATTAGTAAGTTTCTGGCTTAGGATATGGACAATATTATGTCATATCATACTTATACTCCTCTCACATTAATACAGGAAGTGTTTAGATTTCTTTTTGAATCTTTTCTTCGTAAAAATGTAATGCAACTTCTGTCATACCACAAAGGTATTTGCAATTACTTTTTTCTTTTTTTAAGCACACATAAGAGAATATATCTCGGATACCAGCAAAAGCATGGTTTGCTTTTGCAGCTGTGAGGTGAGCTGAAAAAGAATACATTTTTTTTCTTTTTACTCTAAAGAGTAAATTGTATTTTAGAACACTTGTTCCAATGTTTTTGTCTAAAATAGTGAAAGTGGAGACATTCCCTCTCAAAAATAAATGTAGAAGGTAAAGAGGTTTGGATATGGATGTTATAATATTCTATCTGTTGTACTTTCAAGCACCAGAACCCTTTTTCAGTCCTGCAGTACCTCTCCATTTTGATGTCCAACAGTGCAAGTACTACAAAATATTGAAAAATTATTTTTTATTTAAGATGGAAAAGAAGATTACCAGCTATTACATTTGCTGCTGCTGCTATATTGATGAATAGGTTAGGACTATTAATCTTATAAAGGATCCCAGCAATACGACTTTGATGAGATCCAAGGAGGATGTTTTCTTCAGGAAGAATCATCTTTTCTGAGCCTTGTTAAGATGACTGAGTGAAGAAGGGAAGGGGGAAAAAATAGCTCATTTCTGGAACATGAATAGTTTAATAAGTTACTTGTTCTCCTCCCAGTAGTGATACCAATGGTCTTGTTCTGAAACAGCTCAAACATTGCTCGTAGGTGTGAGGAGAGATATTCTATTATTTGATCTTCTTTTAAATTTCACAATCCTGTCCTCAGAGACAGCAGTACCAGAATATTTTCTTTCTTTGGATTTTTTTTTTTAATCTATTGCATTTTAAGCTTTTCAAGATGAGAATTTTGTAATAAAAAGAGCAGCAGTGTCTTCTCTAGAGAGAATGGAGGCCGGATCTCTCTAACCTGCATTGTGAATCATTTTAGTTTAAACTGGCCTGTGGGCTTAAATAAATAGCTGTATTGATTTGCAGCCTTTCAAAACAAGCTGCATTGTTTCACAATAGGCATGCCCCAGTCTTGTTCTCTTATCTCCTGTCAAAGCTTGAAAGTACATTGCTGCAGAACAGAATGTTCAGAATACTGCAGAAGAAAAAAATGGTTATTGATGATATCTTGGGCTTGTTTTGTGGCATCAAATGAAAGAGAACCACGCTTGAAATCACCACCTTTGTGCAACTTTAGCTATCATGAAAGAAAATTGTGCTTCAGGTACTTCAGGATAAGTATTAACCTTTGGACACTAAAACAAGGCCAAAACAATTTGGAAGAAATAGCTAACAATAATAAGAAATATCTAAAGGTCAGTTTCCTCAAGTTTACGTTATTGTGTGAGGTACTAACAACAATAGCAGTACCAATGTGCTGTTGAAAGGGCTTTATTTGTACCACAATAGAAGAGGTTTCTGTTGTTTTGGCTTACAGCTCTCTGCAGCATTATGGGCAAAGGAATTCAGATGAGATTTATTGGGCTATAGGTCTGAAAGCCTTTCCCCACATATTTTCTATGAAAGCATTTTTAAAGCATGAATTATGCCATAAAAGACTTTTTGGTTTCATGAAACGTGTAGTTTTTTAAAAAAAACAAACAAAACAACTGAAAAAGAAAGCACAAAGCCAAACAACCATAAAAATTGGTTCCCTTATTGTCCTTATTTCTATATATTTCCACATTAATATTTTCAAAGTTCTCAAATTTTCAAAAAAAATCACTTTAATATTATTTACTTTAAATAAAATTTGTGCATTTTTTACCTTAAGAATACCTGAAATATCAAGAAATATGGAAAGTTTGCAACACAGTTGATTTCAGTTCCACTGCAGTTAATTGGAAGAAATTACTAAATTAATCATATGACAGTATGATCCAGGTAAAATTATTAGAAGTAAAAAGCAGGCATGTTTCTAAGGTTTTAAACAACTAGAACTTTGTCACTACTGCTATTAAATCAATTCCAGGATATTCACAACAATGTGAGTTTTCTGGACAGTAAAGCATTTACTTCTTTAAAAGAATAGTATGCACAGGTCTACATTTTGTACATCTGCTTTTTCTTTTTGTTTCTCACTTTATCACAAGTACACCTTCATAGCAGAGGTGAGATACTATATGGCAGGTTATGGACTAAATACACAGCAGTGCTAGAAGCAATAGGAATATGTTATTGGCTGGACTACTGAGCTCTGGCCTTTATTTAGGAGTCAATATCTTGCTACCCATTGTTAAACTGTTACATGGATCAGTCACAAGCTACTGCTAAAGGTATGACACTATTTCAACTTTTTGGCTAGCTAGCAATAGCTTCTCTTCTGCAGCTGTAACCTCAGGTAACTGTGACTTTGGAAGAAAAAACCTGTATGTAAATAGAATATGGGAGAGACAAAAAAAAAAAAAATCCAAACAAATAAACAAGCAACAACAAGAACAACCAAAAAAAACCAACCAAAATATACATTGCTTATAAATTCTATTACGCATTTATATGCTTATGCGAGCTATAGAGGAGAAGGTACATTGAATATCATGTTTCCTCATGACCTGTTGTTTCTTGTCTATCTTTAAATGAAACAAGTCACAATGTTGTTTGCCCTAAATCTCCTTCAGGTAAGCAGACCTGAAAGATGAAGGCACAGTGAGGAGATGAAGGCACATGAAAAGCTGGGACACTTTATATATGGAAAGCTCATGTGAACCTTGCCCTCAAGCTTCATAGCATTGACAGCATTTTTTCAGCAGCTGGTTTGAGAGTTCATATAATGTAATATAACATAACATAACGTAATGTAACGTAACGTAACGTAATATAACATAATATAATGTAATGTAATGAAATGTGATATGATATAATAATAATTATAATATAATATAATTATAATATAATGTAATGTAATATAATATAATACAATATAATATAATACAGTACAATACAATATAATATAATAAATACATTGTACTGTGGAAGATAAGAAGCAATGTCTTCCCTTTCCCACAAGACTTCAAGTATTCCTGCTTTCTTTGGTATAACTCACCCCTGCCATTATGAAACAGCTTCCAAATTTGCATCAGTTTTTGACTTGTGGTTGTAACAAAGTTAAAATAATCCCTCATGCTCAGTGCCATCCCAGGGAACTCTGAGAATGGCAGACAACCCTACAAGAGGTGATCAGCACTGCCCCTCTTCTGATTGTTTCCTTACAGCCCCATGAAGACAAGTACAGCTGCCTCTCTGCAGCAGCTGGAGTCAGACTAAAAATGTAAAGGGAGGAAAGAAGAAAATGTTGTCAGAAGCCAGATTTCACTAGGACAAAAATAGGTTATTTCTGCTTTTATTTCTGGACTAAATCTTTATGTCCACATTTCACTGTACAGGTAATGAAGTGCAATAGCAAATGCATAAGTCAGTGGCTTTCTACAAGATAGGCAGAAGAAGGAAGAGACTTCCTCTCCATAAATATGATATTGCACCAGCATCCTGAGCCCTTCATCAGATCAACACTAACTCAGAAGATGAAGTAGGATAGGTTCATTGAAACACAGACTGGTTAGAAGGGTATAAACACTACCAGAAGGAATAGTTAGGCTCAGATCTGAGTCTCAGTACAGGAGTCATGCTCAGCAATCAGTCAACATGGGCTAGGGATATGAATTTCATACCAGCCTTTAGCTAATGTATAAGAACACAAATCATTTGGTATTGATTTGAATAGGAACAGACCTACATAAACAGCTACAAAATCACCTTATGTCTTTCTGGGATGAAAAAAGCTTAAATCTAACACTTCAGGAAAATAAAGAAAAGTCACCATGTTTATTTTGCTATGGAAGAATGACTCATTTCTAAGTAAATTAAAATAATAAATAATGTTACAGTTGGATAAGCAAGAGGCCAGTGGGCTGGTAAGCTACTTAACACCAGTTTTTATACACTCCACTAAGCAAGCAAGCAATGGACAATTCAGACTTTAACTCTGTATAATGGCTGTTTTCTGAAGGTACCACAGGAAAAAATGAAATTCTAGTGCACTTTAGCAGAGGAAGTAAGTAATAACTCAATGTCAAACAGAAAACTATTTATAAAATGACTAAATGAAAATGGATGGCTTAGATATAAAGAGACAGCCAGTTTAATGGGTTGGTGGCTGTATTGTATTTTTCCAGACATAAGATCCTTTCTTGTCTAAATGGGCAGAGGATTCCAGTTTTGTGAAATTAAGGTGTCCAAATAAAAATGAAATTAAAATTATTTAATTAGAAGTGATACTGACTGTCAGAGAATAAAAGACTATACCTAATCAAGTGATTTACATTTTATTTTCTACCTACAAGCCAAAATGCAGAAAGTTTTTCTTTGTTCCATTACCAGGGAAACTGAGGCATAAAGAAATCAAGGGATTTGTCCAGGGGAATATTATTCCACAAGACCTGAACTCAAATCTGTAATGAAAGGGACAGTTCTGGAAATGGAAGAAGAGCTTGTGAAAAAAAATTCAAAACAAGTTAGCTGAAAAATTGAAGGTGTAGCTACCTTGTTTGGATCTTAAGTATGCCGTTGGTAGTTGGATAGTCTAGAGAAAAGTGCAAAGCAATAAATATTGTAAATCACTGATGCATGTACATCTTTTCTTATTACAGTTGTGCTCAGTTGTGGAAACAGTAGTGACTGATTCTTTTTGAAAAAAGCATGTGGTTAAGATTTTGTCAGAGTCCCTCCTCTGTAATACTACATAAGTTTATAGTAGCTAAAACCAGCTTTTTGCGTCAGAGAAGAGGTCTGCAGATACATATACCAAAAGGAATGCTTCTATATATATACTGTGGAAACTCTGGCCATGAGAAATGAAATCTTTTCAAAGCTGAGCAAGAAGAGGCATATTATTTTTCAATACTGTAATGTTGGTAGCCATCTTCTGTACAGGTCCTTTCATAATTTTAAGAAATATTTAATATTTTTCTGTCACTGTTTGCTGGCTCCAGCCAAACAATTATAATTTCTCTGATTGAGCACAGTCATGAAATCCTCAAGTTTTTTATTTCCCTTTTCAACTTTAGAATCGTCATCCATCTATGTTGATCTATGTTGATGTCCAACTATATTGAATGCAGACCTATGGTAGCATTCCTAGTTTCTACTTACAAAAATTCTAAATTATTGCACAGATTATAATGCTGGTGTTGTCTAAAAAACTCTGCAATCATACAGAAGCTGATGGCATCATGTCATGGTTTTACCCCAGCCAGCAACCAAGCTGCAGCAGCTACTCGCTCACTCCCCCGCCAGTGGGACTGGGAGAGAATCAGAAGGATAAAAGGGAGAAAAGTCATGGATTAAGATAAAGCTACTTTAATAGGGACACCAAAAGCCATGCACACAAACAAATCAAAACATGAAATTAATTCACTGCTTCCAGGGCAGCAGGTGTTCAGCAATCTCCAGGAGAGCAGGGCCCCCTCACGTGTAATGGTAACTCAGAAGACAAACAACATCACTCCAAATGTCCTCCACTTCCTCTTTCTTCCCCCCACCTTTATGTACTGAGCATGATGTCACATAATCTGGAATATCCCGTTGATCCTCCCTGTCCCAGCTGTGTCTCTTCCCAGCCTCTCAGGCACCACCAAATTCCTCCCCAGCATGGAAGTACAAACAGCAGAGAAGGCCTTGGCTCTGTGTAAGCCCTGCTCAGCAATAACAAAAACATCTTGGTGTTATCAACCCTGTGTTCAGCACAAATTCAAAATACAGCCCCATACCAGACACTGTGAGGAGATTTAGCTCCACCACAAACAAAATGAGCACACACCACTGTATCAGTTTTTTGACTGTAAAATCATGACTCTCCTAAGAGAATGAAGGGGCAAACCTGATCAGACTTTATATCAAGATGGAAACACAATTAGCCTTATTTATATTATATATTATATATAATATATATTTACCATTATATAGAGGTGCCTTCAGATGTCATCCATGGTCCTGTGCAGACTCCAGATAAAGCAGCCTCAGAATTTTCTCCATTTTACAACTGACTTGATTAGACTGAAGTGAAAACAAAGGGTGGAGAAGTGGAGAGGAGGGTGTTGTGTTGATTTCAGCAAGAGTGTAGACTTTATTACAGTGAGAAATGGTGAAAGTTCATTGAATTAGTGTTCTCACCAGCTAGAATCTAATACCAACAACACAACAGAATTTCTCTAGTCTTCCCTTGTACCTAGAATGTCTCTTTGAATAGTCTGTCAGAATGAGCCTTTCTTATGCTTTAATCATTTTCAGAGCATTCATATTAACTTTTCACCTTCATACTTATCTTTAGTTCACACCATTGTAGCCAGATATCAGCTTGTATTTTATGTGGAGTAGTGGTTCCAGAAAAATGGCACAGCATGCAGGAGAACAGAAGCTGCACAATGTGGACACACAGAGAACAATGAGTCAAGGGACAGTAAAGCCTCTGCAATCCACAAGATGCTCCATCATCTCCAACACAGTCAGCCCACACTATGGCTTTCTAGTCCATGTTTAATGGTCAACAACTGATTCATATCTTCTAGCTAAGGCTTTGGCTAGCAGTCTGTGTATTGCTCAGGAAAAAAAATCATTTTAATAGATGTAAAATAAAATAACCTTCCAGAGTACAGACTGCCTTTACTTAATTTGCGTGTAACAATGAACTAAAAGATGGTTTTCATAACATAGGTTACAGGATCATAAGAAAACGTTTCCATTTTATTGCACATATTTAGTAATTAAGTCTGTGAGAAGGCTGTATGATAAGAAAAATAACAGGAGCTTTAAGAACAGTTCAATGTACCAACATCAAAGTCATACTGTTTTCAGAAACCTTCTGAAATGTGAAAACACATCCAAAAAAATCCCCGTTAGGATTAGATCTGAATCCTGACCTACAGTTCTTCCTGTTTATTAGATCAAGAATTATGAATCACTGTAAAAGAAGTACAATAATTTTTTGATCCCCTATTGGCAAAGTATGGCCTTTCCTGCTGTAGTTGTAGACACAGATCCTAGAATAAGAAAATAAGAAAGCAAGAAATGTTTTGACATTTTAATAGTATTTCCTACATTTTGGATTGACAATATGCACAGCCAGACAGCTGTACTTTGAAGCTGTAACTTTTAGAGTACAAAGCCTTGAAATAAATTCTGTGTCAAGAATAAATGAACCCTGTGCTGAAGTTTCTCAAGAAAAGTGCTTCTGAAAATTTTCAGGTTTTGAAAAGGGCAACATCATTTTTCCCTCTCTGAGTTTTGATTGACTCTTTGTTTGGGTGGTTTGGATTTATGATGGTTTATTTTTTCTGTAAGAAAGCCAGTGACCACTGGCTTTCGTTAAATGATCCCCATCCCTTTTTCTGCACCTTCTTGTTCCCTTTGTTAGTGTACAATGCCTGGTTTACATGTTTGTATCACCACTTATCACTCTGGCTGTTGGCTGAGGCATGTCCCAAACTCTGCATTGGTGCTTTGGCACCTCAACATTGCTGCTGAAGTCTCAGCATTGAAACATACTATCAGTTTGAGGTTTGAAAGGAAGGGGAACTCTCCAGTATCACAGGCTGAAACAATCTTCAAAACTCAACTATGAAGAGCCCAAGGTCTCATCTTCTGAAGCCCAGGGTTGTGGTCATTCTTTTTTATTATTATCCGTCCTATCAAGGACCCTGAGCAGGTCCCATGGTGGCTGCTGTTGTCCTAGTTGCCTGTCTTGGGGATGGTTTATTATCCCATCCCGTTCTGGGGGTCTGTTTTGCTGTGTTTGTGCCCAGGGGTGGTGGCAATCCCCACTGCACCCCATGTTCGCAGGCCCCGGGGCCTGGTGACGTGGGCAAGAGGCCCTCCTGGCCTCCAGAGAGCAGTGCCACAGGACACACACAGCCGGTCTCTTGGACTGCCATCCTGCTGGTTCTGTGGGTTTGGTCTCCTTGTGCTGTGGCACTGTGACTGACCTTCCTTTGCTGCTCTGCTGCAGGGAAGCCCAGAGCCAGTGCGTGCTGCCCCAGCCCCTGCACAGCCTAAGCTGGAGGTCCGTACGTTCCTGCTGCTCTCTCACATAAAGAGCAACGCCCCCTCCTCAGAGTCCCAGCCTGGGCATCCTAAAGCACTTCTATCCATACAGGGCAGTTCCCCAGTTGTGAAAGCTGTCCGACAACATCTGCATGAACCCAGTGAGTTCATAGGCCAGCAGACTTCTAATTCCTCCTGCCTTTTTCCTACTCTGCAAACAATAAAAAAGGCACTTCACGTGGGGATGCAAACATGCTGCTTCCCCAGAAAGAGCATAAGCATTTACCACACAAGGCCACCCCTTCAACATTTCCCTATTTATATATCTCTGGTCAAAGTGATTTTACTTGAGTTCATTTCCACTAATTTCCAAGTCTTTTCCCATGACTGTCTCACCTTCCTCACACTTTACTTTTTTTGTTAATGAATCACTGTCTTTTCCATCATTCCCAGTATAAAGACTTTTCTACCAGGTTAGGGTAGGGGAACTTTCTCTTTCCAACCTCATACTCAGAATTTTTCTGTTCTTCCACTACAATTGGAGAGCTGGACTCAGGGGACATGGAAGAGACCAGCTCAATGTCTTTCTCATACTCTCTGATGCTCTGCAAGCTGATCTTCTTCCACTGCTGTTTCACTTGGTGAAGCTCCTCAGCAGCTGCACACCTCCTGCAGGCCAGAAGATCATGTGTTCTAGCCTTAGCAGGAGGCTTGACCCTCTCTAAATCAGAATGCTGCAAAAGCATCCTGATTTAGAGACATGATGACAAAGCATCCTTTGTCACAGGCAGCTGGCATAATTCATTAGAAGACTCTGGCTCTGTTCTTACCTTAGCCTTATCTCTGTCTTTATCTGGCTGCAGATGGAGCTCTCCAGTTCCTCGGAGGGATCACAAGAATATTTCATCCTATATAAAGTGCCAGGAAGCTCAAGAAGATCTCAAGATGAGCTCAAAGAGGAAGAGTATTGAAGCTGCAGTGAAAACTGCTGTATTTGTCTAGGCCATTTGATCTGTAGTGAAGAGTTATGATCACTGGATACAATAAATACTCAGATCAGGCTGATAGGCAGAGGTAGGATGTCTGAAACCATGTCTCTGTGCACCTGGCTCCCTCAGTCATTCCCTTTATGTGTGAAACACTCTCTTTATAACATCTTGAAAAATGCATTTTCTACATTCAAAACAAGGTAAGCAATGCTTTTACAATAATCAGGACACAAGGGCAGAGAAGCTGACACAGAAAAGAAGGGTGAGGATATACCCTGACTTTAGACAATGGATTGGCTCCAGCTTGAAAGATACACATCATATCAATGTGAAAAACCAGCAGCATTCCCAGGCGTCACCTCTGTGCTCTTTAAATACAATGCTGTCTGACATTCAGAAGTAGGACATGTTCCTAAAGGGCTATTTTAATTTTGGTATATGAGAAAAAGGAAGTTAATATACACTCGTATATACCTTGTGTGTAAATTTGCAGCAATTACTTGGAACTAATAGACCCTTCTGTAATTTACCCTGATTAATCTTCAGTAAGCAATGAAAAAAAGTGGTTTCTACACACACCAAAAAAAACCTCAAACATAAAACCCAAAGCAAACAAACAACAAACAAAAATATCATTAATGTTATTCAAATTCTATTTCTCTCTTCCGTCCTTGATACACGAAACCTTAATTTCAGTCTTTGTTGTAAATTTTAAGGACTGGTGTTACACTCTTTGAACAATAACACAAAGTAAAAGTTCACTGTCTTTGTAATCCCAGCCAAGTCAATTCAATGGGATGGATCATGGTAGTAAACATTGCTACACCTTGCTTACGCAGATCCAATTACAAGACCTAACTCTGAATGTTCGCATGATCAGAATGATATTCTTTATTAAAATAAAGCTAGCTACTCTATTTTCCATACTACACCTGGTAAGAAAATGCTCATGGCAAGACTATGGCACTGTCTTTTTAGTTGTCACTATTTCAGCAGGAATCACAGGCTCCAAGCACAGTATGGTAGACAGGGTACTGTGTGGAGACAGCACGTCAGGTTTTGATCGTCTTTTTATTCACTTGCAGTACTTACACTCCAGTGCTAAGTTTAATTTATTTACATTCATATATTTGTAGGAATAGATACTTTTTGAAACAGCTTCCAGTTTTACCATGACTTCATGAGCAGATGAAGTATGTATTTCATGGAGCTATATCTTTCTCAGTTGTGCTCCTTTGCTCTCAGTTTCATGATACCACTCCTGAACTTGCTGAGATCAGCCAGAGGTCCTGCACCTCCAACTCTCAAGTCATTCAACATTATCACACAAAATAGACAGATTCCAAAGATTTTCTTTAGCTGCTGTGACTCTAGTGGTTTAGAAATACAGCAGTTAAAAACCTCAGAAAAGGCAGACAGCAATTTTTTGAGTGCAAGAGCAAAGGGTATGCAGAAAGATTATGTGGCCAGTTGTAAAAACCTAGAATTTCTTATGAAGTGTTTCTGTAATTTGTATCTACTGTTTGAAATCCTAATGGGAAACTGAACGTAATACATTGGAGAACAGCTCACTAGACACAAAGAAACCTGGAATTATGTCCTACTAGGTTTGGATGTGATATACATCCAATGAATAGTCTGAAACTGTTGAAAATTTCTAACTATGTAATGTGGCCAAACACTACTCCTAAAAATCTGTATTAAGTAACGTTCTGAATAAACAATAAACATGAACAACCATATTTTGCACGAGACCTATGCACCAGTAAAGGCATTGCTGCACTAAACATGAAATTAAATAAAGTTATCTTTCAAATACAATGGACTCCTACAGGCAAGAGCCTATTCTTCAACTAGACAAGAACAAACGTGAATATTTAATTGTTATTTTATGCTAATTTGGTATGACTACACATACATGCATTTATTTTATTACAGGAATATTTATTTGTTTTTATAAAAAAGTAAAAAAAATCATCACTATTAGTTCAATGAACATCCCTCAGGTCTTCTGAAATGTGTCCAGAATGGCTTCATAGATTTGGGATTGATACATAGAATTGATTATAACTTTTTCATTGTGAAGTGAGAAATTAATTCATGACAGAAGTGTTCCATCTCTGTTGGAATGTTTCTCCATGTCTACATTGGAATCCAAGTAGTTCTGGTGTAGACCTTTGATTTTCTATAAAAATGAATTCCTGCAAACCATCATACATCTGCCTTAACCTCCCTCTGAAATCTGTGAATAATGATAATTAGCTCTTTTATGCACTTAATTTTAGTGAGAAAAAGAATTAATGGTGTTATTACTTATGTAATGCCAATAATAAAACATGCTGTGGCAAGAAAATAGACTTCCATGACTTCCTTGATTTATTTTTTAGACAGACATTGGGAAAACAAACATGAGGTTAAAGACTCTTTATATTGAAAATAGCACAGCTTCCTTTTTGCAGTCTATTTTGCTCTTTTTTCATTTTTTAATAGTAAATTCATTTCTATATTAAGATTGACACTCAGATTCAGAAGATTGTAAGATTTCTACTCTATTGGAAAAATTAAGTGATTGACTATCTCAACATTTTCATTTTACAAATGCAAAATGTAGATTTCAAAGATAAAGCACTGTTGAATCTAAGCAGCATTTTTTTCCACCTTTTCAAAAGAGGCACATAAATTAACTGCAGGTTTGTGTGGCATAAGAGTGAGCACAAATAAGGAATATGCATTGTTGTCTCCTGAATAGATTTGTCACATTACTATCTAGAGCTTTTGTCTAGTGACAGTAGAATATCAAAAAGATACTGAATAATATACCAGAAATTTATTGTGCCATAAGATCTAATCTTTGTCTGCATGTAATTGCCTTATTAAAATATTTGCAAGCTTACCCCTTCTGCAATTCTGAGGTAAGCTAAGAAAACCATGGTGTTAAGAAACTCTAATCCTTGTGATATGAAAATAGTGTGTAACTTAAACTGGAAATTAAAACTACAGCCCTTTGGTACTGTAGCCATCTGGTAAACATGCTTCCAGTGCTGTCCTTGAAGCTATGAATGGCACTTTGCAGGAGGCATCTTCCCCCTCCTCTCCACCTGCTCAGTGAGTCTCATGGGCAGTGCCACAGGAGTTGTGTATGCGGATATGAGAACCCCATTTATTCTGTAATAGGTATTATTTGCCACCTCATATTCTGTCTACTGCTTTGTACCTGTCTGCAACAGCCCACAGAGCATGAATAGGACAGGGTCCCCCAGTTCTCCCAACTTCTCTGATCCCTGGCTCCCAACAATATCACAACCCAGCAGCAGGAGAGAAGTAATTGCACCTTTCTGTTTCCAGCACCCATTACAAATTCTCAGCTTTCATAAATAGTATGACTGGATGAAACATTTCTTTCTGCCCTTCAAATAATTTCCTTTTATTTACTGTGATGGTTTACTTTTTTGATGGTGTGGAAGGCATGGGACTGCTACCCTTAGCAACCAGAATGATTACTTTTTTATCTGCAGATAAGGCAGCAAGGCATAATGCAAGAGCTCCCTACACAGAGCTGTGTTAATTCAGCTCATTCTTGGCCTGGGTACACCATTCTTTTTAGCCCAGAGAATAAAAGCCAGTTTTGATGTTCTCTCTGTCCTATGTACCGTTTCAGAAGCATCAGTTGCTTTACAGCTTTGGCTTCTGCACTTACTTTCACCTTCAGAACTTAAAAGCACTGCTTTGGCAGCAGTCACTCATAAAAATTTTGGTATTATGATCTAGACAAAGAACATTTTACTTCTTGATAATTATATTTTCCCTTCAAGCTAATCAAGACAAACTAGACAAAGACTTGTGAATACTGCATCCCATGCTTTAACAGTAAAGTGAATATCTACTTGCAGAATCACAAATATGACTCGAGCACAATGAAATCTGAAAATTAAGCATAAATGTATATGGTTATTAATTTAAACCTTTTGCCATCCCACACAAACTAAAATGATGCAGATATTTTTGTTCCAAATTTTTTCCATTTTTTATATAGCCAAATGCAAATTGAGACAAATGTCTAATTCACAGGAGAATCAGATAAATGCAAGAGATTAAATGTAGGTGCAATAATGTCTTATTGCATATAGATGGCATATGAAGATTGAAGTGCCTTAATAAATACCTGATAATCTTACTTTAAATTGGACACTTACTATCTACTTTTAATTAGCATCATTAAGAGGGGTTTCAATAAAATATAATCTTAGAAGCTATTTACATGTCATATAACCTGCACTTACAAAGGTACCTTTTTGTGGCAAGAAGTTGAATAAACTGTAATGAAAAGTTCATCATTATATTTTCTTTATTTGTATTTTATGTGACTATGTGCTAGTTACAGAGTACCAAGATACATAAAAGTCTACAAACAGTAACCAGAAGTTGTGTAAGATGAACAGAGAATGAGTCCTTTAAAGCAAAATTTTCATGTCCATGACAGTTTTCTTATGTCAAATTATAGATAGAAGGTAAAAAAATATTTCTGTGGAAATATCTGAATATTTTTGCCTCAAAGCTGTCTGGACATGATTTTTCTATGTTCTTTCGAAATAACTGATACTGGCTGTTGAGAGAAAAGAGTGAATACTCTGCCTCTCAACCCAGGTCTTTGATATTCAAGAATAAGAAAATCCATCATTAGGGGTAATTTTCTATGTAAAACTGGTATGAACTTTACAAAACTAGAAGAAGAAAACAAAATTTCTCTCGTGCATTCTATCCATGCCATTCCCACCATGTCCTTCTCCAAAAAATCTGAATTAAGTCATGCTCTGAATTAACAATAAATGGGAATAACCATATTCTGCACAAGAGCTATGAACAAAAGATGTATTGCTACACTAAACTTTTTTTTATGTTATTTTGTTTCATTTCATTTCATCTCATTTTATCATATTAATTTAGCAGCTATTTCTTCAACAATTATAATTATCATTCAGGCAGATGTGATATGCTTGGGGACAAAAATTGACATTTAAATACTTAATCCTCTCATCAGAAACCTGCTGACATTGATTTCTATTAAAAATAGTAATAACAAAGCATTGGCCTTTAGCTCTAAAATTTAACATTTTAGAGACCACTTCCCTCATTTATAAAATTATGTTGCTAAATATTCCTTATGTGCTTATGAAAGATTATCCTATTTTTCCTACACCAAGTTCACACAGCCTTTTTTCCTACATGGGAAAAGCTACATGAAACAAGATTGAAGTTCTTTTGTTTACATTTATTTAATCCAACCCACAGAAATGTAACTTGTATAACTGTAGAAAAGCAAATGAACAGACTACTTTAACAACTTATGTGACAAGGAGAGCAAAGTTTTAAGATTTGCTAAGCCAAAATCTTAAAGAGCAACCACCACAGATATGGAATTCTTTTTGAAGTGGTAAATAATCACTTTTATACTGAAAAGGTGATTTCTGAAGGCTTGAGTGTTTGACTCTCAGCTGGCATAAACCAGATAACCAATACAGGGAAAAGCCAAGTTCTGATGCAGGGGGTGAGCAGAGTGAAGGGCTGGAGGCAAGAAGAGGTGAAAGTGATGGAGTACGCACCTGTTGCCATGCAGCCACTGGTAACTGGGAACCTTAGAGACAGATTTTACATTTCCATTTGTTGGTGGATTTTGAAGAGAAACTTAGAAGTGAATGCCCCTGGAGTTTCCTGGACACAGAGCTGTGATTTCTACACTCAACTTATTGACAGGTCAGTGTCTATGTACGAAGACGAAATATTAAAATATGACAAAAATACATGATTCTTTTTTTTTCCTCTGCATGGGAAAGCATGCACAATGGCAATAACTTGAAGTACTATACTTGGATAAAACTATTTTTAAAAAGTAAAAATGCTTATTTGTTTCTTATTTGTAAAAAAATCTTATTTGTTTCAAAAAATTTAGAACAGTGGATCATATTACAGCACCTGGAGAAAGCAACGGCAGTTCAGTTCCATGAATTTTGTATCCCCTTGTTATCCCCTGTCAGTTCCAAATTTTATTATTTTCCCCATATCTTTTTTTTGTGACTGTAACTTACAGTTTGATGCACTATATTTGGACTTTAAAAGGACTGCAAGCTTTTCAGAGCAGGCACAAATGTTCTCTTCTGTGCATAATGTATAGAGCTGACCAGTGCTCCATCTTCAAATACAAATGTGAACACAATGTTAGAGGTAGAGAGATCATGTGTTCAAGATGGGTACACATAGCAGACCTGTGCCCATCTTCATTGTACCACATTACTTTAGCAATATCAACTTATGTTAACAATTACTATAGCGGCAGAAACAAATTTTGGTTGCTGAAGATTCTGCTTTAAAATCTCTCTTTTAATGACTTATCTAACAGCACATCAAACTTCAGCTTGTGTGTAGTACAGAGCATCACAAGTATTTCAAAGTATTGTCTCTGTCAACACACAGATTTTTACAGATCTAGAATTAATCTAACAATATCAGGGAAGGGGCCCAGAATGAGCTCAGCTACAGAGGAGGCAGGTTTTAAATTATCTGTGTTGGGAGGGACACAAACACATGGCGATTCTGATAATTTCTGAGATATAAATTTTAAGGATAAAGCATTCAGTGATATGAATAAAAGGGTAGATCTGAAAAGCCATGTAAAATCAAATTTTTGTATGCAGCCACTGCCTATAGAGAAGTTGCAGGTATTCAGTGTTTTTGAAAAATAAAGACCTATGACCTTCAAAGTCAGATATAACCATAAAAGAGAAGATGAACACTAAATGACAAATCAAAAATGTGAGCATACTAGATATTTTACAGTTTCAAAGCAAACAAAATTCTAGGTCTTTTTGGTACACTGTAATGCTTGACTCCTGAAAAAGGACATCTTTATGACCCACTGAGAAAGAAGTAGGACTAATAAGTAATGTTGGAGAGATTTCCATAAAATTAGATTTTGGTCCTTCATAATACAACCATAACTACAGGATATTTCTGAAGTCAGCACAGCGTTTTTGGCATCTATTCAGCTGTGTTAAGGGAAATGGTGGGTTTGTTTTATTATTCACACTTAGCTCGTTGAGCTCTTCTTCTAATGTGTAATGTCTGACTTGCTATATGAGTTTGAAACAAGCATATAGTACCAGAAGAGTTTTATCAGTGTAATACATAGTGAGGATAGAGTTTTAATTTTAATCCTTGTTTTTTCCTAGGCCAATGATTTTTATGTTAAATATAATTGAAACTATATTTATTCAAAACCATAACCTATTTGTATACTTAATGTTTTACACGTTTATGAAGCTGTAACTAAGACAAGAGTAACACCATCATATGTAGAAAATAGTATAGAAATTCTTATGTCTCTGATGGGTACACTTCTAAAATACAAGCATGGAGATTTGAATTGACAGACAGGTTGCTCGCCAACTCTAAATATGGAAATGAATTTACAATGTAAATTCAGACACACTTAAATAAATATGCTTTTTAGTATCTATTTCGAATTACCACAACCAGTTTGTATGTCAGCAACAATGTATGAGCCAAAATACAAACAGTGGGTAGAAGAAAATTGGTGCAAACAGATTGGCATCTACAAACTTGCAGATGCTGTGGTTTACTAACTCTCTTGACAATTTTGGTACAACATGGCACGCATCCAATGCAAACTTGTTTAAAAAACAAACAAACAAGCAAACAAACAAACAAAACACAGAGCATAATGGGAGACCAAGAAATATAAGTTCATATCTCTGTTACTGTTCAGAACTCTGTTTCTTCTATAGAAACATCTACATTATAAAGGTATTTAAAATTCTTCACTTTTTACATGTACCTTAGGTTGTTGTGCAAAAGATCAGAAGCTTTAAAGATACTGCTGGTTGCATCACTACAGCAAATATTAAAACAATATTAAGAGTGAAGAAACATGAATTTCCAAAGGCAGAATGCTTTTTCATTATTTCTAAATATAGCTATAGCCTTTAATTAAGCCATTTTGAGTTGTTTAGATCTGTCCATTACAGGAGAAGCTCTGAATGGCTTTGGTAGATTAAGCTACTTCATTTAAGAGCAGTCATAAATCATTTAAAGTACACAATCAACACAGCGAATAAAGAGGGTATCCACACTGTTGTGTAGTCCTTCCATCCTTAACCTCACAACCTCTGGTGAATTATGACCAAACCCTCACAGAAGAATTTTCCTAGGAATTACTCTCCTCAACCAAGCCAGAAAAAGCAGCAGCTGATTCATTCTTATCACTGTGCACACCACTCATTCTGGAGTATTGAATGACAGAAGATAAAGTAAACCACAGAACTGAAATCACATCCCTACATTCGCACGGTTGGCACATTCACAGGGATAAATCTAAATTTACACTGGGCCCTCTGTATAAGGCCGAGTTAAGTTTCATTGCCTCAAGGAAAAATCTACTACTACAGAAATTGGAACACAACAGTTGTCCACAGCGTACTTGCTCAAATCTTAAGAAACATATCATAATTTCTTCAACTAATATTATTTCATCTTCAGAATACATAATGTGACATAAGTGATTTCAATAGGATAAATTCAGGGTTTTTTTGTGTTCCAGCACAACTTTAAACTTTGAAAAGCAGATGTACTAGAATTACTGTGCTGCTTCAACCTCCATTTCAATGAAGGAGAAAGCATAAAACACATCAGCTGAAGCAGTGGAATGCTAAAGACAACAGAAGAGAATTAAATATTACATGCTGCATCAACAAACAAACAAACAAAATGTTTACTTTTTCTCTTGATCAGGATGCTCTGACTTTTGATCATCATTTATAAAACACATGCATATATTCCAAAGAAATCATAAATTAGAAGGAAACTTGGTTGGATGCTGGAAGCTAAGTGTAATTATCAAGAACTCCTTCACAGTAACAAAGATAAATCTTGAACAACACACTCAAAACTGTCACCTCAGACTCTGTGAGGATAGATGTTCTCTGCTGTATCCTTTAAACATGAACAAGAACTGGGGCTCTGCTGAGGAGCAGCGAGGGAAACTGAGGAAGTGACCCATTGCACAACTTGTCTATGCCTGAGTATTCCACACTGAATAGAAAGAGCAATTCTGCTATGTGCTCCTTACTCATAGAGAACTCATGTATTTGGTCCTTTTCTGTTTCATAAAACCTCTAAAAGATGTGCAAATACTGAAAATTTAGAATAACCTGGGGATCCCCACTACAGAGAAGCCAGTGGTGAATGACCACTGGGACATCACTGGACTAACAGGCAGGGAACATTTTCTGTTTGACCCTCTCTCCCTCTGCTGTCTCTCTCCCATCCTCTCCCTCTCTCTTCCCCTTCTCTCTCCCTCCCTCTCTCCCTCCTGGCCCCTTCCCCTCCTTCTCCTCTCCCCCATCCTCCCCTATTTCTTTCTGTCTCTCTGCCTTACATTCCTTATTAAATAAAATCTGTATTATTTATGGTTTCAGTCACACCATACTTGGGGCAGAGGCCTCTCCCACTAGTCAGATCTTAACAAGGGGGACAGCTTGCTTCACCCTGACCTTCCTCACAGGCTGCAGGGGAATCTGCTCCACTGCCTGGAGCACCTCCTCCCCCTCTTTCTTCACTTGGACTTAGTTTCTGCATTCCTCTGGCTGCAATATTTTTCTATACAGTAACATTTTTATCCTTCTTAACTATTTTATCCCAAAGGTGACTCCACTGTCACAGAGGGGTTGAGCCTTGGGTACATCTTGGAGCCACTGGCTTTGCACTGGATGTAGAAGCTTCTAGCAGCTTCTCACAGAAGCTGCCCCTACAACCCTCCCTACCAAAGCATTACCACACAAACCCAATACAGTGTCATCCCCACTGAAAAAGTCAAGAATGTATAATTTTCCTGTAAAAATTATATAACCTATGCCAGTGAAATTACCTGTTTGATAATTACTGTTTTTATTTTTTACCTCTTCTTTCCTTATCATTATTCCTGGAACAATATTCAATATTTAAATCCTGGTATAATCACCATTTTTTTCTATTTCAGCGTTAGTTCAGTTGTCACTGTCGTGTTTGGTGGGCATTTTGAATAACCAGGTTTTCAACACACCATTCATCCTGTATATTTGCATAGGTGGTAACATAATTGTGCCACCCACACACAAGGCAACCTTATTGCATTCTACTACTGCTACTACTGTTACTACTAATAATAATTGTAATGAAATGCAGAGAGAGAGAAATACAAGCCAGGAAAGAGAACTGGTGAACACAGTTGCTGACCTGATAACCAATTCCCAGCTCACTCCTGAGTAGTGATCAGCTGCTCCTGGTCCACTCCCCCATTTATATACTGGGCATGACCTTCTATGATGTGGAATATCTCTCTGGCTAGTTCAGGTCCCCTCTCCTGGCCATGCTGCCACCCGGATTCTTGTGCACCTCCTCACTGGCAGAGCATGAGCCACTGAACAGTCCTTGACTCAAGATAAGCAGAGCTCAGCAGCAGCCAAGCCAGCAGTGTGATGTCAATATTTTCATTCTGAATCCAAACCACAGCACTGTACCTGATACTAAGCGAAAAACTATATCAGCTGAAACCAGGACAGATATATCGGACACCCCTGAGAAAATGCTGTTTTCACTTAGACACCTGTGGACTTTACAAGGACAGGAGCAGCTTGGGAATGTGGTTATAAGGAACCAGTGGTAGCTTAAAAAACTGAATCCAAATCCAGGAAGATTAGTAGTGAAAACTATATTTTAATGCTTTTTTCAAAGTTTGGGGCTCACACTTCAATCTCACTCAAGGTCTGTGACTTTTTAATGGAAATCTAATTGTGTTTTGAATTTGTGCATTTTCAGTTCCATTACAATTCCTCAACCTAAATCATTCAGAGTATTCATTAATTATTAAAAAAACATCTGTTAGTTATAAGAAAGAGGAGAACTCTGGATGGAGAAAATGTCCTTATTTTAGGAATTCAAAACTAAGCAGCTAGAGTGATGAAGTATCTTTAGGCTGTTGATCTGAGGTGAAAAAGAAAAAATTTGGTCTTAAAGGAACACTTGAGTATTTATGTTAACACAAAACCACAACAAATCAGAGAATAGGACTTTCCACATATGCATGGCAAGCTCATTGTCCTCCAAACTAAGCTACTTTTCCAACATACTGTGAAGAGTGCTTTCTGAGTTTTGTTAAGCTTAGGAATTCCAGCTTAGAAAATGAATCTGTAGTTCACAGAGAAAAAAATTGATTTTCCCTCCTTTCTTCCTTACCTGTGAATATGATTTCTGAATTAAATATAATCACAGATTTGGTATCTGAGGTGAGGATGGAAATTAATAGCTCTTCTTATCGATCCTTCACACTTTGTAACCTCTCACTAGATTCCTCATGACATTATCGCTTGGCTATGAAGTCCTGCTGCAGCCAGACTCTCACATAAAACCAAGCACCACCTGCAGTGTGCTGCATTTCAGCAGCAATTCACCTTCGCTCACAAACCAGTTTTATTGTGGTCTGAAAAGCAAAGGGAAATCTTGTCCTTGTGACAGTCAGCCAGGATTTTGCCAACAGGCTGTTAGGCCATGAGTAAATTGACTCTTCCTGCCGCCAACTCCCATAGCAAGACACAGTGAAACAAAAGCTGGAGGGATATTGAGACAGATTTTCATGTGGTATATGACCAGATGTATGTTTCATGCACTCTTTCCACTCCTTTTCAATGACTACTCTAACATCAAAACATCCTGCAAAAAAATTAACTGTGTGTGGTCATACAACCTGTTTACACACTTCTCAGTTTCCTCCTCCAAAAGCCTGGTCAATCAGTATAGAGTATAGTCAAAACCCATTCAGCAAAGTATCTCTGTCAGAAAAAATCACCAAATTAAGTCACATCAATAGTATGTCATAGGACTTTTAAAAACATTTCATTTAAAAGCAGTGTTTTTTTCTGAAGAATATAAGGTGCTTTTAATTCTAGCTGTAATCTTTTGTGATGCTACATCAAAAGCTTCTACACAGAATAGAACTTTATTACTAAGGATAGAAAAAGAAATGTGTGAGATAGAAAGATTTGCACACATACGCTTTTGCAGATATAGCCTGGTACTCACCTTTGGGTGGAACTTCTGTCACTCAATTAGCTAAATTAACAAATGCATCAATAGTAGTCTTCGTGTATTATGTAGATATTTTTTTCTTTTTCTTTATTTTCTGTGCACATTCCTGAAGCCTTTAAGTATGTCCAACATCTATTTAAATTAGTGATGAGAGCTGGCATGGAGGCAAGAAATAATTTATTTTTAAAGTGAAGAACAGCTTCAAAGAGCTGGTTTTTTGGGGTTTTTTTCACATATTTCAAATATATAGTAAAATCACCTGGAGCTCTTTTTCAGATTTTCATGTTTTGATAGGAACTTTAGTGATGATGGAAATAGATTTTCTCATTTATTTTGCCTTGGTTTGCCCATTTACAAAATGCATGGTAAAAATGCACGTATCTCACAAGACCAGAAGACGTCAACTTAAATTAATTCTAAGATGTTTGAGTGAAAGGCACTTCGAAAGTAAATGACAGTTTTACATTAGAAACAAATCACTTGAACTGTGTAACCAAAATAAATCAAATACGCCAGTCTATTTATCTGTCTTTAAATCTTTCCTTATCGAAAGGCAAGGACTTGTCTTCCAACAATTTATTTTTCATCAAAATGTTTGTGAGTTTATCTTCTTCTAAAGAAAATAAAGGAAGTCCACATTACCCCTAAGATCAGGTTAATGTGGAAAACAGAGTACATTTCCTCCAGCACCAGAGTCTCATGGTGATGACTGTACATGTACTAATGCGCATTTCTAACTGTAGCCCTCCTAATGAGCTTGCTTCCTTTTCTGTTCAGCAAACAGCCTCCAGAGTGGCTTAAGCAATTCTGAAAAAGAAAAAGCTCTTTGCCATGCAAACAGATAAAAAGGAGCGAGCCACATGCAGATATTTCTCATTAGTATGAAAAGCATTCCCATAAGATCTTTTCTTATCTAATGGATGGAGTATGGAAGGAGAGCAAAAATAAAGGCAAAGTAACTTCTCAAATGTAGAAGTATGATTCACATGCTTCTTGGTAATTGTTACAATGGATAAATAATGCAACCCTTCAAATTATTGACAATTTGGATGTCTGATTTTATCAGCCACCATCTACATCTTCTCTCATCACAGCTCTCATGTGTCTATTTACCTTCTGAGTGAAAATTTCTTTCTGATTTTATAGTCTTTTGACTTTTAAACTACATTTTTTGTTTTCACAATAAGCGAGGTTCTTTACTTAATTCAAGACAGATGGCTGCAGAGGACTGACATGGAACAGCAGCCAAAAGGACCAAACTGAAATTTAGCACACTTCCTACCCAGGTGTTCCCAAGTGAACATAGGTGCAACCTGCTGTAATAGAGTTGCTGGGAGTTGCTGACATTTCCCCACCCCACTCCCCCATTTCCTTGAATACCAACTTTGCAGGAGTGGATGTTCACAACAGTAGCAGATGTATCATAGAACACAGAGAAATCAAATACTTTTGCTAGGAGGAGTGAGGGGAAAGATGACGTCTCCCTGATCCCCATAAGGACATGAAGTGGGGTAGAATTCTCACTGCATTTTAACAACTGGACTTGGTGTGAAAGGAGCCAGAACTAAATGACATGGCATGTGTATAATTAGGCTAAGTAAGAATATTACAGAATCATCAGGTCATGCTGTTGCACCATTAGCTATTGTCACAAAGATGCTACAATGCAATGTTTTTTTAGCTCTCTGGTGCAGTTTGATGACATGATGTATTTCATACTGCTACAGGTTGAGTAGCTCAGTGTTTAGAATAGGAATTTACTAATAAAAACCCCCTATATTTTATTCTGACTCTGTTTTCCAGATGGTACCTGAGGATGTCCTGGCCTCAGGACAGACGGAAGAGAAAATTTGAAACTGCTTACACAGGATCCCAAAATTAAAGACAGAAAGAAACAAGACAATCCCTGTCATTTCAGTTAGGAAACCCACATCCTTTTCTGCCACAGCTGTGCCTATAACTCAAGCAGGCAGTTCAGCTACACTGGGGGTGGTAAATCAACGTCACATGAATTACAAAGTGATATATAAAGCAAAGAGCCTAAGTCATCTCATCTTGGCAGAAAGCCAAGACCAAACATTTATAATTTACTAATATTCACTTTCCAGACTCCAGAATGAAGACGTATTTCTACCCAAATCCAGACTGAGCAATAATGCTTATCTAGATATTTATTCATTTATTATAATCCTATTAATACAATGAAACAGTGTATCTACTTGAGTATCTATGGAAAGAATAGATTCTCAGCGAGTTAGATCTAAAAATAAGTTCATACACATGAACTCAAATAAAAAGACATTTTCTTAGAGGATATAATAAGAAAAACATAGCAAATTAATTATATTCTGATGATATTTGCATTTGCTGATTAAAATGTGAGGGCATGACATTTGCCTAGCAGCTATTGAGAAGCTAATTGTTCTTTGTTTGTTATATGTTACATAAATAACATCAACCCAAAAAACACAGATTGTGAGAGCACAAAATCTGTTGAAACAGTGAAGACAGATATGCAAATGGGAGATAAATTTTTTTAGAAGAATTTTTGCTTTGAAATATCTCATTATCAGACATTGTAATGACTCAAGAGATGAAACTTTATATCCGTACTTCTCTCGGGTTCAATTACATGTAAACAGGTATAAAATCCAGAAAAGGAGGTGAACAAGAACAACCCCCAATAAAAGGAAAAAAAAAGCTCTCAGTCAGAGATTTAGGTTATCCATGGTAATAAACATGTTCCTGTATTATTATTATTATTATTATTATTATTATTATTATTATTATTATTATTATTATTATTTGAATTTATCAGTGCATCAGTAGGCTAATTACAGAGAAATCTTTACCATCTACAATATTGTTCTACATTAATTACTTTTTTTTTCCATTACCTACATTTTTGAGGGACAGAGGTTTTCTGGAAAAAGAAAAGGATAAAAGGATTTCTTTTTTAAAAGATGCAATCATCCAGACCTCCTCAAATTCCAGACAATAGTAAGGAAATTCACTCGTTTTCCAGTAACTAGTCTTCAGTCACTTCAAACTGGGCAAACGTAGAAGCAGGATAGAAAGGTACAGAGGAATCTAAGAACAAACTAAAGAAAAGTTACTTTCAATTACAGGGTACAACGAACTCTCCCTGGACTTCACTATCTAAGAGGACATAACATTAATGAAGCAGAGTTCTTGTAAAAGCTGCAGAGAAATTAGGGACCTTATGAAATAGGCAGAGAAGAACATGGCTTTCAAAAATTTTCAGAAAGTACGTGCCCTTGCTAGTACTACAGGACTTTTGCTTAGATGGTTATTTGGAGAAAACATAACAAGTACACACTTTTTAGTGAAAAAATACAAAGGATAGTATTGCTCAAAATAGCTTCTATTATTTTTTTAATGTTTTTATAATTTCTTCCATCATGAACTATTCTCTTCTTTCAGACATCCCTGTACAGATACCTAACACTGAACACAACAACTCTGTGACCACCAAATGCTTAGGGACTTCGCTGAAGCCTTTGCTCCTCCTGACATTTAATGGCAAGCTGCCATCCCCTGTCATTTTGACTCAAAAATGAGCCTTTGTGCAAGAGCAGACCATCATTTCCATGTGCTATGAGTGGAATGAGCCTTCCTTCAAACACAACCTTGTACCTCTCTGTCCGTAGGTACAGACTGCTGTAGACAGTGTAGCACAATGACTTACTTGGAAAACATTAAACTTGACTCTCATCTCATGTTGTCTGGAAAAACTGGGGTCCAAAACTTGAGTTCTCCATCATGGTTGTCATACAGCTTGTGCATTGTATATATCTTTATGCATGAGAATAATTCTATTTTTTGAGTATTCACCATGTGCATATAATTTTCAGAAGCAAAATGTTTGGGTTTCTTGTACACTGCTGTTCAGCTGCAGACATAGAGAAATGCAAATTTAAAAAGGAAACTGTAATTTCTTATTTTTCCGTTGATTCAAGGATCTCAGCAAGGCCAATAACAGTGTATTTGTGGTGCTATCATAGGTGGGAAAACAACAGATAGAAGACAAGCTAAGGCAAATAAAAGACTTTCAAGAATTCCAGCTCCTTTTGATTTGATTTATCTAAACTCATATCATAAAGCAAAGGGATGAAATGTGCCCTTGTTCCAGGACAGGGATTTATGACTATGGAGGAGCTCAGTTCTTCAGCTGGACAGACCAGGAGCTTGAGGGGAAGTTGTTGAGCAAAGCAGGAGGAGGAAGCAGTAGCATGAGTTCATGATGTGCAGGGAAGACAGAAGAGGAGGCAATATTTTCCAGCTGAACGTGCCTATGGCCATGGACTCCATGGCTCCATGTCATTTGAGCTAACAGATTGTATCGGAGGACTGATGCCAGTCTCTGGGAAGGAAAGAACATTGTGTGGGGAGTGGGGGAGTTAGAAAAGGGGGTTTTGCAGACAGTTTATGTGTGTTTATGTGTGGATTGTCAATACTCCACAGCGGCATTTGGCAGTGAGAAACCTCCCTTTCCCAAAGTGCACAAGCAGCACCTTCCTGGAGAGACATCTTGGACTCCACTCACTGAGCTGTTGCTGTTACACCTCCCCACCTCCAGCCACAGCGACTGGCGCAGGGGAGCAGTTTCGGGACAAGGCCAGGAGGCTGCCAGGAGGATGGCACAGGTTGCCCAGGACAGGGGACGTGGTGCAGACGGCGGCTGGCTGGCTGCACGCTGGGCGGGTGGGCGCTGCGGCTCTGCCAGGTGCGGGCTCCGACAGCACCATCTCCGGGGCTGGGCCGTCGTCCCCCCGCCCCTTACTCCGCACGCCAGCGGTTTTTTTGTTTTGGGTTTTTGGGGGTTTTTTTGTTTGTTTATTTTTGTTTTGTTTATTTTTGTTTTAAGGCGGGTGTTTCCCTCCCCTCTACCCACGCCTCCCCACCCGCCTCTTGCTGTTCCTGCGTGGTCTGGAGGGGCGGTGGTGCGGGGAGCGTTTGGTCGGTCCGGGCTGCGGGGTTCGCCCTCCTTTTGTGCACTGACTGCTCGGTGCGCTGCGCAGCGCAGGCAGCTCCCCACATCCCCTTCGTGACCCTGGCACAAATGTTTTGAAAACGCATAAATACGCGCGTGTGCTTGTTTGTGCGTGTCTGTGTCTGTGTGTGTCTTTATGTGTATGTGGGTTGTTTTTTTTTAAGCCCATGACAAAGCACTATGAGGTCAGAATGGTAAGTGCTTTGGTTTTTTTGGTTTTGGGGTTTATTTTTTTGTATTTTGGTTTGTTTGGTTTTTGGCTTTTTTTTTTTTAATTATTGCAATTTCTTTTAGAATTTAGAATTTTAGAAAGGTTGGTTTTGTTTTTTTTTTTTTTTTAAAAAAAAAAAAAAAAAAAAAAAAAAGAGGTCGCAGGCACTATCGGTGGGGGCGGGGGGAGGAGAAAATCCTCGCAAGTATCATGAAGCTCGTGTCTAGCGGGGGAGCGCGGTCGGGGCGGCGGGGGCGCGGGCGGGGGCGGCCCCCGACGGCTGGCAGGGCAGAGCAGGGCAGAGCAGGGCAGGGCAGGGCAGGGCAGGGCAGGGCAGGGCAGGGCAGGGCAGGGCAGGAGCCGCCTGCAGGCCCCCTCGGCTCCGGCACGCTGCCCTTGGCGGAGCGCTGCTGCGGGGCGGGCGTCGCAAACCCGAACCCATGTGCGCCCAGACGGGGGTGTGCACGGCAGGGAACCCCACCTCCCCTCCTGGGGAGCACTCACCAGAGGAGCCCGGCTGTGCAGTGTGAGGGCTCATTTATTTATTTATTTATTTAATCTGTCAGATCGATCTAATTTTCTTAAGGGATGGACGCTTAGAGCTGCTTGAGCCATCTGAAGAAATAGCAAGTTTCCTTGCTTCATGACTGCCGTGGGTAACTGTGCTGATTGCAACACTTAGCAATAGGTGAGAATTTATGTCGCCTGGTAGACAGTAATAGTTAACTTGCATCGACCTCATTCTGTGGATATCAGAATAATAGAATATGGGAAGTAGCAGTAAGTATTATTTAACTTCACCATTACTTAAAGCAATACAGATAATTTTAAGCAGTTTTATATTTAGTCCCTGTTCTCATGGCGCTTTCAGGCTATTGGCTGTTGTTGAAAGGACCTGAATTTATATGTAACTTATAGTGAGGTACTCTAAAGTGAGTAATAGAGCAAAAGAAAAGGGGAAAAATGAAGTCTGAGTGACTTCTCACTGAGTGAGAAGTCTTCAAACTATGAACTTCCTAGCTGTAGCTATATTCAGGGTTAATTTTTCCTGTAATCATTTATTAAGGTTTTGTGTTATTTTATTTTTTGATGTTGTCTATCCAAAGGCAGCAATGTTTAGACATTTTCCACAAATACAGCTAGGTGAACATCAATGTATTGTACAATTAATTTGGCAGTGTCTTCTTTTCAAAAATACTGGTCTTCTTCTGAAAAAGTCAGTAACCTGTAAAATACATAAATATATTCAGTTTAGAAGGATTAGTAATTTCTGCACAGTTTTATCCTGCACTGGCAGCAGTTAGCTGAACACTTCTAAGACACTGCAGGTGGTAAACTGTTCATGTATTTCTGAAGCCAGAAACATGTATTTCTGTTCTTCCTATCATAGAGACTGTTCCCCCCCCCACCATGTATTAATATTTTTCTTTTATAGCAATGACACTGAATTTAAGTGCTGTAAGTATTTATAATTTTTATGCCTTCACTAATGGCTCACCTTTTATTTCTGTCATTTTAAGCACTAAGCAGGAGAAAAGTGGTGAGCATGGGCAGGAATCTTTAATTTGTCAGGAAACTCACTTAACTAGAAGGAAACTCACTTTTCTTGCAAGTATTCTCCACAGATGTCATTAAGTTCATGGGTAGGGAATAGATAGGTTTGGCTGTGCCCATGGTTAGTGTGTTTTTCTATCACCCCTCACACAGATGCTCTCAGACATGGAGGCAGCAGCCACCCTTTGGTAGTCTCTGCCCAGATCCCACCCATTTGTTTACCCTCACCTGAATCTGATTATGGAGGTATCACTAGCGACCCAGGATGTTACAAAAAAAAAGGGAAAAAAAAATTCCCAAACCACCACCACCAAATAAAACAAAAACAAAACAAAAAACCAAACAAAAAAAAATCAAGAAATCTAAGAATGCTGTAGATCAATTATAACCAAAACTGCTGGGAAAGATTGGCATCCAAGAAAACTGGAAGACTTGTGGATGCAATATTTAATAGATTTATCTTGCTTGACAGTGGCTAAGAATTTGTTTGTCTGAGTATATGATTGTTGAGGAGAGGCCTTATTTTCCTCAATAATTGGAAAAACCTAGGGAAAAAAGTCTGCATGCTTGTGCAAACACATTGTGTATGCTACCTTCCTTGAGAATGTGTGGATGGATGTTCTGATGAAAGTGTAACTGAAAGTCAGAGCAATGACTTTGAGCAAAATGTACACAGACTGCCTGTGTGAAATTACAAGGGGCGTGGTGGGAAGCCCATGTACACACCATAGAGCAGACAAGTAGCAAGAGTTTAAATTCTTCTGATATCACACTTCCTAACTTCAAAGTCCAGCCTTAGTGTGAAAAATGAGAGTTAAAATTGAAAGGCAAAAGCAAAAGTAGCAGAAGAAATACATCAAATAGGAAAGATTTTCTTGAAAATTTATGGTAAAGGTGATTTTCTGGAGCTTCCTGGTCATCCTATTCTGCTTCCTCAGGACTTTCTAAATAATTCTTTGGGATTATTCCCTTCCCAAACCACCTAAAATATGTGAAAGCCCCTGTCAGTTGCTAGATGCCAAATACCAAAAATGCACAGAAGACATTGGTATTTATTCTGTTAAAATAATTAATTACAGCAATAGTTTCATACTTGGAACACTTAACAGAACAGGGTTGCAAGAACCTCTTGTTTTAGTGCCTTAATGTTATTAAAAAGTAAAAATAAGATCAATTCAAATTCTGTCCTTTCAGCCAAAGTATTTGTTTAACTTTGTAACTTTTCTCTAAAAAATCCCGTTTCTGTTTCTCTGTTTCTGCTGCATCGCTTCCCTATTTTTCTTTTTATTCTTGGATTCTCAGCCTCCTTTGGACTGAATTCTTTTGGGATCCTCCCTCGTGAGGAGCCCTGCTTATCTCAGTTCTTATGATTGGAAGAAAACTCCTGAGCTCGTTAGAATCTTGTTTCTCGTGTTTATTAAAAGGTCATCACAAAACTTAACAGGTCTCTCCAGGCTGGTTACAAGGTTAATTCTTTGCAATCTGGTACATTTTTTTCTTCTGATGGTACAAACAAGGCCTTGTGGCTCACTTCGTGTCTGATGCACGAAATGGCCCCGAACTACGCAGATTTTTTTATCTTTATACCTATTTTTACCCAATTAACAATAGTCACATATATTATTTTTCTCAATGACCCAATGACCCTTCACTTATATGCTGCACTGTGGTATTTTCTGTTCAATCACTTACTACTACCCAAAAACCTCTAGGAGAAGAACATGAAGAAGAAAAAAGAAGGGACAAGGGACAACACCCTAAATCCTCCATCTTGTCTCCTGTTCTCTAAACTAACTTTTTCACCCAGTGATTTAAAAAAACTTTCTAATCTACACACTTTTAGCTTTTTCTATGTATCACCATGAAAACATGCTCATGAATTTCATATTATATGAAATTTAGTGTTTTTCTAGATCTTATAACTAAGTATCAGAAACATACAGGGCACACACTCTGTATTCCAGACTCCAACATTCTTCATGAAGTCTTAATCTGGACAATACCTTGAAAATTTCTGTTTTGCAGATTATATATAATCAAAGCATGAGTTCATATTGAACTACTTGCTAGTTCAATCACTATATTTCAGTAATGATTCTCCTCACAAGAAAGACTGGAATTTTGGGACTCAAAGTTCTAAATGGCATTACTTTGTTTATTTTTTATAGAAGAGATTGAAAGTAATGGAAAAAATAAGATTGCAGTTATTGCAGGGTTTCCATCTTCAAATAGTGCAGATGTCTATTGGTCAGAGATGTGAGAATCATTTAAAATTTATCTTAGCTTCAGTCATGAAATCATTACAGCACCTTACATATTTTAAGCTTAGTTAATTGCATACTTAAGTCTACCACATTCTAAGCTTTCATGTTCAGGAAAATAAAAAGTGAAAAAAAAAGAAAGCACATTGCTTTGTTTAGGAAGTATCTGTGTCCTTTTAGATAAATATTTTTAGAGCCTAATTTTCCTAACCTAAATATGTGGTGATTCATATAAGGAAAGCTGTTGACCCAAATCCTGAAAATAATTCTGCATGCTTGTAAAGTTAAAAAAAAACCAAAAAAAAAAAAAAAAAACAAACCAAAACACCCAACTTTAGGCATGCTTTTAGAGAAATGCATATATCTTTGATTCTTTTTAAAAGTACATGAGGTATCATGAATGTGCTTCCATTCTCTACTTATAACAGTGTATTGGTGGATGCACTTGGACAAATACATGCCTCATATTTACTACAGAGAGCTAAACATTTTTAATTTTGCTTAGTCCTTGAAATTAAAACCTTTAGGCATTGTGGAAGTGCAAAACACATAATAAATACTTAAGAGCTTTAGGTCACCAAGCCTTTTAAAACCTAAATGCTTGAAACTTTTGGTTTTACATGTGTTTCTGACATTATGATCAGTACTTCAACTTCAGGCATTCAGAAACGTCTGGCAATAGAGAACATGTATTTAAGCATCTGTGAAGGACAATCTGTATAGAAATTGAACCATTTAAGTGGTGGAGAGTGTCAGCCTAGTCTAGCTCAGCAGAAATAGAGTTTAGATAGGGTCCTTAATAGGATTAGAAATTGTAGATATAAAAATCAGGGTTAACATGACCAGGGCATTACTCTACTGAGTAGTCAGCAAGTAGTTATTACGGCTAGACAAGTTGCTTCTGTGAAATGCAGAAGGTATTGACCAGTCTGTTGGGAGTGTTGTGATGCTGTGCTTGTCTTGGGGGTTATGAAGAGAGGACTCCCTTCCCCTGTTCACCTGATGCCTATGTTTAGTCTGAGAGTTAAGACTGACTTCTCTGCTGGAAATTAAATCCTCATGCTCAGTGGTATCTATGGCCACAGAAGTGCAAAACCCGTGCATTTCTGAGAACTGCTTTTTTTGAAGTTTGAGATCTAAATACTTGATGTTATTATCAGTACCAAGAGATATGGCCACATCTGGCCTCAGCATAAGGACAAATCTACAAATATTGCAATTCCAAACACTTTTATTTTCCCCCAGGAGCACAATTTAATGTGTATAAAGTCTTTGCTGCTTCAGTGGCTACTTTTTCTACAATGTGTCATAGCTACTGGGGTCAACAGTAAAGTTGGTTATTGCCTCTAGGCATGATTTTACACCTTCTTGTTCCTGTAGCCCTACTGACCATTCAGACAATCTGCAGAAGTGATAATTTATAAACAGAATGGCAGGAGTGGTCATTGAGACCCGGGGAGTACAGGATGTTATTTTTAGCCAATTTTTACCAGTGAATCAAAGTTTTGATTATGACCTATATTAAGATTTTAATGCCTGTTAGGTTCACTTTGTCTTTCTGGTTATGAAGTGTTCATTAAAGCAGGCTGGTGTATTTAATCCGGCTGATTAAAAAAAAACCTCTTTTAATAGAAGTGTTGAAATATAGCATTAAAATGTTTTAATATATTAATATATATAAATATTGATATTTAAGATAATTTAATAATTAATTAATAAGATATATTAAAAGTTTAAATTTAGAAAAAATTACAAGGCAAATTTCGGAGGGGAGAGGGGGAGACAAGAACAAAATAAGTTCCCTGACTAGTGTCTCACCATCAGTTATGATTTCTTTAAAAGTGAGTGACCACTGGATTTTGCATCAAACCGAATATGCTGTGATAAGTTTTCACATCCCATGGCACACTATATTGTTCAAAACATGCAGCATATGAAACAGATGGCTCGGGAAGAGCCATCACTCTCACGAAAACCTGCTGGGCCATCTCTGGTATTACCTTAAAGCAAAAGAGGATGAGTAAGTGTGCTGTAATTTCTGGCTTTAACGCAGCGTTCAGGGAGCTCAGTTTCTGAAGGCATGCTTACTCGCCGTAACACATGTAAATACAGAAAACACATATAAATACATACATACACCTACATATAATACATATATAAATACAGATAACACATATAAAAACAGATGCCTATTTCAGAGTAATAGAACAGTAAAACTATTTGAAATTGTGGGGATGAAAGGCAGAATGGAAAATTGTAGTGGGAAAGGGGGCAAACTTTTTTTCAAGATGCTTATCACAGGACTGAGCAATGCAGAAAAATAAATTTAATCAGGACTTTTACATGACATCTTTAAACATTTTTGCATACAATATAGTAGAACGTAAGTTTTGAAACCTCTAATTTTTATTTTTTTTTAATTATGATTTCAGAGGCCTCCTTGTGAAAGTAACAGTTGTGCCTCCAAGACCTGCTTGGTTATGGTTCAAAATCTCTAAGCATGTAGAATCTTCTAACCAAGGGAAAGAATTGTATTTTGTACTAGAGGCATAAAAATCGGACCCTAGTGTATAAATCTGAGTATGCAAGGCAATGTCTTTTTAGAAGATATTTCATGTACTGGTAGTATTATAAAATTATAAGCAATCCAAATTCCTCATGTTCTTGTCCACAATAAATTTTTAGAAGTAGCTTTTTGTTTTGTTTCTCTTTTTTTTTTTTTTTATCCAATTCCTGCAGCTGCATACTGTCTTATTTAACCTTGACTGAGAATAACTAGATAGCATTTCAAGTCAAAATTACTAAAAGTAATAAATATTCAGTAGTATTAAAAAAGCAGTTCCATCTTTGACTTCACAGTTTACTGAAATCAAGTTTTATTTCCAGAAGGTATTACTACTAGGTAACTGTTCAAAATGTGGACATTGCAGCATAAGGAAAATAATTTTCTTATTCATTGCTGGATTTATGTTAACTATAAAAATGGCCATCCAAAATAATCACTGAAAGCTTCACAGATCCTGCAACTTTTTGCAACTTATTTTTCTCATTTGTTGTTAGTTTCTTTTAAGTATTATCATTGTCTGATAAAGCTGATATATTTAATGTGGCTGTCTTTTTGTTTTTATTTTTCAGCTCTGGAAAGTCATTGCACATAACTTTGCAGTACAGTTATATCAGAACTTTGGGAGACAAATATCACTAAAATGATGTTATAATGCTTAAATTTATCTATTATTTTGAAAATGCACCTTTATCCTGTATTCGCTTACTCTCTTGGCAATGGGTTTTCATTTCCATGTTTTAGGAAAATCCTATAACTGTTGTTATGTTACTACTTCAAAAAGGGAAAGAAAGGAAGAAACATGTGAAATACTCTTGTACTCATTTTGCTTGTGCTTTTGAATAGCTTTCAAATTAGAATGATTTTCCCAGATTTTTATAGGCTTGCCCAATCCAGCTGTATATTTTATATGCTAATTTAAGTTCTATTTTTGTTCCCCTTGGGATTTTGAGTGATTATAATTGTTGCTCTTCAAAAGCCAAACAGATGATGATTGCCGCTTCAGGAATGTACCAAAAGAAACCAGCTTTCATTAAACCTGCTCATCCACTTCATAATTATCTCCATTTTTTCTAACTTAGAAGCAGAAAAATGGTAACTGCAGTTCACTGAAGCCAGTTCAGTTATTTAAACATCACTTTACTGAGATAACAGGAGGTGTTAAAGCAGAAGGCTTTTCAAACACCAAGATGTAGTCAGTACTGTAATAGGGGTGCCAACTGGAAGACCAGACCCTTCACGTCAGCCTGAAATACAGTGCTAGAGACCAGAGTCAGCAGAAGTTGCTGTGATCTCCACTGCGTCTGGGACAGTTTCTGGAGGACAAAACATAGATTGACAGAGATTTTGCAAGGTATTTTCTGGTCTGTCTGCTCTGCAAGAAACGAGAATTAAAAGTAAGCAGAAACATGGGGGAAGAAGAAAAGATGTTGGAGCAGGCATTGATGAGTAAAGATGGTAAAGAAGATAATAAATAGGCAAATGATGCAAGCTTTGATCATAGGTTCACTCTTTGTATCTGTCACCCCTTGTGATCTTTGGAACAAGCTGGGCTAGACCAGAAGGTTTCCCTAGATTTTTTTTCAGCAATAAATTTTAGTTTAGGAATTTAGTTTAATTCCTGTTTAAGAACATTCATGGAGAAATTTTGCAGTGAACATCAGTGCTGCAGAGAAAAGGATCCCTGTTAATTGCAAAAAGATGGTGCAATATCTGTCAGTTCCTGAGCACTGGCATAAAGAGGGATGAAAAGACTCAGAGGTTTCACAAGATCTGTAAATATGTAGACAGTTCTCTAGTTCACGTAATTGGTTAAAAACCTCACACAATTATATTTTTGCAGGTATCTTCAGATGTTTTCCTTATCTTAAGTGGTGTTGCTGTATTTTTCCCTACCTGCTCTCTGAAGTTTGATTCCTACAGTTTACAGGAAAAAGTCTGACCATATGTGTTGCCATTTGTCCTCTGTGCTTTCTTTATGCAGGCAATCAGTGACAGTGTCTCTGTGTAAATCACAGTTTACCACTCAAGGGGGCTGATACAAAAACAGTTCCATCATCAGTTTCTTCTTCAAAGACAGACTGACTGCAGCAGCTGTCTTAAAACATGGATCTTTCGTCACAGAAAACAAGAATCTTTCACAGTTCTGGTCTCCCACAGGTCACATTTATGCAAAGGAGATAACCAAGAAAAAAAAAAAAATAGAAACCCACAAAGGGATGAATTTGGATTTTTATTTCTTAAATTTAAAAACCTATAGGAGAGCAGAGGTTAAACTCAGCCAACTATCAGAAAGTCCTTTTCATCAATTATGGAAGTAAAATTTCTGTCAACCCATGCCTTTCTAGGTTATCCAGAATGTTACTGAATTTTGGCTATAGCAGTGTGAGGTGAGAGAAAAATTTCATGGCCTACAGAATGGATGGGGGGAAAAAAAAGGCCTTTCAAATAGAACATAGCTGAAACATGCACTGATTGCATGTTTGTTGGTACAACATGAGAAGTCATGAAGTCTTGTAAACTAACAATGCCTTGTCAGCATCAGGAGCATAATCCACATCTCCTTGAGACCAAAAGGCAGAGGGTACAATCCCAGAGCTCAGGCAGCAGACTGCCAGGAGCATAGCTCTCCCTTTCGATTCCCAGCAGCTGTATTCAGTATGGCCTGCAGTTCTGGGGCAGTTTCATCTCCAGCTAGAGTGTCTAGATCAAGCTTCCCATGTAATCCAGCAGCCACCACAGTGAGGTCTGCTCTGGAAGTATTATTGTGCCCCTGTCATATGCACACCTGGGCTGGGTTTTATAAACCTACATATTCAAACACTGGCTGAGCAATAGCAGAGGTGCATTTCCTTTTGAAAACTGCTTTCAAATGAAAACATCATTTACTTCCTCCAAAGGTTTGATACTGCATCTACATTTGTATGCATTTCTGCTGTTTAAGGACAAGTTTTATTCTAACTGAGCTGTGTTTTCCTCCCTTCCTCATGCACTGAGGCAGGAGGATTCCAGAGGCTGCAGCAACTTGCTTTCTTGCACAGGAAATGAAATGGGTTGCTAAAAGTGGATCAGTGACACTGAGAGCAGTCCTATCCATAAAGCAAATAAAGAATAGGTGACTGATTTTAAAAGCAGCTAATGTTAAGAGCTCATCAGAGCTATCACCTAATTCTCGTTCATTATCAAGAAATGTTTCATCATGCCCCACTACCTAAAAATCAGAGCTCAGCCAGAACAACACAGGTCAGGAAATCCTGAGCTGTGAATCCTGTCTCCATTTTAAATTTTTTGCTTTGCTCTTTATCCTCTCTTACTTAATATGCATTTACATTAAATAAAACTTAAACTGTTTTTAGAACTTAGTTTTCCCATTGCTGGTAATTCAAATTTGTATTTGCAAAATGCTCTGCACTTAATGAGGAAAGGAGCAGGAGATTGCAGACTGTAGATTGTGGAGAATATTGTATTAATTATTTTTATAAATGGTTTATTAAACAAAGCACTACATCTAAGTTCCAAATTTTTTACCTTTCCTAAGGTACTTAATTGCACTGTTCAAGATGTGTTTCTGCGCAGTGAGTTTGCAATTTAACAATTCGCATTCTGCCATATCACTCTCAGATCAAACACCAAATTCTTTGCAGGCAGTGCATTTTCACAATGCCAAATGGTACTTCAGAGTCCTCTTTGCAAGCTGGCCACACTACATACGTCCAGTGGAAAAGTGCATAGACTCTGCAGCTGAAGAAGTATTTAAGCATCTTCTTTTAATACTTGCTTATGTTTCCTTCTTGTTACATTATCATTCAGAGTAAGCATCTTGGATCAAATTAATGTGAAAGGTATTGAAAGTAAATTCAAAATAAGCATTGAAAGGAAACTGTTCAAAAGCAGAATATTTCATAATTAATTGAAAACTACAATTTTGCATGTTAGGATTACCTCAATAGGATGGAAAACAACCGTAATTTGTACCTGGGTTTTTTGGGGGTTTTTTTCCCAATTGGTTTTCAGGTTTTTGTTTTCTTAGTTGTAGATATTTGATCTTATCCCCACATTGTCTGCTTCTGGTGTGGTTTCCCTGTTTAATTTAGAACCAAAATTTGCAGAACTACAAAACATTCTTACAGAAGTAGTAAGCATTAATAAATTAGATGTGCTGTTATAAGAAATTGTGAAGGCAATGCCTCAGCTCTTAATGGCTATGCATATAAATTAACTGGGTATGTTGAGAAGGAAAGTTTATTTTAAAAATATGGTATCTTTATCCTCAGGTCTTTTTTTCAGAGTTCTGTGAAACAGAAAAAAAACCAACAAAAAACCAGAAATAAAACCCAGAGAAAATGAAAGTCTAATCTAAATAATAACAATGAAACCAAAGAAATAAAGGTGAAAAGGCTTAACTGAAAATTCTTGGCATAATAGGAGTAAAACAATGCAAGACTAGAAGGAATTCTTTCCTCTGTAACCATAAGGCAACATAGTCAGAATAAAAGAGATGTTCCACGGTATATAATGTCAGAATAATTAATGAAAATAACTGTTGCTATTTGAACAATTTAAAAACATCTTTATTACATTTTATGTTAGGTCAATTGACTTATGATTACTAAAGCACTTCCTAAGTGCTAAAAACAATAATATTTATTTCTCATATGAAACTGCAGAATTAAGAAGGTGGTACATTTGATGTACATTGCCAGTCCTTTTGAGAACAGCTCTTACATACAGTACAAAAATTATCTCAGGCAAAATGATACATGTATAAGATAAATGTGTTAAGCAATAGAAGTTCTTTGTAGTTAAATTGATGAGAATTGTTCTACAGGTTTGACTTCACCTGCTATAAATATTTCCTTTTATCTCAGTAAGATTACCATAACAAGGAGAGCAAACTATGTGTTGAAGTTTCCACAGTGTTATGGCTGTACAGCACTACTCCTAAGTCTTACCCAAATGGAAATAAAAAAAAGCAGCAAAGAACATCAGCAAAACTTAAAGGCAAGGAAGAACACATTCTGTCCACTCATTTAGTCTATACAAACACTTTCTGGAGCTGTAACTTTGTTCTTAAAGAAAAATAAAAAAGCGTAAAAATTCTGTAGTTACCTTTTCTTTCTATCCTAAAGCATTTTGGTTAGTCAAGACAATACTGGGTTATGGCTGAATCAGCACTTTACAATCAGAGTTGGGAGAAGCAACAATTATAGAAATACTAAACTCAGCTCAGTAATTTTTAAAAACATTGTTTGTTCTTGTGTCAATCTTACCAAGAATGAGAAAAGACATAGCTTTGTGAACTGAAGAGAGATGTTAGAAGTGATGTCTCCAAACAGCAGATCCTGTTTAATTATTCGTAATGTGCTGTGGAGATGCAAGAAGAGCATCCCTGTGGAAGCATTAAGTTCTGGGGAGAAATACTGGTTTTAGAGAGTGGAAAGGATCTGTTCTGAATTGATTTGATGCTTCCTCACCTCCTCTCCCAAGCTTAACTGGGGTAATGATTCTTTATTTTTTAAATTTGCTAAGAGTCTCCTTAAATGTCCAGAGTCTCTGTTTCTTCCTTTCTTGTGTATTAAAAAAGCAGTCTTTCCCAATTCAAATACCTATAGTCTAAAATACTTTATTGGCTCCTTTTCTTATTCTTTGACACCTCCATTTTCTCTCACTCACACTTCTGTTTCTTGTTTTCTGTCCATGCCTTCCAACCACTGGGTGATGCAGGATTGCCACAACTTAGCACCAATTTATGGCAAACTATGTGGTGATGATGTAGAACAAGATCTAATGGGGAACTTTTTTATTCTTATGACTTTACTAGCCTTTTCATCACATGTTGTGGAAATGGCAGTCCTTTGGTAAACCATCTTCATCAAAGTATTTGATGAAGCAATTAAATATTGATTCTCTTAAGATATGTACACACTGTATATCTTAACACGTACTATATAGAAACCAAGGTGATTCTGCACAGGTACAAGCAATACATAGTTAATCCCTCTGTCTCAGTCTTCCATGGAAAATGCAGTTATTCCAAGCAGAAAAGCCTGCAGAATAAGTGACTGTCTGAACATCACATTACACAATCCATCTGCATGGCCCACAATGCTCATTTGCATAGTAGGCTTTTAGGACCTTAAACACCCAGTCAAAATATAAAAAATATAAAAAATATATTAGCCTATTTGAGCATGCTAAAGAAACATGGGGGGGGGTCTGAATACATAAATCAAAGACTAGGAGAACTAATAAGATCCTTTTTCAAGGCAGATAAATGCCATATCTGACTGTTAGAAAGTGGGAAGATGGCTGTAAGTTTCACAATTCAATGGTTTTATTCTGGCTCTGAATGCTCATTGGCTGTTACAGGGATGCTTTACAAGGAATTAGAAGGAACCATAGCCAAAAAATATTCAAATAATTGGAGTTTAACTTGATGTTTACCTTTAATCTTTGTGTAGCAACAAGGAGCACTGATTACGTGGTAGGTAGATTAAATACATCTGGTATAAATCATGTCAGTTTCAAGATTTGCCAAGCAGGGGAAAAGAGGAAAAAGACTGTGGATGGAAAGGCTAAGTAAGCCTTTTTACAGCATTTTTAATAATTGTGGCTTAATTGCATTTGTTGCTTTACATCCTCTTTCATGCACATTGGAAATGTTGATCTCATATTTTTGGGAAGAGCAGTAGGTTTTCAAACCCAGTTATGCTGTAATACTAATTTTCTTTTTTTCTCCCTGTCACCACATTAATACAAACAAACAAACAAACAAGCAGAACCAGAAAAAAAATTAAGTTTCACCTAGTTAAAGGTGAGTTGAAAAAGGCAGGCAAGTCTTAAGTTTGCAAAGCAAATTTGAGTATCAAAAGAAAGACTTCACAGCTTCTTGACCTGTGACATGACTATTTTCAGTTTTGTGTTAAATATCACATGATTGAAATCATCTTTAAGTCTCACAATGTATCTTCCATTTTCTGTAAAGGATGAAGAAAATAACATAGACATGATTGGGGAAAGACTGGAAATCTTACTATCATGAAAATACTGTTTAAAACCAGTTCCCATCATTAGAAACCATTTCTAGACCAAGAAAATTTAATCCTGGTCCTTAATCACATATGTTTCAGTATTTTGCTATTTGAATGTAAAAAAGCAGATTCTTCATTGTAGCTTCACATTCTGCAATTTACAGGAAAATCTTTGGTATTGTTGATTATGTCTGATAATTATCTCTGAAGTGTAGAATTTTTTCCTTCTTGTTCAGGAGGAATTTAGTGGGTATGTATATTTCTCTGCCTGATGCAGGTTTTTTGTTGCTCAAAGTTATCATCAGTAAGTTAATATTTCAGCATTTTAAATGCCCAAATGGGAATAATGAAAAGATGCATGATTTTTCAAAATGCAGATTGTAGCTAGCTTAATTCTGGACTCTCAGGTCACATGTTGGCCAAATAAAAGCAAATTGAAAATCAACAGCCAAATGCTGAAAGGCACTTTGAAGATAGAGGTCTGGAAGATGAATACCAAAACCAAACCAACAATCGGGCCTTGAATTAATCTGAAAACAAATGCTAGAATGCAAACAGCTTTTCTCATCAGACTTGTATTTGCTTGGTTTCAGTGCTTACTGACAACATGAGAAAGATATGTAGAGAATTCTTCTACTACTTCAAGGTTTTTTAGCCTATGAGATCTGTTTCTCTCCTGGGTTTTTTTGTTTTATGTTTTTTTTCTGTGGGTTTTTTATCTGTTTTAGGTATTTCATGTGATTTTTTTTTTCCTTAGATATTCGACTGATTTTAAAATACAAAAAGGGAAAATAGCTATTTTGAGCTGTAGTCATTTTGATGGTGGGGAATGATGCAAAAATCTTGTTCTCTGAGGGAAAATAAACTTTATATCTAATTTGGAACCTCAGCAACTTGCTTAAGTAATGTGATCCAGTATTTTACTATTCTTAAAAAGTGTTTTCCAGTTGCTAGACTTGATTTCATGTGTTGCAAATTAAGTAATTTTCCTTATTTTTTTAACTTACACATGAATAAGATTTATAATAATCTGCCAATAATGATTATTTCTAAAAGCATTTTCCTATATTCATTGTCAAAGTTTATTTTTCTAAACTTTTTTTCTCTTAAATTATATTCAGATTTTCTTTTCTAAAATCTTTGCTTTTAAATACTTTTTTATGGGCTTTCTCCAGTTTTTTTCTTAAAATAAGGAAAGACTGGATGCAGTGTTCTATTTTCAGCTCATCAATGTCAAATACAAAATGTATTCTGTATGTCTTTTTAAATCACACTCTTGTTTGTACATCTCAGAGTAAAATCTCTCTTCCTTGCAACATCCTATTTCCATGACTCCTAGTATTATCCTACAACCCTGTCTTCAGGACTGCTGTTCTCTGGTTTTTATTTGCACATTTGATTATGATCTTACTTTTCCAAACTTGCCATTTATCCTTATTGTGGTTTATCTTGCTGGTAAGTCTCTCTATTCTGAAAAGATCATTTTGTGTTCAGCACTTAAACAAATGCTTATTACTATTCTGCTTGCAGAAGTCTGCAGTTTCCATTCATTGTGTTGCATCTTCCAAAACATGGAGAGAAATCTATCTTGACCCTAAAAGTTATACTCCAGTTAGTCCTTATTTTATAGACCCACTCATTTGGTACTATCTGTAGGTATTCTCTAGATATATTTTTGTATACCCTTTTTTACAGTAATTTAACTAACACTGTGCTTCCTTTAAATCCCATGAGAATGCAATGCAAGCTGACAACAAACATTTGAAAATAAATGTATTCTACTTTCTCTGCCTTTCATGGCATGCTGATTGTAGAAGAAAATAGGATTTGCCCAAAACTGCATTCTTCAAAGATCTTTGTTTCTTAGTGTCTTAATTTTGGGGGCTTCTTTTGAACAAAGAAGCAGAAATAAGACTTGTTATTCTCTCTTTTTCCTGAGCCTCTGCTAAAATGATAACAACAACAAAAAATATGTAGCACCTTTATGCCTGTTCTGCAGGACATTTATTTATTTCCTAAGGACCAAATACACAGAACTTTCAGGAGAGTGAATGTCCATGACATCATCAGAATTATTTGCTGCCATTTTGTGACATATTTTGTTCCACTAAGTCTTAGGACAGTGCAGTACATTACTATTAGTTTGAATAACCTTTCAGATATTTACAGCTACATGATCATTTACGATTTGGATTTGCTGATGACTCATCTCCACCAGAATCAAAGTAGTACAGGGCTATGCATAGTACTGCTTATGTAAAAACTGAGTTGTATCAGCAAAAGAAACAAAACCTACAGCATTTAAAGACGAGATAATTAGGACAGCACCAGTAAAAGACCATTGTGTCATCCATAAGTGAGTAATTCTGACTTAAAAAAAGAATAAAAAGTAGTTATTTTGATAATTTTAAGCTTGATAGTTCAAAGAAATATCTTGATGTAAATAACATAAGAGGAGTCCTTCTTAAAAGTGAGATTTTCAAAAAGTGAGATAATTGCAAGAAATAACTGGCAAAATCTATTTCTACATCTTTGGAATATTAAACCGCTTCTTTATTTAAAAAAATGTAACGTAATGTATAAATGTAAAGGAAAAGTATGAAGAACTGTGTAAAGTTACATGGCAGGCGTGGAGTACACATAAAACAGAGGTAACTGCCTTTAACATATTGCTATGAAAAAAGCATTTTTAATATCCCTTCTCAAGAGCGTGCTGACATTTGTTCACTAGCCATGTTTGAGCAGTCATAGCAGGTGTGTGTTGTAAAAAGATGAACTTTATTTGGAGAAAGAGGGAGGTAAACTAGTTTCATACACTTTCTGAGATCCTGCCCTTATATGTCAGTGCAGAACACCATGTGCACCTTTACTGAATCATTATTGTCATCTGGAGTCATATTATCTTAATTGAATGAAACAAAAAAATGAAGTAGATACTTAAAATTATGTGGAATATATTTAAATACTTGCTTTACAAGGTCAAAAAAATTCCATCTACTACCTATGAGGTCTGATTATCTAAAAATTGTCTAATTACATTATTTTACAAACACTTTGGAATTTACAAGGACTTTTTCAGTAAAATAGTGGTAGCAACAGTGACTATATTGCTTCACTGTGCTGTCAGTAGGAAATATACTGGCGTACTTAAAAAGCTATCTTTGAGTAATACATGCTTTCCTCAACAAATGAAAGTAGGCATAGGCTCTTGAAAAAAAAGTAAAATCCATCTTTTAAGTCAATATTCCTGTAGCTTTAATACCATGAGAGGATATGCTCATTACAATTACTTTATTACCTTACATCTTTTTCTTGGAGAAACTTATTGTTATGGCGGAAATCTAATCTAACTGAATTGACAGTATTTGGGATGATTCACTGGAGAACTTAAAAAGAACTTGTTATTTTGGGATAAAAAGCAGCATTAAAAATATTGATTGCATTCTTGCTTTTCATTGTCTCTTACACAAGGTTATTTCTCCTCACATTTACACAGTGTTTTGCTGGCAAGAGTATCAATCACTTCAGGCTCTGTTTACGTATTCTTAACAAATTAGAAGGCACAAGGGCAAATTGTTATAGTTGAGTTCTCTAGTTTGTGAGTTTTATCAAAATGACCTGCCTTCTTGTGAACTCTGAAATGCAAGTGTTTTTCTGATTCAGGGACAGACACTTGTCAGTAATTTGCATGTGCTAAAACTGCACTTAGTGGCCCTCAGCTGCTGAACAGCTTTGACCTTATCTACAGGTGCCTTAAGCTCTCTCACATCACACTCTGGTTTTGCTCTCTGCCACATCATTAGAAAAGCCCCCAGATCTCAGGGACAAGCAAAAGGGTGTATCTAACAAAGTACATATGCCAAAGGTGCTTCCCTTCTCCCCTGATTCTGCCTTACCTCTTGGCACTGAGAAAGTTTACTGTCTTAATATTTGAAATAAATCACTCATTTTCTGGATCCTTGCTACTCCTTTCTTGCTAGCTCCTGCTATCAGATATGTTTAAATGACAGGCTAAGGCCAAATATATGTGGTTAGACTGTCAGAGGATAGAAGTAGTCTCGCCTCTCTGCCCTCCATTTAACAAATCAGAGTGGTAAATCCTTACATTTCTCTTCAGGTTTCTCTTGGCTTAAGAACCTTGTCTTTCATTAAGAAATAGTTACTTAATTAATAAGTTGTCTTAATTTATTATTCAAAGAAGATGGAAAAGTAGCCTTAGTGGCCAAAATTAGGTAACTTAATGGCTTACAAGCCTATACAGTTACTCTGGTTCTTCAAGAACCAATCACAATGAATTAAGCACATGTAGGAAACCCTTATTTAGAAAATAATGCTCTGTGACCTTAGGTTATATGCTCCAATTATACTCCTTTTAATTGCATTGTCTTATAAGCTTTCTTAAAAAAACACAGATAAAATGTAAGCTGAATTCAGTCTAAAGTATTTCTGCTGGAAAAAAGTGGAGCTGTAATATTTTAATCTGCTGCCATTAATCAAACTAAAAACACAGTTTGAAACAGTTTTCTTTTTTTTCTCCTATAGAATATATTAGTGTTTGTACCATGGCTCATATTTTTTCAAGTGAATAATTCCAAAGGTCATTATAGATTCTTTTCACAGCAGCAATTAATTTTTTTTAGCTGTGCTCACAAACACATGCTTGTATTGCCTGCTACAGAATTGAGCTTGTGTGCTTTCATGTGAGCTTGACTGTTGTGTATTAAAAATGACAGTGCAGTTCCTTCTCCCGCAGAGGAGATGGGGAATTGAAAATAAGCTGCTGCAGTTTCAAAGTGAAAGTGTTTTGTCCTTTGTAAAGAACTTGACAGCCAAATGGATGGTTTGCTCTGGGACTCAAAGATATGTCACAACAGTGAAACAGACAAGGAACCCCCACCCCAGTTCAGGTACTGCTGGAACAGCAATTTGGGATGGGGATTTTTTAAGGTGTTTTTATTAAAGCAGCATCAAGTAAAATAAACCTATTTCTCTTTGCCGAAAATATCCTAATGACAGTTTACTTCACTGGATTATCAGCAACGTGCTGGCTGCTGTGCCACCTGAATTTCAATTGCTTAATTTACAGCACAGATAAAAGAGAATAGAGCTTGATCTCTGCTGCTTTCTACACTGGCCTGTTCTTATCAAGCATGAAGTTTGGTGCATTGCAAAGCTATTCAGGTCATTATCTCTTGAGGACCTCTTGAGCCATCTCTATCTCTGCAGTGTGCTGATAAGACAGCTGTTTCTGTAGCTGCAGTGTCTCTCTGGGCCTCGGTCTTCTTTCCCTACAAACTACAGCTTTGTCACTGTGCCCTGATGCTGTCAGTTTCTCTGTTGTGCAGTAATTTGATCCAAGCACAAAAGAGGTTGATGGCAGCAACTGACTGGCAGGTGACATGGGTCTTATTTTACAATTAGATGTGCATTTCACACCACTGGAAATACAAATCCTCAATAAAAGAAACTACCTCAGCTGTAGTGCAGCAGCAATCTGCCTTTTCCTGGTCACAGTCAGAAACAAGTAAATATATAACAGTTTAGATAAATAGACAACTTCTTCTGGGTATTTTTTCCAGATGAAGGTTGCAGTTTTCTATAGAAAATCTGTGGAGCTGTAGTTACCTTTTGTGGAGATACCTTTTTAGTTTCAATCAAAATAAAAAAGTGAAACACCCCCCCCCCCCCTTTCCTGGACCTGCCTAAATGCTAAGCTCTTTTTGACAATAGTTTTTATGAACATTCAGACATTGCTGTGTAATAGAATAGAAAATTATATAGTAGTCTCAGCTGCAGTGTCAATACTGTAGTTTTGTATAATGTCTGTATCTTATGACAGGAGAGAGGCTCAAAGAAGTAGGTAAAACAATCCTACACCCATACTGAAGGCCATGATGTTTTGTCCCAGGAAGCGTGTGTCTCAAGACTTGGTCTGAAACCCTCATGCCTGTCACCGTTTGTTTGTGAAAGTAATGGGAACAAGCCTAAGTTACCCCTAGGAAAAGAGCCCGCAGAGTCCCGGGGGTGCAGTAACACACACACACACCCCCATCCGTATGACGGCATCCGAGCATCACGAAGTCAAGAACCATTTCTCCGAAGTGCTCGAGAGGGAGTGCCAAGCCCACACGGGTATGGAAGTGTTTCCTGAGGGTAGGGAGGGGGGACATTCCCCTTCCTCGGGAGCGGCCCTTCCGCAGCCGCGGCGGGGCCGCGCCGCTGTCCGTGGTGCTGAGGACGTGGCCGCGCCTTCGCTCCCATGACAGCCCCTCCCGTGGGCAGCAGGCGCCTCCTCGCTGGCTTTCTTTCTTATTTTCTCACTTTAATTAATATATATATATATATATAAACCCCCTCTGTGATAGCTGGTAAGCCTTTTTCTTCCAGCGCAATTTGCTGCTTTTACTGATAATCCCTGACCACTCAGTCCCGGCCAGGGGATTCAATAGCACTCCTGAACAACCAGTGCTCTTCCCTCCTGCTACAGCCTTCCATGTCCAACGCCTGTTTAATAACCCACACGCGTTTTAGCTAAAGGCTATGTCCAGACAGCCAGCCACCACTAATCATAAAGATGTCTTTTCAGACATGTTACCTAAGCAAAGAGGAACCTCACAGGAAAGTGTTTCTCCTGGGAGAACGGAAAATTTAGCTTTCCTTCTTCTGCCATTGCTGGAATCAAGGGCCTCTGAATACACATCAGAGATGAGAAAGGCCAATGACAAGGCTACTTGCTAAAACAGCTATTTTCTGCCTAATTTCACTTTAGCTCTGTGTATTGACAAACATGACAGATGTGAGTACATTATTGATAGAGATATTAAGCCTCAAAAGAAAATGCATAAATTCTGGATTTTGTCTCTAAAAGCTGGTCACTAATTATAGCTGGAAGATTGCTCCTTTTGGGCAGGGAGTGTTTGGGGGGAAGATGGAATCAGGAGTCCTGAATATCAGACCTGACAGGGAAGCTGCTGAAAGCAGAGTCCTTTAATTTCCTGAAAGTTCAGAAAGACGCTCTTCTGCTTTCTAACAGCATACATTTTGTATTTTGGCATTCACTTTAAACAAACTATCTTTAGTTCTTAAAACACCGTTTTAAAATTGTGGTGGAGGGGCAGGGGGGAGGAGGGAAGGGTCTGACATGTTTGGGGGTATTGAGTGAATGCATCAGACTGCTTAAGAAATCTTCTAAATATTTTTTTTATTATTATTTTCTTCCTTTCTCTCTTTATACATTGACAATATTCTCCTAAGGAACACTTTTTTTTGCTTAAACACATGAAGCGAGAAGGTAATAAGCAACTAAATCTAGTAATGCCGAAAACAGAAAGATTGTGCAGATTTTTTTATAAATGTTTTATACTTGGTAGGACAAACAGTACTTTTAGTACTTAATTTCAGAGATACAGATATAAATATATATAAAACTTGCTGATAAATGCTCCTACAGAATAAAGAACATGAGCAGATTAATTTTGATATCATTAGGAGACTTTCAGAAACAGTTTTGCTGTATCAAAGGGTAAAATTTGCCATAATTAAACAAGTCTGAGCCTCAGATATAAGCCAAAAAAGTGTAGACTTTTCTGAATACTTATACTGCTAAGAGCACAATTTATACATACATCCACAAACTGTGTGTGGATAGACATCACTTCATGTAGGACTTTTGTATGAACAGCTTTCAGAAAGTAACCACCCCCATCCCCTTCTTTATTCAGTTCTTGGAGCCAGTAGTTTGGTACTTTTTTCACCAGAGAGTTATTCACCTTTTTGGAATGCTGCTGATTCAAAATGTTGATGATACATTGTTAATGATCAGATTGTGTATTCTAGAAAATCAGCGGATGCATTAAGCATAGAACTAATTATGTTAAATGCAAAATCAGTCCCTGTATAACTCTCAGTTGTTGTCACAGTGGTAGGATAGGGAGATCATAAGAAAAAGATGATACACAATTCATTGTATTAAAAATTTTTAAACACACAGGGACAGTCTCATTGAAATGCTATGTCTCTATTTGAAATCACACGCCTCTATTTTTGTCCCTTGCTACACACAAATGCCAGAATAGTCTAAATAAGCATTTGCTTTCTGCGGGGTCTAAGTGCTTTGCTATTGGAAATACATGACACACACTTATGTTATACAAGACAGACAAAAAGCCACATCCAGGAAGCACTTCTGATTCTGAAAATAAATGTACAAGTGCAGTGAAGGTCAAAGACTATACAGAGTAAAAGGCATGCTTCAGAATACCACGCAGGATTGTTTCTTCTGTACATCACCTCTTTTCTTTGCAAAGATTTGTTTGTTCTGAAAGACAGGGATTGACTACATCATGAATAAAACAAATCTTCCTTCTTCCTTCTCCTTTCTTTTTTCCTCTTTCCTTTCTCCCTTTCCCTTTCCCTTTCCCTTTCCCTTCCCTCAGAATATTTATTAGAAGTATTATTAACATATCATTATTTAACATTCGTTAATATATCCACTCCCAGAAGGACACATGGTAAAGAGCAGTCCCTGGCCGGTAATAACAAACTTGGCACACATGCGGACAGAACTGGGCAGAGTGGGGGCCAATTTTAATTTTAATAAATTAAAAAAGAACAACCAAACTAAAAAAGCCAAACAAAAACAAACGGGCAAATAACACAAAAACAAAAAAAAAAAGAAAAAAAAAGAAAAAAGAAAAAAAAAAAAAGAGGCTGCTTTCTCGGCAGCACTTCTTGCGAAGGAATGGTGGCACCGCCAGCGGGCCGCCCCAGGCGTGCTGTGATGCCCCGCCCCGCTCCCACGTGGCTGACCGAGTGGGCAGTAGCGGCCGCGGCGCCGCGGATCTGCCCGTGTTCCCGGGGCAGCGCCCGGTGCCTGGAGGGCGGCGCCGGGGGCGCTGCGGAGCGGCCGCCCACCTCCCCCCCCCTCCCCCCCCTCCCGCGCCGGGCCCCCCCGCCCGCGCGGAGGCGGGCCCGCAGGGCGCAACGCACGCTGAAGCGCGGCGCCATGGGCCCTGCCGAGTGGCGGGCCGCGCGGCCAATGGGCGGTCGCCGCCTCGCCGGGGGCGGGGCGAGTGGGAGGTGGGCGGGCCAATGTGGGCGCGCGGCGCCGCCAGCAGCCTGCGATGCGCCGGGGTGCGGAGACGCTGCCCCGCGTGGCGCCGGGGGAGGCGGGGGGCGGGGGCCGCGCGGGGGGCGAGCGCGGACGGACGGACGAACGCGGGGCGGGACGCGGCCGCTTCTGGGCGGACACACGCCTCTCGCCGCGCCCCCGCGGCCGCGCCGCCGGGCGCGGCACGCACACGCACGCACCTCGGCGCGGCGGCGGGCAGGAGCCGGGCGGCGGGGCTGCTATAAATCTGCGGAGCGGTCCGCCTCCCTGCGAGGCACGGCGCGGCACCGCATCGCACGGCGTCGTGTCCCCCCCAGCCCCCTCCCCCGCCCCGACCCCCCGCGCACTCTGCGATGCTGCAGTTGGCTCGGGTGGCGAGCCGCTAGGAAGTGACCAGCAGGGAGAGGAAGGGAGAGAGAGAGAGAGAGCGCGTCTTTAAAATCGCCCTTCCATCCTTCTTTTCTTTGTTCCTTCATTTCTCCCTCCCCTCTTTTTGTTCCATTGGGTTGCGAAAGGAGGCTCGTCCTGTCACTCTCTCCCTTTTGAGTTCTCCCGTTATCATTTTTTAATTTTCCAATTTTTTTTAATTTTTGATTTTTTCCCCCTAGTGTCGGACTGTTGGGGGTGGGGGAGGGAAAAGATTTTTTTGGTTTTGTTTTGTTTTTTATTTGCTTCCTTCTATAACTGTCAGCAGTTTAGCTCTTGTCTTTGAGAGAACTATCCATCTGGCTCTTGTTCCTTTATCGGGAGAACTGCACCGATACTTTTTTTTTTTTTTTTTTTTTTTTTTTTTTTTTTTTTGTAAGCCGAGGAGAGGAAGGTAAGTTATGGCTCGATTCTTTCTGTTACTGTACGTATACGATAGGTTCCACACGACCGATCCCAGAGGTGCATGCCTTGTGCAAATATGCTGATCACCTGTGCTTGCTCCGTACTGACACGGTTCGTGCCGACGGCGCTGAGTGAGGCAGTGGCGCGGCTATGGCAGCGTGCCCACGGAGCTGAGTTGCTGGAAGTGTTTGCAGCGTCGGGAGGGCAGCCGCTGAACCTGGGGGACCGCACCGCGCCCACGCAGGACGGCGTGTCCACCCCTACCTGGGCTGGCCCGGCCGCAAAGTTCCCAGCGTGACCGCGCCCGCCCAGCTCCGGATACGTCTCCTTGCGGGGAGTATCCGAGGGGACGGACCTGCACCGCGCGGGTGAAGGGAGACGGTATTACTTTGAGGAGATCAACTCGTATTTCTAGATTAGCCGGGATAAGGCTCTCCGCGCCTAATTGCATTAGCCGCACGGCGTTTTGTGGCTTCCTGCGGGGCTGGGAGACGACTGCGTGCCGCGGCGCACAAAGACGCGGTCGGCCTTATTGTCAGCGGGTGCGGAGGGCGGGCGGCGGGGTGAGGAGAGCCGCTGAGCTTTCCCGGAGAAGAAGTCTGCTGCCGTCGGGCGGGGCGGACCCGTGTCTTTTCGTGGCGATGAATAACCCGCCGCGGGGGGGGGGGGCGCGTCCCTTTGTTCGGGGCGTCGGGGCACTGCGCGACGGTGCATGGGTAGCGTGGGCGGGGCGGCCCCGGTCTCTGTCCGTGGTCCTACCGGGGCGGCGGGGGACGCGGACAGCGGTCACCGGTGTGCGCGGGGAAAGTTTGCGTCCGGCTACCGCAGCAGGGATCACTGCGGGGCTCCGGGCAAAGGGACGGACGGGGTGTCCCGTCCTCGGGCGCGTCTCCCCTCCTTTCGCCCTCCGTCCCCGCAGCGGTGGGAGGGTCTGGGCAGGAGGAAGAGGCGGCGGTGATAAACGCTGGCGCTGCAGCTTGTGCTACCGGCAAAGACCGGCCCCGAGCACTGCCATTGTTGTTTATTTTATGCTGCTGCCAGCACGTTACACCGTACCCATCTATATCAAGTACGGAAATAACTAATGTGATATCTATATGAGCGAGACAAATGGATAGTTAAATCTCAGGTCTTTTCTAAGGACTGGCGGTGTATTTTGACTAGTTGGAGCGCTGGGAGGGCGGGGGACACACCAAACCATGCACTCCCGCGGGGACGAGACCCTGTCCCCGCCACAAATGACACACATCCCTCTGGGCGCTCGCTGGAGCGCTCCCCGCGCGGAACGAGCCGCCCCGCAGGAGCGCAGCCGCGGGGCTCGGCAGCCGAACCTTGCGGGGGGCGAGGACGGGTCCCCTCGCTGTCGGACGCCTCTCGGAAACGGGACGGCGCTCCGGGAGCGGTTATGCTCGTCGCCGGTCACGGAGCGCTCGCTGCTGCTGCGCCCCTTCGGGCGGGCGGCTTGCGGGGGGGGGTCGTCCGCCCCGCCGAGCCATTTTCAGGAGAGGAGGCAGCGTGAAGCCTCTGGGGCTCGACATTACACAGGCAGGGAAAGACGGCCAGTCAGGGACCCTTAGGGAGATAAGCAAGCATTGTGGGTGTCCTGCCTCTGACCCCACTGGGGACGGGCAGGGCAAGCTCCCGCCCCATCCTTATCTGCAGACTCCGCGGCCATGCTCTGCTCGCCGTCCGAAGGTGCTCGGCGGCAGTCTCGGAGAAGGGCCCGCCCGGCCTTGGCTCCGCCAAGTGTCCGCATTGCCCGGGGGCGCGGCCCCGCGGGCGCGGGGCTTATTGAGTGGCCGCCGGCAGCGTCACTCAGGCGGTGGCCGCGGGGGCGGGCTGTGGGGGCCTTTATCTGCCCGTCACCGAGCCAGTCTGCTCTGTTGGAGCCAGGGCGAGTGCGGGACGGTGGGATAGTAGGAGCACCAAAGCCATCAGGTGAGGAGGCTGCGGGGCGCACTGCGCCGCTCTTTTGGGTAGAAGACACCTTTCCTCCGCTCCGGAGTCGGACGGCAGCAGCGCGCTCCGGGAAACTCGCTGGTCTTGCAGGACAGCGAGTAGACGGACTGCCGGTCCCGGGCTGCTTAAAGAAGAGCGGGTCGAAGGGCTGGGGACGGAGACAGGGCTTACGGGGAGCCATGCTGTCTTGGCAGAGGCTTGGTGGGACGTCGCATTCGCCCCTGAGCGGGAGTGGAGGAGAGCTGGAGCCGGAGCGGGACTGTAGCCCGCGCGGGGAGCACGGCGGGAAGGCGGGGCGGGCTGCGCTAGGGGCCGCCGGCGCACGGCCAGGGCCGTGGTTTTACCCGAGCAAAGGGTAAAGGTAAATCAAGGCGTGTGCGGAAACCTTCACCGTCCCCTAGTACTGTCAGTGACCGGCGGCTTTCCCTCGGTACCGGCTTGTTGCGGTCTGGATTCCAAACTCCAAGGTACCGGTGGTGTTAAAGAGGGGTTTCTTGACAGTTGCTGACAGTGGGTTTTTCTTTCTGCGAGCGGTTAGTTCATCCCCTTCTCAGTCTCGTTCTAGATGACTTTAATCGCTTTTTGTTTAACCTTAGGGCTTTTCTGGCCGTTTCCTTCGCCCCACTCCCCCCTTTTTAGTGTGGTTAAACACTTGTCCTCCAGACAAAACACTGTTCGATAAACCCTCTGTTTAATTCGCAGCATCTCTCTGAATGACTGTCACCCCACCTATTTCTCTAGTGTGGCCACTCGAGCGTCGCTGCCATTCTCCCCGCAAGCTGCACCTTCCTTTCCGTCCTGTTCGCGCCTGAGTTTGCTCTAACCGGAGCGCTTTTGCCCACCGTAGTGCATCTGCCGCCTTCTGAGCGTGCCCTCCGGCCCGGCGGAGCCGTGGGGCAGCGCAGGGCCGCGGGTGGAAGGCGCGGGGACTGTGGCTGGCTGCGGAGGGGCCGCAGGGCTGCCCGCCGCACCTGCGGGAGCCGAGCCGCGCCCGCTGGTGGGGCCGGCGCAGCTGGGGGGCCGGCGGCAGCGCCCCCTCCGATGGAACTGGCGCGGCTGCCCCGACGGCGCACGCGGTCCTGCTTGGTCCCGGCCTTCCGCCGCCCCAGGCCCCGCGGGAGGCGGTGCGGAGCGTCCCGCCCTGCGAGTGGGCTCTGCTGGGCTGGGGAGTTCCCGCCCGAGGGGAGCCGGCGTTGTTGGGGGGATGGGCGTGTGAGCGTGCGCGCTCAAACGCCTTATTTGATGCAGCCAAGGGTCGCACCGGCGCGGCGCGTCCGAGCTTGGTCATCCTGAGGGATCGTCATCCCTGCATTTTGCACGGAGCATTACCGAGGTTCGGTGTATTACCTGCCTTTTCAGATTGCCCCGTCCCGGAAAAAAGAATTCCTAATCTTGCCTTGCGTGCGTGGAGTGGATTTTGCTTCAACTGCGTAACGCTGATGGTGAGAACTCTAGGAGCAGCCAGGCAGGTCTTTCACCTCGTTATCTCCTTGATAGCGTCCGTTTAAATTCAGGTGTTACTTGCTAGGGCTAGAAAACTGAAAGCTATTGGAAAAACAGTGAGAGAAACCACGCAAAACGCACAAGAAAATTTGTTTTTATAAAACAGCATTTGATTGTAGTTCATTTAACTGAAGTCTCTGAGACTAAAAGGTGTTGCCTTATTTTTTTTAAGTTAAGAAGACATCCTTGGTTGATAAAGTTTAGTAGCTACGTAGGACTTCAGTGTATTGTGTCCTTTCAAGTGATCTTGGATAAAGTTGTGACACCTAATGAATTGTTTCAGGATATGTGTATTTTCTTGAAAAGTAGTAGGTTCCCGATTTTTTGTGCTGAAAAACTCCACGCCGTTTGAATTTGTCTTTGCTTTGATGGCCAATTTTGAATTAAACTGAGGGAGGCTGGAAGGTGTTCCTCTATCTGGGGACATTTGGTTGAGGAAGCACAGTGGTATTAGTTACAGCTTCAGTGTTCCTTTTTCAGTTCCATGAATCCTGATGTTACATTCAGGATTTTTAATCTGGTTTCTCTGACCTTTTAGAAATGTTGTATTACGAGTGATGGCTCTAGTAGTGGACTTCAAACTCATTTATAGTGATTATGTATAAATAATTTTGTTTGCAAATATAAAATTGCCAATTCTATGTACACTGTGTACAACAGAATATTACTTAATTGGAGAGAAATGTAGATACTTGAAGTTTTTTTTCTGATATATTATTGAGTGTTTGTAACTACAGACACATACCAATGACCTTGAAACTGCTAAGGAATTTTATCAGTTGTAGTCAAATCTGACCAAGCACATCTTTAATGCTCCTTTCAAAAGTCTTCTGGATTTACCCACACTGATATTTCTGCTTCGGCAATAGATTTATTTTATGTGTTTTTTTTTCTGGTGGAGTGGTTCATCTTTTCCATATGCAGTGGAGATTTTTAATTGCTTTTTTCTTTGTGGTGGATATGTCTCAAATATGCTTGTTAATATTTTCCTATTATTAGGGTAATCATACTAGTTTAATATTCCTGCAAGTAAGTTTATTGTGACTTTGCCATATTAATGTGACATTGAAGTTTTATTCTTTTTTCTGATTCCTTTTAAATGCTGTTCTAATGGGAGGGAAAGATTTACTTAATGCATTTTCAAAAATTGTGACCTACCATACTTAAGACAGAGCTAGATGATCTAGGTTAAAAGAAAAAAGACGGAAATGCTCGCAGGATATTTCTCAGGTTTCTAGATGACAATATTCAAACTGAGTTCTGTTTAAATCCTTGTAATACTGAGAATTTTTGGGAGACAAAGCTAAGCTTACTTTAGTTGGAGACTAGGTAGGAAATAGATGACATATGATCTAGTGTTCTAAAAGCCCAAGGAATAGCTCAGTTTTCTTGTGCTTCTTAAAATAAGTCAATACCCCTGCAGATGTAGACTTTGCAGTTAAAAATAGTACAAGGATGCAAGTACAAGCTCCTGTCTAGTAACAGCGATGCAGAAATGGCTGCTTTTATAGGTAAAACTCTTTGTCTTAGAACATAATCCCTCTTGGTTGTATTTGTCGCCAATGATGTTCTTCATTGCAATAAATCCAACTGTCAGCTAATGGATAAACTCAATTTGTGATGGAAATACATTTCAGTATTGCTTTAATGCCATCTTTACTTTTGCTGAAACGCTTTTCTGATAGATGCTAGTGTCTGCAGAGGACAGTGAGTGTTACCAGCTGTTGATAACATTTGAAAAGTGTGAGAGAATGTTGCTTTAGTGCATGGAGATTCCTGACAGCCCCCAAATCATTTGAAAAATCACGACACTGTCCAGCAGGATTAGCTGATGGTGTACATCTGTAGTTCCATTTCTGAAGGAAGCTGCTACATGTGTTTTTTTGATCTTGCCAGTGTAAAATCTACCCAATTTGACGCACTCGGGAGGATTAGTTATGGAGAAGCTGAAATAAGACCATTTTTAAGTTTCAGCTACTACAGCTGGTGGGCCAGATCAAGATGTTTTGTTGCCTAATCCGTATGGAAATTCTGAAAGTCATACCAAGTCTCTGGTGGCTAAATAACACTTACAGGCTTCTTGACTGATTCCCACTGAAGCTCAGACAAGCTGCCAATACTGGGCAAGAAGAATTCTTACTGCTCAGTATGAATTGTTTATTTGTGGAGTTCCCTTGCATCTAATGCTTACAGAGCTACTGAATGCAGTGCTAGGTCTGACAGAATCTTTGATGAGAGACCTAATTGCTAGTTGTTGGTCTTCAGTGTATTTGGAAGAGCATGTGTTTTGCATAGACTTCATGACATACAGCTCTGCAGTTAAGTACATCTTGGAAAGGTGGCCTCAGTGAAACACTTGGCTTTAGTAGTCAGTATTTTTATAAGGACTGCAGATTTTCAGCTTTAAAACCAAGTGAAAGAGGAAGAGCTCACAGAAGAAATCTTAAATATGCTTTCACGGAAACTTCCTTAAAAATTCTAAAGCCATGTTAAGCTTTTGAAGTAGCTTACAGTCTAAATTCAACTTGGCTGGAAAAAATATGTTGAGTTTTAAGAGCAGTAATTACATAATGCAGAAAATTGTAATGGGAAGGTCTTATTTTCATACACTTGAAAATTGTGACTTGGGAACAAGCTGAAGTTTTCCAGATGGTGATTAAACTAGTGTCATACTGTTTCCTATTCTGTCTGAGACTGGTGGTTCTCCTGTACTTAAGCAACAGGGGTTTTAATTTGTTTTGGTAGTCATAGTAAGCTTCAATGTAACGAGTGTTTGAAAAAGGCTGTGTTTTTTTGATTAAAGTTGGGATGGGAGTTAGGTGTTTAAATGTGCTGGCAGTGAGCATGCCAGCCAAGGATCAGAATGAGCATAATTTTAGGCAGTCTTGAACTTCATGTGAAACATTGGTAAAACTGAGTCTTCATTCCCTCACGCAGTCATGATATTGCTGATGGCTCAAATAGTCCAGCTGCTAATCAGAAATTGCAGAGATTCTTGGACTAGATGGAGCTGTAAGATGTTGTGAGAATGCGTAGCTTGATTTTCAGCTGCAGTTAGCAAAAAACCAGATATATCCCCGTAAGCCCGCTGTAGCTGCCCAAATGATGCAGAAACTAGAACATACTGAGGTGGTGGAACACTTGGGATCTGTTAAGGGCATAAGACACTTTACTAACTTCTTCAGGTGAGTGTGGAGTAGAGGTAGAAAGAAAGCATTATACAATGGAAAGTAACTGAATTGCTGTAACATACTGTAAAGTGTGCATATGCGGTCTTGTGAGTACATACTACCTAGCTACTGGCAAAAGAGGGAACATTTTAACATTCAAATACATTGTAAGACAGTCTACACAGATGTCGGAAAGAGTACTCAGGGTGTCCTGAAATATTCACTGTGATGTGTTGAGCAGACTTTCTGTAGGTAGGTCTGTGCTGGCTGCATTTGCTTTCAGACTGCTCTGGATGAGTTTGTTTAGCTAAGTCCTTACTCAGAGTTAGCTGAATAAGCTTTATGTATTCTTATGGAATGAAACTGCCAATTGAATGATCACTGGAGTACTGTTGTTCTTCTGTGCCTTAAATCTTGATGTCAGAAAGGAAGTTCGTAGGATTTGTTTTACAGAATGGATGAAAATAATTCTTCTTGGAAATTCAAACAAGTACTTACGGGCAAATGCCTTAGTCAGTTCCTCTTGTAAGGGTTGAGAGAAAGCGATTCAGCCATGGAAAGGGAAAGGTCGTGTAAATGAAACTTTTCTACCAGTAGTGTCCCTGCTGATTGTATTTTGCAATACTGTTATTACATGTTTTTTCAGAGGTAGAATTACTATGAGTTGTCTTTCTTGTGTTTTGTTTTTTTTAATTTTCTGTTGTTTATTATTTATACTGATGAAAATTTATGCAATATTACCTGGAGGCAGGTAGAGGAGGAATGAGGTCAGAAGATAGTTTGGATACTCTATGCCATTTCCACCTAGCTGCATTGGCATGTATGATGAGGTAGAGATTTCAGTACGTTTTGTAGGTATTTATACTGTACCTACATGCCATGAGGCATAAACATTTGAAACATCTGAAATGGGCTTCTTGAGCTGGCTTTGTCTCTAATTTCTAAATATATTTCTAGATACATACCAAACACTCACATTCATGGTACCTGAATTTTTTTAGGGAAAAATGTGATTTTGAGGGTCCTGATCTTGTAACTGTCTCTCTATATATTTGGATTTGGACAGTCAGCCTTGGCATCCAATAGGCCTGTTTCTCTGTCAGATTATGGAAAGCTTGCTGTTAACATACCTTAATGTAAATAAAATTGGCTAAGAATGTCATGGTCGTGTCTTGTTGTTACTAATGTAACTATAAAGTGCCTTCAAGCAATGGTTCCCTGGTTTAGACTTGGTGTACTGGATATCAAAATTTAAGAGTTAAATATCTAAACACCAGAAAAAGGGCAGGTGTTTGTCTGCCTGCTATTCAAACTTGGCCTTATAAACTTGCCACTTCTAGTTTTGTGGTATGTGATTTTTTGTTTCAGTACCAAAGTGGGCAACTTCTCCAAGTCTTACTTGTGATCAGCTTATTTTCTGAATGCATTCTTGAAGTTATGGTCTTATCTCTTACATAATGTGGGAGCAGCTATGCGTGGACTTGAGCAGCATCTTTGGAGAAAGGTGTGCTGAATGGTGAGATAGCTTTTTATAGTTCATGGGACCAGTGGGGGGGGAAATGTACTTGATGACCTACAGAAGTAGTTAAGGCTCCTTGCAACACTGCTCCAGGTGACCTTGTGAGAAGCCAAGTGCAAAGTAGAGAGGAGGAGGAGGAGAAGGTGGTCCGTTATATCTCTGGTCTAGCAAAGTGTGTTTCTCTTTAATAGAGGAAGGAAGATAGATGCAGGAGAGAGTAGGTATTGTGGCCATCTGTCTTGGCAGAGGAAGGTTGTTAATGGGCTATTTAGATTTCTGAAGTTGCTTTGAGCACATGCATATGTCACCATTGCACTGAAATGGGCAATATGTTGCGGGAATGATAGCATACTTACTTTGTATGTTTCCATTTTATTTTTGTAATGAAGTCTTCGTTTTGGTGCCATCCATTTTGTTTGTCCTCTTGAAATGCTGGAAAATTAATGCTGTGACCTCTGTTTTTATTTATCCATTAGCATTGCATTTAATTTAATAAAATTAAATTTTCATCAACTCAGCCCAGTTTAAAGGCAAAGCAAAATACTGGGATTTATTTAAATTTTCTATGTCTGCTATTCTTCTCTAGTGTTGATCTAGCAAGCATAACTAGAGATGAACATGCACTGGTTGCATATCACAGTTGATTTAAGAAGGGCTTTTAAATTTTTTTAATTTAAATCTTATCCTAGTACCTGCTATAATTGTAATTAAGGGTATTATTTTTACCCCTAGTAACACGTGTAGAAATCTCATCAGACATCCTGGTCTGGTTCATTTCCACCCAAATAAGCTTTATAAGCCACGCTCTGTTTCCAAAGGAGGGACAACTAAAGTCATAACTCTAAAACACCATATGCTGCTTGTAACAGAGTATGCATGTACTGCATGCATGCAGTAGAGAAGAAATTAGTGTATTAATGAGTTTGACTTTTTAATTTTTATGTGCTTGTACCTTGAGCTACAAGCCCAAATTGAGGTCCTGACATAAAACTGCTATAGCTAATCTGGCCAGAGCACCCATTCTGAAGGGAACTGGAGAAGTGCTGACAAAGTGAACTGCATAAAGTGAAGAAGACAGTAGAAGCTGCTTTTGCATTCAGATAGCTAAACTGTGAAACTTGGCATAGCAATAGCACTTGCTTTGGACAGCATCCATGGTTGAGATGTTGGTAGGCAAGATGAGAATTACAGCCTCATTAACCAACTGAGTAGCTGAATTTTTTCTGTAACAGTTGAGCAAACTGAAAGAAAATTAAATGGACGCTTGTCTTTTGCTAAAGGCTATTTTTATAAGAAAAGTGGTTCTTGTAGTGAAATTCGTCTGAACCAGTGCAGCTGAACAATATGAAACTGGCTATCATGGTGGAAATCAATGCTTTTTGTTTTTGGACATACCTCTGGTGATGAAGAGTATTTTTTCTGCTGAAATTATAACTGGGCTATAGGTTTTCTTCTTTTGTGTGGAGAAGGTTTTATGTGCAACACAGATGTTTGAGATGGTGCCTGTTTCTGCACTGAGTGATACAACAGAGGATGACCTATTCAAAGCTTTGAGCAGTCTAATCTAGTGGAAGATACTACTGCTGATGGCACAGGTGTTGGAACTAGATGATTTGAAGATTGCTTCCAACTCGGACCATCCTGTGAATCTACAGGAATTTTCTGTGCCTGTGTGGTATTGTTAGAAGCATAGAACTAGCTGTTACAAAAGGAGTAGATAATGCAGACTTCTGCTGTGGCAAAAATATAGCCTGTTTCTCTTTTGTGGATGCAGGTTTTTTTGATCTTTACAAGTACTGTGTGTTGTGTAACCAGGCGTAGTAAGGATTACTTGTTTTGAAACATTTTTAGGTGTTCTGAAATGAGGAATGTCAATGTTCCTGAAGAAATGATAAGTCAAATTGTCTGTCTTTGGAGTTAATTGCATAGAATGATTGATTGAATTCATCAGTTTTCCTGCTTGAAGCAGTGCATGGGAACAGAAAATGAGTTGATAGTTTTTGTAGAAGTTTCTTTTTTTTTTTTTAAACTTAACTGTGCAGTATCAGATTTAGCTTACACTTCTGCATATCAATCTTGACTAATCTTTGTGTGTACTGAAAGTGTCCAAGATCTAATTTTTGTGGCTGCTGGTACTACTTGATAAATCATTAAAATACTGAAAATTAATGACCATCTAATTGTAGCTGTTCTCCTGTTTTATAAATTGGGTTGACTTGCCCTTTTAAAATTTGATTTATGTATCTTTTCATGACTCGCTTGACCTAAGATGGCTGTGTTGTTTTTATCTGCATGCATCTCAAAAATTCTGACTGTTAGGCTATTAGGAAGAGCTGTAAACATGTGGTTATTCATATGTTCAGTCCAGATTAGGATAACTGTGAGTAAACTGCTATCAAATGCAGTATATGGAGGCAGGATTTCACATAGACCCACACAAAAGGATGTGAAATGGTACACTCGGGAATAGCTTGATACTGCCTGGGCAGCTTTGAACACTTGAATATGAGTGGTACATGTTTGCCATGTGTGATGTGTATGGACTAAAGAATTAGTTAATCCTCCTTAGAAAAATTATGGAAACTGTACATCAGGATTAATAAGTGGGAATAAGAGTCTCAGTTGCATGAAACATGAAAATGTTGTGGATGTAGCAAAGAGATGAGGGTACCTTTCATATCTGAATGCAATATGAATAGTTTGAGGGTTGCTCAAATTGTGCTTGTTAACCAAATTTATGAATTTGTGAAGCTAATCAGCCTCCTGATCTGTCTAAGGTATGCTTGACTCCATAATGCTGTCTGAGAGAGAACTCAGCAGGCGTGGCAGTGGTGCCAGCAGGACTAGGGGCAGAATGTCCTGAACCCTGGTGGCAGTGAGCTGGGTTTGGTCATAGAGATGGGGTGAGGGAGAGCTTTTCTTTCCCTGAGAACAGCTGGGCAGTGGGCCTAGTGTCCACAGAGATGGATGGTGCTGCTTCCCTTCTTGGAGAGTTTTCAGCCCGTACAGTTTAAAGACCTGAGCAATCTCTCCACATGGTGTGAGAGATGGTGGTGGGTGAGACTAGAGATGACCTGAAGTTCCTACTGACCCAGATGACTCATGTGTCTACCACTTCTGCTGGCAAAACAAAATGCCGCACAGAGAGCTGAGGCATGGCAGAGTTTGAATCTTACTAAAAAAAGGAAACAAGCTCAGCTGTGGTTGAACCAGAAACACCAGCGCAGTATAAAACTACTGGCTGTTCTTGAGTGCATTGTAAGGTGAAACTCAGTCATTTGCACAATTTTAACAGTTGTAACACTTGATTTCTGTGTCAGTCTTACAGAATGACATTCTTCCAGTCCTTCAGTCTTTAGGTATTTGGGATAGTAATTGGACAAATAATATTGTTAGCTACTATATGCTGCCCTTATACTTTGCACTTAGAGCGTATCATCAATCAGCACTTTTTTGACAAACATTTTCCTGAATGGTAGACCCAAATGCTTACTAATTCTTAGGACTTGTAGGACACTGTTCTTTTGAGAGAAAATAATTTAGTTGTCTTTTCCTCTGTGCAAGTTGGCTTATGGAAAGAGTAACAGTGATCTGTCTGAGCTTGTTTTCCTGGTGGGGATCAGCCTAGAGGTGCACATACTTAGATCTTAAAGTAGTCCTTAGAGCCCTATGGGAACTAAAAGTATGTACCTTTGCATGAACCACTTGAGAGCAGTGTGTCAGAAAGCTTTTGTGGAAATCCTTAAGGGTATTTCTGGGCTAAATGACAATCCTTTGACAGCACAAATGATTAGTGTGATGATATTAGTGATGACCTCTCTGTATAAGGGGTGACAGTGGCCCAGTGTGTGTGAAGTAGAAGTTATTCAAAGTTGTTGCTTGTGTAACAGTTTAAATGTGAGCTTTGCTACCTTTTGTTTGGTTTGGTTTTTTTGTTCTTGTTTCTTTTTGAAAATACTCGTTCAGATGGCATAGGGTGTTCTGGGTGCACTTCTAGGAGAACACATCTGGATTTTGGCCTTTAGACTCTTCAGGGAGGGGCGGGCTGTATGATGTCCTGTGGATCAGGGTACCTTGATGTGGGTACTATCTGTATTTGCTTGTTAGAACAGCTTTTGGTAGAGTAGGAGAGGAAACGTAGCTTAAAAGGAGATGAAAAGTGGGAAGACGTGGCTAATGAGTCAGGAGATGGAAGATGGCTATAAAGATGGAAATAAGCCTGTTCATGGAGCAGTATCAGTCTGATTTATGTTATGGTGTGTTAGACTTTAATATCCCTGTTTATCCACATGTAACATCTGCATTTCTAGCTTCCTAATTTCTGGAAGTGGCTGTGGCATTATACAGTTGAATGGTAGGTTAAAGAGAGGAGGCAAAGGACTAGGTACATACGTAGTTTTATATAAGGGGAACTTCTGTATAACAACTAAAAACTGTTAATACGTCTGAAACTACTTTTGACAATAATGCTCCTGTCACATACTTCTGCACCCAGTTATGAGCTGATAATGTGTGAAAGGCATGCATCTTTGCCAATTAACAATATGTGACTGATTGATCATAACTTGTTTGTTATCAACAGTACCTTATTGGCTATCCATTGTTCTGTGTTACATTTTACTGGGTGATCTCTGGATCAAATTGGAGGATTTGGGTGCAGGGATAGGGGTAAGGAACTCCTGACTGTGAAAGGAAGGGATAGCAGAGCAGGTGAGGATTGTAAATAGTTAAGGTATTGCTTCTGGCTCATGTATTTTAGTAATAGCTAACTGCCCTTTTTCTGTGTTTACTTCATGCTTAAAAATTATTTAATTTGAAGTATGATATAGACAATTATCTTAGACCTTGGAGGTAGGAAGGAATGGAATGTGTGTTTAAGCAATTCATGGCAGTGTCTTCTGTTGGATAAATAGTAGTGGTCATGAAAACCAGGTAACTACCTGGAGGATTGTAGAGGATTGCTAAACATGACTGAATATGAAGTTGTTCTTCAACTTCACCTTCATACTTATGTGTTCTTCCCTGCCTGCTGTCCTTTGAGTGAATTGAGTGGCCTCTAAAGGCACTGAAAAATAAGTTTCATGGAACAGTTTGGGTTGGAAGTAGACCTTTAAAGGTCACATAGTCCAACTCCCCTGCAAAGAGGAGGGGCATTTTCAGTTTACTCTGAGTCCCGTCTAATCTGACCTAGAATATTTGCAGGAATGGGGCATCTATCACCTCCATCCCTATCCATCCCTAGGTGTCAGCAGCACCATACAGCTTGGTGTTGACAATCTTGAGTTGCACTTCTAGTGCATTCTGCCTTATGATGGTTTTTTCCACGTAACAGTTTGGAGTGTCTGTGCAGTTCAAACCATAATATTGGCTGTCTTCTGTAGTCATGCTACATCTTAAACTGTATATTAAGATTAACAAGAAACTGTCCTCCTTAAATTGGTGGAATTAAGTGGATCTAAAAGTACTCATGTGAGACTGCTAGTAACTAGCCGTGGTATTGTTATCCCAGAGATTGTTACCAGTGGCACAGGCTCTAGTTGGAGGCCTGTCCCTGTCCCTAGTGGTGTCCCCCAAGGTTCAGTAGTGGGCCCAGTCTTGTTTAACTTACCCATCAATGACTTGGGTGAAGGGGCAGAGGCCTGCTCAGCAATTTCACTGACAACACAAAGCTGGGAGGAGTGGCCCATACCCCAGAGGGCTCTGCAGCCCTTCAGAAGGACCTCAACAGGCTGGAGAGATGGGCAGAGAGGAACTTTCTGAAATTCAGCAAAGGCAAAAGCAGGGTCCTGCACCCAGGGAGGAACAGCCCCAGGCACCAGCACAGGCTGGGGGTGACCTGCTGGGAAGCAGCTCTGCCCAGATAGACCTGAGGGTCATGCTGGACAACAAGCTCTTAATGAGCCAGCAGTGCCCTGGGGCCCAAGGCCAGTGACATTTGGAGTGCCTTAGGAAGAGCACTGCTAGTGGGTCAAGGGAGGTGATCCTCCCCCTTTACTCAGCCCTGGTAGTGCCACATTTGGAATGCTGAGTCCAGCTCTGGGCATCTCAGCACAAGAGAGATGTGGAGCTCCTGGAGCAGGTCCAGCGGAAGGTGACAAAGATGACTTAGAGACTGGAGCATCCTCCCTCATGAGGGAAAGCTGAGGGAGCTGGGCCTGTTCAGCCTCGAGAAGAGACAATTGAGGGAGGACCCCATCAATGTCTATGAGTACCTGAAAGGGAGGGTGTCAGGAGATCAGAGCCAGGTTGTGGTGCAGAGCAATAGGATGAGAGGCAATGGACAGAAGTAAATGCACATCAAGTTCCACCTGAGTAAGGACTTCTTTACTGTGCAGGTGACTGTGCACTGGAACAGGCTGTCCAGAGAAGTTATGGAGTCTCCCTCACAGATGTTCTCAAGAACTGTCTGGATGCAATCCTGTGCAACAGTGCTCTAGGATGAGGATAATAGAGCAGGGAGGTTGGACAAGGTGACCTACTGTGGTCCAACCTCACCTGTTCTATTTTTAACTTATGTTAATGTTTTGGCCTAACAGAATTAGTGGTGAAGTCTTGTTTTCTCTCCCTTTCAGATTCCCACTTCTCTCAGGAGAAGCTCAGGATTTAATCCTGAGAGTCATTTTGATGCATTGGAGTGACCAAACGGATGGTGGGGCTAGTAAACATCTGACTATGCAAATAAAATGTGGGAGTGGTGATATGAAAAAGCTTGCTCTGTCTATGCAAGCTGCTGAATCCAGTCGTGAACAAGTACAAAAGAAACTTGAGAAGCCTGGATAGAGACTGATATTGTAGAGAAGGATGAAAAACCTCCAATTGTGAAGTAGTCAGATAAAACTCTTGCTTGTCCTTAGTGCTTCTTCTGTGATTAAATACTGAGATTGTTCTGCCACAGAGGCTCCTCACTAATATCTAGGAGAGGTCTTCAATCTCATCCTTTCCAAGTAACATCAAGAAGGAATTGTATAAAAGGAGTTCTTTATCACCCTCTTCTAGAGAAGCTGACATGAATTTTTAAACATCTTTTCAGTCCAGTGAGTTGTAATAACTTTACAACTTAATTAAAAATAGCCTCTCCTCAAGGTCCACTTCTGTAACAAACCAGGGTAATGCTGTCAATGTATTAAGAAGAGTGTCACTTGGCATGCTTGATGGCAAGCAGTGTGGCAATTTCTGTGGCTCTTTCTCTGAAAGCACACTTCCTGACAGTTACCTGCTGTATACTTTCCTGGAACTGCTTTGCTGTTAATTTTGATTAGGAAGTGCTTATGACCTACTATACTGTATAGGTATAGCTAGAGAACAGCCTTTTGCTATCTAGTCAATATTTCCTTGCCTTTTTTAAAAATTTAATTATGAAACCTGCTTAAGCTAAGTGTATTCACCCTTGAAATCTGCAGTACTACTGCTGTTTAACTGTAAAGCATCATTGGAAATTGTGTAGAAACACAGACCTGTGTTTTCTTCCCTTCTTTGTCCACATCACATATACTTGGGCACAAAATGAATTGTGTTAACATGGGCTGTATGTGACCCTGGGATTTTTGCATATGTCCCACTCTCATTTGTGTGAAGCAGGTAGCAGGTGTTTTTTGAAGTTGTCAAACTTACATGTCATACTGTCCAATTTGGAGATGGAAGTGGTGGGACCTGTGAGGTGGCTGTGTTTGCTGTGGAGCCTCCTACCACTAAGAAAATTATTAATGATCCTGCAACTGTATACTCCTCAATTCAGTAGCAATAAGCTACTCTTGTTCATGTTAAGATATCAGTCGTCTTCATTTTTTCATATATATCTTCTGCTGAATTAATGCAAGATCAATCAAGAAGTGGAATATGGAGCTGTGGTGGTGTTCTCTCATGTGCCTGACCTGCTGTGTGGAGAGCTCCCAGAAGCAGGTCAGGCACATGAGAGACTGGTGACTGGTTCTGGTTTGTGTTGTTTCTCTAACATTTACTAAGCCGACAAGGCACTGGTAAGGCTACAAAAGCCAGAGCCGCCTTTAATGTTGCAGGATTGTTTATACTTTGTTCTTTATGTCTCCTTGTGCACAATGTGTGTGACATTGCAAAACTGTAATCTATGTGAAAAGTAAGAGTGCATTTAATTACCAGCAGGAATAAGCTGTGTTTGATTTGTTCAATTTGAATTATTTGCTTCTTGGTGTTGGTCTGTTAAATAGACATATCTGTGTTTTGGGATAGGTATTTGGTGAAATACAGGTTCTAGATATTTAGCTAGAAGCAATTTGAAGATGTCTGACTTGAGTGGTAATATTGGACTGTTATCTGGTCCTTTTCTTTTTAATTTTGCAGCAGTGTTTTAAAATTTTTTATTGTGGCATCCATCAGGACAAGGAGGGTAGTGGATCAAAACAGTCCACAGGCAGATAAAGTCAGGGGTGCTTGGTAGCTCCAGCACCTGGAGAGGTGGGTGTAAAAGAAAAATGCAAGTGTGCTCCGTATAAAAGCGCTCCAGGCAAGAAAGGATTAAGCAGATGGTCATGGTGACCATGGAATTACTTCAGTATAACACAGCTGTGAAACAGTGCTTGCAGGAGAGGTCTGTGGAGACGGATAAAGAATTGCATAGGCAAGATCTGATGTGTGTAGGGGGAAAATCCTAGGAAGCCAGAACAGGGATGATGAACTTGCACAATGGATCATGCAACAGTTGCTGTTTGAGGCAGCTTCCTTCTGCTTCAGTTCATTCCCATGTGTGTTTTTGCCGTTCTTTTTATAGCTTGCATGCAGCTGTTTCTTAGCATTGAAGAATTCAGTTCTGAAGCCTCTGTAAAGGCATGTCACATCTTGTCTGTCTGTGGTTGATAAAGAAGCTGTCACCAACAGCCTTGAGGTAGACTGCAGTAGAAATGTCAGAACAGAACTGGGGAGGTGTACCAGCTTGATACTTGAGGAGTTTTATCTTTATCAAAAATTTTGAAGCATAAAACTTCATTTTCCAAACTTCTTTGCTAGGTCTGGTAATTCATTCATTGCATTAATTTCCTCAGAAAATGAAGGTGGTGTTGGCAGGACTTTCGAGGGTAGCATTGTTTTTCCACAGGTCTTGCATTTACTTACCTATTTATGCTGGTAACAGCAGCAAATCTATATGCTTGGGGGAAAAGTGTGACTTTTTAAGGAAAAATAGGCTATTCTCCTGAGCATAAGTGGAATGCTTTATGTACTCTTGAGAACACTGTTATTCTGGCCCATCTTCTAGAATGTATTTCGTCTGATAAACTGGAGAATGGAATTGCTTGTTAAGTGGAAAACTGCAAATAGTTGTAATACAATGAGCTCATAAAGAACAGTATTGAGCTCATTTTAGAAGCTGAATGCTGGTTTGCCAGTTAATTTTTTATGAGTCTTGTGTTTGTTAATTCTTTCTCCATTTATGCTGCTTAATGGTGTAACACAAGTATATACTTTGTTTTACTGTTGGTGCTTTCTCTAAAAGTCATTTTGAAGGTATCAGTCCATCCACGGGATGTATGGGTGATACATTATCTTTTTATCCCAATGTTCATGTGGATTATATCACAATTGGAAACTTGACTAAAAATAAAAAACACTAAACCAGAAAATTACTAAAAGTACCTTGGTCTGAAAATTACAAAAGTACCTAAGGTGTTGGGTATCCCTTGAAGCTCTCTTTTGCTTTTTCTCATTGCCTTATCTTGCCTGTTACGTAATTGCTGTTGACAAAATTGTGGAAGGTAAAAGTTGATATGTGGGTATACCACAATATATTCCAGTACCTGCAAATGCTCTTGAATATTAATGAAATACAGTATAAGTGAACGCTATTTGTCATTACAGGTGAAATAACAAGATGGACGTGGAAACATCTGGAAAGATCTTTCTTTAGTTGCAGGAAGACAGAAGGACACAGACTCTTGTGTTCAGCGACTCATTCAGTTCTCATTGACTGGAGTTCAGATGCTAGTGGTCAATAGCCCTCTTCTGCATACTTCAGTTTTTTTAATACACTAAAATCAAAGGTACTTAAGTTATATTAATGACTGAAATGATTCAGCTTGGCAGGCGCTTCAGGAGATACTCTACTTCAATCCTTAGTTTAAAGCAGGGTTAGCCTAGAGCAGGCTGCCCCAGCCAGTGCTCTCTTGGGTTTTAGATGTCTCCTGCTCTGTCCAGAGAGTCTGTGTTCTCTGTGGGCATTGTTCTGTGCTTGTCAGTGTCAGTAGCTGTGGGAATAAGTTCTCATATGTTTAAACATATACATTTGGATACCTCTAAAAAGAGTGTCTCAACATTCTTTACTCCCCTCCATCTGGTATTTATATTGATCTTACCAGTCATGATCAAGGCTTAAGACAAACTCAGCTTCTTCCATGTCTATTGTCACCAGATTCTCTGCCCCATTCAGCAGAAGGCACAGATTTTGTGTAGTCTTCCTTCTGCCTTGCTGTTCCCAGACAGCTTTCTAAAGCTGACATGTCTCTGGCAATGCTAATAAGTTGTATTAACTTCAGCAGTTTTAAAGTACACATTGTGTAATCAATTAGCTTGCTAGCAGTTTATAAAACAATGCACAGAATTATTTTTCCTCCCTCTATATTAAGATACAGGTGCTTGATTAAGAATTTGTACAGCTGGCTGGTTTTTGTTCTGCTTTAACATTCTTAACAAGAAGAGTTATATTAATAAAATAAATTAATAAGAGTTTATATTGATAAATATATCTGTAAAGAGCTACAAAATAAATTTTCTGTGAATTACTGAAAAGTTACCATGATTTTCATCTTATCTAAGAGTAGTTAACACCCTTGTGTTTAAATATGAAGCTTGGGTAGTAATTTAAAATAGTGTTACACCATGAGTATTTTCTCCTCATTTCTTCTGCAGGATGTTAGGCTATATTTGGAGACTTAGTGTGGTAAAGGGTGCATGATTGGGTGTAAGAGTGCAAAAAGAGTGTGTACTCTTTTTAAAATTCGTTTTATATTTGTAATCCACTTTCCACATTGTGAGTTGTGTGATAAGGATACAATGCTTACTAGAGATCTGGTTTTACAAAAGCTTTGGATGTGCAGTACCAGCTAAGTTCTTGTTGCAAGACTTGCCTAAAAATATGTCTGGTGTGTCTACATGAAGTTATTGTTGACCTTGTCAGAAAGCAAATAACCATCAAATATGTCTAGAGTTTAATTTTGATCTCAAATCTGTAGTGGAAAATTATTGCACTAGCTAAACAGTTGTTTAGACAGAGGGGAAAAAAGGTAACTTGTGTGTTTCAGAGGAGGAGTAAAGTGCATTATTTGTCATCAGCAACATCCGGTAATGAAATGGTGAGGACTGGAAATGATTGATAGCTGAGTAAATTTGTACTAGGCTTGTTGTATAATACAGTAGAAGCTATTGCTAAATCTCAGGGAACATTTTTGCCACAGCTATCTCCTCATCATTTTTACAGTCTTTGACTGAAAATGTTTTGGGGGTAAGAGGTCTTCTATCTGCATAAACTTGTTAGGGAAACTTATTTCCACCGTGTTCAGGCTTTACTGCTAACATAATCCTCAGAGTTCTAATCTGCGTGTAAGACTGCTCAAATTGTAGTGGAGCCTGAAATTATACTAGGTTGTTCTTATTTAGAGAGATGGCTATTTCTTTCCATAAGTTTGTGTTTTAGTAAAGAGCTTGATGGAAAAATATCCTGATTTTCACTATCGTTTGAAAGTTTTGTCTGCTTGCTGGCATTTACCTTTTCTATTTGTGTTTGACATTGAGGATGCTACGTTACGGCTTTCTGTCTGTGAACGGATGTGCCAGTAAAAATTACAGATAATACTAAGGCCCAAGTAATTTTCTTGTTACAGAAATAGCTAGGTATCTTTTCTGAGCCAGTGCTCTAGTATCACTCCTCTATTTTTGACAAACTCAAGCATTTTATCATCCTAATTAAATGAATTCTAAATAAAGGACAAAAATACTACTGATGAGACTAGAAATAAACTTCCACAAGACTTTGAGCTCAGCAAGAAGGTTTTGTAGTTCTTGTCAAAGTCACCCCTGTAAAAATCATAAAATGGTTTGAGTTGGAAGGTACATTAGAGATCATGTGGCTGTAACCCCACTGCCATGTGCAGGGACACCTCCCATTACACCAAGTTACTCAGAGCTTCATCTAGCTTGGCCTTGAACACTTTCAGGGATGGGGCATTCACAGCTCTGGGCAACCTGTTCAGTGCCTCACGACCCTCACTGGAATGGCTTTCTTCCTGATGTTTAATCTAAATCTACTCTCTCCGTTTGAAGCCATTTTCCCTTGTCTTGTCACTAGTTGCGCTTGCAAAAAGTCCCTCTCCATCTTACTTAGTAGGCTTCCTCTGTAGGAACTGGAAAACTGCAGTTAGGTCACCCCAAAGCTTTCTCTTCTCTAGGCTGAGCAGTCCCAGTTCTCCTAATGTAGGAGAGGTCTTCCATTCATCCCTCTGACATATTGTGTGGCCCTTGTCTGAACTCACTCCAGCAGTTCCATGTCCTTCCTGTGCTGGGCCCCCAGAGCTGGATGCAGGGTTCCAGGTGGGCTCTCACCAGAGCAGAGCAGAGGAGCAGGATCCCCTCCCTCCCCTGCTGCCCACGCTGCTTTGGATGCAGCCCAGGACACGTTTGGCTCTCTGGGCTGGGAGTGCCCATGGCTGGGTCATGTCCAGCCTCTCACCTCCAGCACTCCCAAGTCCTGCCCACAGGGCTGCTATTGATTTGTTCATTCTGTAGCCTTTGTTGATACGTAGACTTGCTGTGACCCAGATGCAGCACCTTGTACTCATTCTTGTACCTTGGTCTTGTTAAATCTCATGAGATTCCCACTATATGACTTTGCCCAGGTCCTTCTGCATGGCATCCAGCTCTATTCTTACAAGTTTAGCCATTGGGAGGTGGCTGGAAGAAGATGGTACAGCATACCAAAGGCATGATGATTAGAAGTATCTTTGTATCTCTAGGTGGGCTTTATAGACAATACCATAGGTTCTGGGCTGCTGCTGTGTGAGTGTACTGGGTTTGTCTGAGGTAGAGTCAGTTTTCTTCATGGTGACTAGTATGGAGCCATACTTTGATAATTTATACAAAGTACTGTTCTGTTTGTGCTGAGCACAAGTACTGCCATGCTGGTAAGGAAGTGGGGGTTGCATGGGAGCTTGGGGGTGAGATACCATGAGAACAGTTGACCCAAACTGACCAAAGGGATATTCCAGACCATGATATCCTGCTTAATGTATAAAGTTAGGTGAGGGGGCAGATGTTTGCAGTTACAGCTTTTGTCTTCCCAGGTAGCCATTACATGTGATGATGCTCTTCTCTCCTGGAGCTGGCCAGCTTAGCTTTTGTGATGCAGATAGGAACTCCTGTGCTTTAACATGTTTTGATTAAAGTAGGGTTTTTTTTTTAGTACAAGAAACAGCAAATGTCTGGTATCTATTTCCGTAGTAGAAAATGGTGTTAAAAAGCAGAAGACAGGTTGAACCTGTGTTAGGGTAGTCTTCCAGAGTAAGTCTGCTAGACTTAGAGCTTCAGGAAAATAGGTCCAGTGAACACATCCAAGCTTTCATGACTCTTTCTCTGAAGTCTTAGAGGAGAACTGGCCATCTGTTTTAGGTTGTTCATAACTGTCAGTGTTTAAATAACTCCATTGTGTGCCAAAATTTTGAGTCCTGTGTACCAATTGAGCTGAGCAGATGCAAAGAATAGAAGACAGAATCAAAAGCACTTAGGCAGTCTGTACAAAAATGAAGTGCTATGAGCTAAAGAAAAGTTAGTATTTTGTGCCTTATGCCCGTTAACACTTCCAGTAAGTTTGAATCATTCATTATGTGAGATTTCCTGGTTGTGAGACAGTGTTACCCCTGTATGACAGATTGTGCTGAGGAGGAAGGTGAGCATTTAACTCAGTTAGGCAATGGATTGAAAGAAATTGAGTATAAACAAACTTGAATGCCAGTAGAATACTCAGTGCATGAAGCAGACTTTAAAAACTGACTTAATAAAGGGATTGAATAAGGTTGGTAATTTGGGACAAGTGAGGTTGGTGTAGCATGTTTGACATACTCTGGCATGGTTTCCATTTATTTATTTATAGGTTAAGTTTGTTTTCTGACACCAGGTAGTAGGTTGCACAGCAGGCTAAGTATCTGATGGGTCTTGATTTTTTTTTTTTTTTTTTAAATCCAGTTGTTTCTGTATACAAACAACTGTCCTTAAAGTGAGGTTTTTATTTTTTTTTTCACCGAAGATGGAGATGAGCTTTTAGAAATCCCTTATGTGACAATTTATCTGCTTAGAATTGGATGAGATTGTTGGTACTTGTATATGAAAGTTTAGAGGAAACCTGCTTGAAGAAATAGCTTGTCTGTTTCAGCATTACTTGTGCCAGAGGTTTACTGGGGAGGTGTCAGGAAGCAAAGGGTTTGCCACAGATTTGAGACATACTCTTTATTACCAGCATCATAAATTTTAACTTTGATGCCTATAGATGGGTACTGGTTACCTCTGTCAAACTTGAGGTGTTTCATACTTGTGCAAACACAATACAGTTGGACTTCCAAAACTTCAGCTGTTAGAAAGAATTGCCTTTTGTTTTGTTTACAGTTGCAGGTTGGGATGTCAGGGATTATTGGTATGGAAAGACAAAAGAAAACTGCAAGGCTGCTGGATGTTTCACCTGAGAGTGACCTGGGTAGTTAACCTGTAGTTATGGGGGGTTTTATCTTCTTAATTTGCATCTTTTGGTTATGTATACTGCTCATAACAATTCAGGGGGGTCATTATCAAGCTCTGACACTTAGCACAGTGCCCTAGGGATAGTGGAGATCTTGTATGGCACCCAGACTGAGGAGAGATGAGGTTGCTGGATGAATGTTTCAGTAAAGTCAAATATAACGTCTTGGGTATCTTGGATTTTGCATTGCTAACACCTGAAATCAGGTATGACTATATTCTGCCCATCTTTCAGGGAAAGGTCCCTTGCACGTAGGTCATGAGGACTGCTGTTCAGCTATTCTGGACTTTGTCAGACCACTGAAATGGTTAATACTCTAGCTGTCATGACAGGGGGATGGTTTAAATGATTTTCATCCATAATGGAAAGTAAGAAAATTAGTTCTCACTTAAAACTAGCAACAGTCTCATTGAGTTACTAGCTCTTTGAAAGTTGAACAAAATACTCTGATGGTGAAGTAGTTGAGGAGTGATAGTGGAGGGTTGAATATGTTGCATTGGATTCTTAAAATTGTATAAATTCTAGTAAAGTGATAAGGTAGTAGCTAATGATATCTTACGGAATCTCACAACAGTTAGCTTTGGAAGAGACCTCTGGAGATCATCCAGTCCCAACCCCCTACCAAGGCAGGGTTACCTGGAGCAGGTGACACAGGAACACGTCCAGGTGGATTTGGAATGTCTTCATGCTTCCCTGAGCAGCCTGTTCCAGTGCTCTGCCACCCTCAGTGTAAAGAAGTTCTTCCTCATGTTGAGGTGGAACTTACTGTGGTTTAGTTTATGGTTCCTCATTCTGTTTCTGGGCACCACTGAAAAGAGCTTGGCTCCATCCTCTTGGCATCTGCCTTTTCAGATATTTGTATGCATTAATGAGATTGCCTCTCACTTTTCTCCAGACTGAACAGGCCCAGTGCCTGCAGTCTCTCCTTATGAGGGAGATGCTCCAGACCCCAAATCATCTTTGTGGCCTTTGCTGGGCCCTTTCTGGTAGTTCCTTGTCTTCTGCTGAGGAAACCAGAGCTCCAGATGTGGCTTCAGCTAGGGCTGAGTAGATGGGATAGATCATCTCCCATCTTCCATGGGTAGAATTTCTCATCCACTGACATACTTCCAGATCTTCTTGTTCTTTTTTAAGTTATTGAGGTAGATTTCTGTGTTGACTTCTTAGGAGTGAAACAAAGAGGTGGTGGAGTATGTCATTTCAGAGATGCTCAGAAGCTGTCTTGACATGGTCCAGTGACATGGTCCAGGGTGGCTGGGCTGGCTCTAGTTAGCCCTGTTTGAAAAGGGCGGTTGAACCCAGTGGTTCTTCCAACCCTGAAGGATTGCTGTGTGACTCTGTGGTTTAGATGGCCAGGTATAGTGTATGTGCTGCTTTATTGAGCTGAATTTCAACTTTGGAAAACCTGTGGGAAACAGCACATGTATTTATTGGAGCAGCCATGGAGCTTGAAGCAAAGTAGGGTCTGCAAAATCAAATTGCAAGTGAAAAGTCTCTTGTCTGTGTTTGGTGTAGATTCTTTAACTTTCTCTAGTAATTCAAATTCAGCTAGCAGCAAGAACAACAACAACAAACAACCAAACAAAAAAAGCCAACAAAAGAAGTACTCCACCCCTCCCTCAAACAAGAAAGCAAAAAACGCACCCCACAAACTTGTTGAATTCTGCTTTTTTGCAGGTGAACTTGATAAACAAAAGGGATTAAGCATTCATGTTATTCCTTACTAGGATTAGTCTTTTTCTTAATTAGTGAGAATATAACAAAGTTGATGTGATAAGTGTAGAAAGTTCTCCAAAAGCAACAATCTAGGGCTAGAGAAAAAGTATGTTGTGTAGTTGGGGTTTCCAAACAAGATAAGTAGTCAAATCTAGGTGATCTGAGTTAGTAGCATGGACAGTGTTGGGATGTGTACTTTATGTATAGAAGCCATTTCTTCAGAGCTGTAAAGACACACCCAGTGAGAGCAGGCTGTAATGTTTGATAGCTGATAGCTTTTTTTTAAAACATAAATGAAGCTTTCAAATATTTAAGGTTTGGAAGTCAAGATTATGTGTAATAGAGGAATCCCAGCAACCTTCAGCTCACCTGATGAAGATTTTGTTGATTTCTTCTTGTTATTACTTGGGTTGTATTGATGTGCTTTAATGTTTTATGTCAATTTTCACTTGGGATATCCTCTGCTTGATGCATCCTGTAAATAATTATAATAAAATGCTGAATTGTTAAGGATTCAGTGCCTTTGTTTTTAAGCTTTTAGAAGCACTTGAAAGCTTAAAAGGTGCCACCTGTGTTTTGCTAGAAAAACTTGACTCATTATTTCTGTTTTGTAGTCTTGTGCCTGTGTTTGTGGGACACAGCTTCATGGGGTGAAGGAGTTGGTTTCATGGAGGTGGTAATAAGAGTGTTTACCTCTATAATGGACTCCCAAGATCCCATGATTATGTACTGTTCAATCATTGAATTACAAACACTTGGCTAAAAAACAGAAGGAACAAACAGTCCCAGAAGCCGATTGCTCCCTGAGGTGCACAGAATCTGCTAGGTCAGTTTACACTGGTGCAGTTTATTCTGGATCAGGTAATCCAATTGTGATAGGCATGCAAAACAATTGATGTCACTTTTCTCCACTTGCTTTTCAAGTGCACTCTCTCTGCCAGCTGAATTATCTCTACCACTTACTGCTTTCCTAGTTCTCTTGAAAGATTCCTGCTGCTTCTTTTCTGTGCCCTGTCTCAATAAATGTGGAAATTCTTCTTGAGAGTCATACCTTTTAGTGCCTCAGAGAAGAGCCTTGCTAATAATGTTACTCTGTATAGCTAATCCACTTACTGTGGTGGATCCTGTAGAGAAATATAACAATCTGTATTTTGCATAGGCAAAATAGAATGTAACAGACTGGTGTGACACTTCTGAGACTGCACCGCTTACTGTTTTTTAACATACTGGAAATAAGAACAGTTTTTGTATTTTTTTTTTTCTCCTCTGCCATTTTATATTAGTTTTTATATTTTTTTATATTAATTTTTCATTCAGATTCTCACCTGACACTTTTGCTTTTGGGACCCTGTGGGAGCTGGTAGGGGGAGAAAAGTTGGTACGTGTTTTGCAAATCATCTGTGGGGAAGGATGTCACTGAGCATTTGTGTCCTTTTTGAAATTCTCAATGAATTAAGGTTTTGATATTGTGTGAAAAATTAAAGGGGGAAAATATGAGAGAAATTCTGGGGGAAATATTGTTTCTAATTTTAGCCTGTAGTGCTTGGGCATACTAAGATATTTCTGAAATCCCTGTTAGTGTCTCTTACTCTGGAAGACTGTTTAAAGTCATTGCTGCTGTGTGTTAGAACTTGATATGTGGTTAATTTACCTCTTTTCCTTGAGGTTTACCCACCTTCCTTCTGAAGGCTTTACTTAAGAATGTTGACTTAATTGTACATTTTCTTTGATAAATGAAGTAGAAAGCTCAACACTCTCTGTACTGTTTCACAAACAAAAAGGAATTCATTAACTTCCTGGAACAAAATGCATTTTCTCTCAGTCATTGTTTCCCCTGTATATTTGTGAATCTTTATATGTGTTCTGCATACTTCTGTGAAGCAGGAGTCCAGCTCTGAGTAAATTGGTGAAGTTTCTTGTTTTCAGTGTATCACTTTATCTTACCAGAATTGGAAGGGAGACCTTTAATTTTGCTGATTTTTTTTTTTTTTCTTAGGCAGTGCTTTTTGAAGCACCTGGTATGAATCCATCTTAGTCAAAGCTAAAAACATTGAATAGCTTCTGAGGCTTCTCCTGCACCACATCCCTCATTTCCCTCTCCTTTTTGACATAAGAGGAGGAAGGTGAAGCAGATGCCTTTAACTTAATGTTTAATCAGTTTATTCACAATGCTTTTTGATATATTTATTTTATGTCGTGTTTGAGGCTGGAAAACTTGCACATGGAATAGTACACATGAAATTTTGGAGAAGGGTATGGATGAAGTTCCTGATGGAACCCTGGTCTTAAAATACAAACTTAAACATACTTAGTATATCAAAGGTCAAATTCTCAGTGGTGAGAACTGACAATATTTTAGAAAATGAAGCTTGGTTTTAGTAATCTGTCACCAAGACTCCTGTGCACTGCACACATTTGCTCATTGTAATAGAAGTTTGACATAATTCTTTGTGGGAATCCCTCAGTTATTTCTGTGTGAGTATGTAGAGGTAATGCATGGGGTCTGTTTTTAACTGATATTTAACCAAGCTGTGTTAAGACCTGAGGTTTTTAGATCACCCATATGTAAAGATGAGCTTGAAGATCTTGCAGGCAGCTCAGGGTGTTGTCCTGTCTTCCATGTGGGAGATTACAAACTCCTGTGTCAAAGTCTGTGTATGCGTTACCATTACAAGAACTCTATAACTCTTGTTCAGTGTTTAAAGTAGGTGAGTACTTCAGGGATCAATGAATGCAGACATTCTCTGCTAGCAGCCAATTGTTTGAATGTATCTGGTAGTGCACCCTGCCTAATACCCTCTTGATAATACATCCTAGAAATTACAAAGGCTGGGGGAGGTGGTGTTTTCTGTTGGTTTTGTATGCTTAGCTACGCTACAGAGATCATTCAGTAGCTGACACTGAGCACAGCCAACTGAAGGATGCTGGAAACTTGGAGAGTGTTCAGCCGCTAACTCTGTCACTTACTGTAGTAATAAGCTTTTCTTTGTGGTTCATTAGATGCAGCTGCAGTGAATTAGAACCAGGTTAAGTAAACTCAGCTGATCTGCTTTGAATGTCCTAGGTATTTTTGTGAAAGGTTACAGGCTTGCTTTCTTTTCAGGCCTTTCCTGGAAAGAATGGGTAGCTGTGAAAAACTCTGAAGGGTGGGGCGGGTCACAGTTTTTGAGTTTTTGAACTATGTTAGGTCTAAAAATTATCCTAAATGTTTTTTTCTTTATGGAAGAGATAAAAAATGAGTTGAGGAACTGGTAGTTTGGAGACACCCATGTGGTTTCTCTAACCTCTGATACTTAACAGTCTAAAAATAGTTGCCATATGGAATGTCTTTATTGTGAGGACAGCCTCTGCTAGTTGAGAACCTTTCTGTGTTTAAGCACTTTCTGTGCCTAAACATTTTTAGCTGTTTCTTATCTCAGTGAAGTTGTCATATGGCTTTAAATGAGAGCTGCTGTCGTTGTCCAAAGATGTTGAAGAAAAGGGAGTTATTTTCTCTGAATTTAACAGGGATGGTTACAGCAGCATTCTGTGTTCTTCTCTCTACTTGGGTGTATTTTGGATCTCTGTTAGAAAGAAACAGAAAAAATAATTTAATGTTACCAGTGAAGAATGCAGCAAATCAAGACTAATACCTGCCTGTATTTGTTTCAAGCCTTTCTGTTGCAGTTGTTCAACCTTCTAGCAACCTACTGAGATTTTATAGGTTCACTGGGGCAATTAGAAGACATGCACGCTAAACCCTACTTGAGTAGTTCCTCCTTGTCCTGCAGGAAGTTTAGACATAGCTGAGACAAATAACAGAATATTTGATACTTGCTTATGTTGAGTCTGTTTTTCAGTAAGCTGTTGCCTGCAAATAGAATAATTCCTACAGAGCAGTTGCATGTCCTTTCAAGGTGTGCAGTCAAGAAAGCAAAGTCTAAACTTGTACATGCTTCTGTGGCAAAGGTTATAATTAGTATATGTAGTCTCTGGTATTTTTCTTCTTGAAGTTCGCAGTATGTTTGGGAGATAAGTTACCAATAGTCTATCTTTTGCAAACAGAAAAGAATTACTATATTAGAAACTCTTTTCATAGTCAGACAAGTGATGCTCGATGGCAGGTCCTCAGTGTCAGAATGCTGCTCTTCTTGTGTGCTATCCCAGTGTTACCCTCCCTTTGTCCTCGTCTTTTCCATTGTCATAGACGTTAGCTAAAGTGACATTAAACTTTGTGACTTCAACTTTGACTTACTCAACTTTTCCGTGCACTGACTTCTTAGAAGTCTTTTCAACATCAGGCTCCAGAGCTTTGGTATGGTTAAATGAATTTTGGCAGTCACAAGATTAAAACCAGTGTTCCTTTAATATTTTTTTTCTGGAAATTCTTGCAATCACTAAGGTTGGAAAAGACCTCCAAGGTTATTGAGTCCAGCCTTTGACCAGACATGGCCATGTCAACTAAACAGTAGCACTAAGTGCCATGTCCAGACATCTTTTGAGCACATGCAGCATTCATGACTTCTACCACCTCCCTGAGCAGCCCATTCCAGTGTATAACAATCCTTTTAGTGATGCAATTCCTTCTCATGTCCAACCTGCACCTTCTGGCCCAACTTAAGGCTATTTCCTCTTGTCCTCTTTCTGGTTGTGTGGAAGAAGAAACTGTGAGCCCCTCCTGGTTACAGTCTAAAGTCTTTACAGGTAGTTATGGAGAGTGGTAAGGTTTCCCCTGAGACTCCTTTCCTCCACACTAAACCAGAACTCACTCTCCAGACCCTTCACCAGCTCCTTTGCCCTGCTCTGGACTTGGTCCAGCATCTCTGTGTTTTTCACAGTGAGGAGCACAGGACTTGAGGTTCTGTACCATCTCTGATAAAGACCAGGATGCCATTGGCCTTTTTGGCTACCTGGGCACGTGTTGGGTCACGTTCAGCTGGATGCCAGTCAGCACCCCTGGGTCCTTTTCTACTGGGCTGCTTTACAGGCAATCTTCCCTAACCTGTAACATGACGTGGGGTTGTTCTGAGCTAAGGCAGGACCTGGCACTTGACCTTGCTGTGCTGCATACTCTGGCCTTGGCCCATGGATCCAGTCTGTCCATGTCCCTCTGCAAAGTGTTACTGTCCTCCAGCAGATCAACACACCCAGCCACTTGGTGTCATTTGAGAACTTAACTGAGGGTGCTCTGGTCCATTCATCCAGATCATGGATGAATGTATTAAACAGGTCTGAACCCGCTACTGAGCTGTGGGGAGCCCCCGTGGTGACTGGTTGTCAACTGGGTGTGACACCATTCACCCATTCTCTGGGCCTGGCCATTCAGACAGCTCTTAACTGAGTGAAGAGTGCCCCTGTCCAAGTTATGGGCTACAGCTTCTTCAGGAGAAATTGAAATAATTTACAGCAGGTGCAGCTGAAGTAAGCCTTAAAGCAGCTAGTCTTGATGTGCTCTGTCTTCATACAGTGAAAGAGCTGTAATTCAGCAAAATCTGGGCACTTGGACATCTTTTATGTAAGAAGCAGTTTTGCAGAACTGACTTGCAGGTTACATGTGATGGTGCATTTTGTACAGTATTTGTGCAGCAAGGAAAGCTTAAATTCCTTTTTAAATTCCTTTTTTCTTTGTTGATGCTTCTAGGAACTTACTCTCCTAGTATTTTGCCCAAAATGAAAGCAAAAAATCAACTTTTGAAGGCTAAAAGTTGGACATTGACTGAAAGGTAGATTTATTATAGTATAATAGTATAATAGTATAGTATATAGTATATATATTATAATAGTATAATAGTATAATAAAATGTCTGCAGAGTGAATTAAGTAGCAAAAAATCCTGTTTGACTTGTTGGTTTAAAAATAGCCTAACAATAATGTCTTTAATATTGTATCTGTATAATGGGACAAAGAAACACAGTTTTGATCTTTAATCAGAGATGTGTGAGTCAATACCAGGACTCCTGGGCTTCGAGGTGCTGGTCTTTGTTAAGGAAATCAGTGGAAAGTTGTTACCCACAATGTGAAGATGGAAAAATCCTGGCTTTATGGCTGTGAGACAGTCTAGCACTTCATACAAACTAACTCCTTTCAAATTTTGCTTACCCAGCTTCATTTCTGGTGACTCTTATGCCTGTGCTTTTAAGTTCTTGGTTACTCTATTCTTTTAAATACCTACACCTAAATTATGGGCAGAAAAACTTAAGTCTGTCCAACTGAATAGTGTGAACTAAATATTTTCTTCCTGATACACTTTGTTTTAGAGCTAGAATGTGATGACATCCAATGGCACAGACTTCTTTAATTTTATCTGCTTTTATTATAATGTGAAGAATCTGTTCCAGGGTAATCCGACAGCACTTTTATGACAATGGCATCTAAGGGAGTTCAACTCCTACTAACAAAACCAAGCTATGTAAGTAGTGTAACTTTTATCTTTTTAAATGTTTTGGACTCGTGTATATTTAATGGGAATATATGAGGTAGCACAGTGATTCCCTATGCCTGATACCAGCAAGGTTTTTAATACTTACTATGGGCCTTTGTTCAGATTCTTCCAAAGCACTGATGCCTTTTGGCTTCTTGTCAGCATGTCATCAGGGCTTACTTTTGATGTTTGGTTGTTTGTTTTTTTTTCCTGCTGTAGTAAAAAACATTCTTGACTTTTCTGGTCAAGTATAGGTGTAAGTACTCTGTAGTTTAGGTGATGCAGTACAAACCACTGCCATCTTTTTTGCAAGTGAAAGTGTCAGGAGGGAAGATGCATACTGTCTCCGAAACAGTCTTCATTAACTTACTGATTCCTGTGCACAGGACAGCCAGTTCTCTGCCCAAGCATAAGGTTCAGTCCATGGAAGTGAAACTTACCTGTTTTGCTAGCCAGCTTCATTATGAAACAAAGGCTAAAATCTCCAAACCTGGGTTCTTCTCTCCATGTTAGAGTGAATGTTGCAGTATAAAATCCATCTAGTTTATTTTAAGATATTCTTCAAGACTTGAGAAGTCAGCCTTTGGGTGCCATGACACCCAAATAATGTGATTTGACAGGTCTCTTACAGGGCTGCTAGAGTTAAACTAAGACTTAACTTTCTGATCTCAAACTTGTGTTCTGGGTGAAAGCAGAAGCCTTCTGCGGTGCCTCAGAGTTAGGGCATTTCTGTAATGAAATGATAGTAAAAATATGCAGGTTAGCCTGTACAGAAAGCAAGCATATTCTAAATCAGATGACATCAGTATCATAGTTTTCACCTTTTGATGTTCTCAAAGTGATTTTTTGGTTTGTGTATGTGTCTCTTTCCAAACTCTTCCTTTGTACCCCAGTGTGTATTACTGATTGTGTATACTGAGCAAGATTTTGGGGTGTAGGTGACTTTGTAGACCTTGATAAGCATTGATAGAGGGCAGAAAAGTTTATTCAGAGCTGTGTGCTGTTGGTTGGACTTTGTTTATGCTGTTTTGCTATCTTGTAATACTTATTGCCATATCTTTCACAGACAGTTCTCTTGATTTTCCTTTGATATTGAGACTTGAAGATGTACATGGGAATAAAATAGATATGATTTCAAGTATGTAGGAGCTCTGTTATAGTGACGTACTTCTGTGGCTGTGTTTCTCTTGCTATTGAATTAGGCATGTAATTAGTTCTGTGGTGAAGTAGAGTGTTAGCTAAGGGGTTTTTTTGATGCAGAGATAAGTATCTAAGTGCATTAATCTTTTTGAAACTAATTTGAAAGAAAATTGCCTAATCTAGATTTAGTCGTTAAAAAATTCAGATTACAGTAATATGTATATATAATGTTAAGACACAGATGTCTTAACATTAAATGTCAGCTACATATATACATTGAGTTGTAGTTTTAATAGGTTTGGATATAAGACATAGCACAGAATGATACATGAAAGAATAAAGCATGAGAGTCAAATTAAGATATGTGGGTTAGCCCATGTAAGGAGCAAAAGTTTATTAAGGCAATTTAGTGATACACAGTTTAATGGTACTTGGACTACTGCATAAAACCGGGAGTGGGAGACAAACCAGGTTGAATTTGCCATGAAGAAAAGGTTAGAAGAAAGAACTAGAGCATGTGGATGCCAAGTGGCCCCAGAAACTTGATATTTATGGACAGAATAATAAGAAAAGATGATTACCAGTATTAATGATGATGTATTAAATTATTGACAATTTTAGTGAGAGGTTTTGACATTTTGGCTTCTTTGTTCTTGAATTCATGTTTGTGCAAGAATTTCCATCCCCTGAGGTCAGAAACCTTAAGACCTGGGCAGGGTTTCTGTGGTGACTGAAAGCAAGAGCAAGATTATTTTAAGCTAGCAAATCTTTTAAATATTCATTGCTCTGCATTTTTAGTTGGATTATAGAAATAAAGATTTCTGCACGCAAGACAGCATATGTCTGTCATGTTATATCTGTGTTGCATTATTAATTTCTCATGGTTTATCAGGATTATGAAATAAAAGTTCTTTTCATCTGCTGTTGGAAGCCTTTTATTACTTTCATGGAACCTACTGCAGTGCCTACCTATTCCTGTTCCTATGTTGACCTATATAGGTTGGGCAGGATGGGTGAAATCATAGCCCCAGTTCAGCTTGTTTGTTTTGTTTTTTTTTCTGCAAGATGTGCTTATTAACTTGAGACCATTAAGAACACTTCTTGGGGACTGAATAGTCAGTCTTAATCCACAGTAAATTTTGAAAGTAAACTGGCCTTGGCCATGCGTTTTCATATTAGCTCACTGTGAGTTGTTAACAAGAGTGGCTTGTTGATATCTTCATCTTGTGATTCGAAATATTTTTTTAAAGAAGTAATAAAATAGAAGCCTTGTAACTTAAGGTGAAATTTCATCTTCTCTTGACTGATGAGGGCAGAGTATGCTAACTGGAAGTGTTTCAGTTTGAACAGCGTTTCCTTATGTTCTTCCAAACCCTCATGCCCAGCTGTGACAAAAAAAAAAAAAAGCAGCTTAAGTCAGTTGTTGCCACAAGTCCCTGTTCTTTGCCTCTCATGCTACTTTGAGGCCTTTCACCAAAGAATGAAAGCAAGTATTTATTATTTGAGTAGTACTTAACCTCTAAGATGTAATCCTACACCATTTAAACAATTTTGGGCATGTTCAGGTAGCTTGTTTGCTGTCATATCTGCTGGAGTGCAGAGTACCTGACAAATCCCAGTACCTCTTACCTTGTGTTGCTAGTTGAGCTGTTACCCTAATGGAGATACCTTCTTCCCCAGAAGGTTTCCTCAATGGAAGAATTCATGTTTCCTGTGCAAAAATTATTTGATTCTATATGTGTACATAATGGTGCATGCTTCAGTTTGATTTGAATACTTTGTGTTGCATGTAAGCTTTGCTTGTCATGACTTTTGGAGCAGAAGGAAGGATGCTGTGACATGTCAGGCCACTGATGGTCTGGGCTAAAGGAGACATCTGAATGTGTAGGCACTGTGTTGCTGTCCAGCCTGATACCACTTTGATAGTACTTCTAAAAACGGTTGTAGAGGAAGGGAGAGGCATGTTGGTTGCTGGTTTCTGACTTAACAGCTGCTTGCATTTTCCCCTCTCTTTGTATGGTGTTGAGGATGTCATTTTTTGAGCTAAATGGCAGTATACATGAGTGTTTAAGGGGTAGGGATATTTAGTCATGCAACTTTTCTCTTGTCTAATCTGCATTTGAGCTAAATGTTTCTGTCAGAGAGCAAAAATTCTCCTAAGGGAGGAAATAGAGGGGATTCATCCTGTAGCTTGAAGGGTAGGGCTGTGGTGGGGATACCAGGTGCCCTGTGGATCTGCTGAGGTGTCTCTGATGGAATGTCTGGTGGGGGTGTGTTTTGGGCCAGACTGTCTCCAGTTTATCAGTGAGCCTTGGGCAAGGAGTACTGTCATGAAAAGCCAGCACAAGAGAACTGTTCCTTTAGCCTTGTCTTCCTTATCCTGGAAGATGAATCCTGTTGGGCTCTCTGTTGCAGTGAAGAAGGTTGAGTGCATGAGGGACAAAACCATGTTGTCCTTCAGGAAGATGCACTGTGGAGTAGTGCGTGGCCTTGGAATTGGACACATGCTTTCTTGATTAGGAAGAACCCATTTCTTTTACTTGTGTGTTTCTGATTTATATACCTCATCAGTCATACTAACTTGGCTTGCTTCCTCTTCCTCTCTGTTGATAAACATCAGTTTTTTAATTTGTCAGTGGGGAAGAAGGATGTAACTGCAGTATGTAAGGGGAGAAGGTTTTACACAGCCCAACTGGAATGCTGAGGTAAATGCTGAAAAATTGAAGTAGGCATCCTAGCCAGTTCAAGTGGATGTTGAGTTTGAAACCCTTCAACCTATCAGGTTGCTATATTTGAAAAGTCATCAAGTTGTCTCCTTTCACCCTCACTGAATCTCCTGTTCTCTTGTGTTAGTAGGCTTGAGAGGACTGCAAATGTCTAAGGTTGAAAGGAAATGTCTGGAATAAGATGCAGTTACATCTTGAAGAATACATACACATTTTGACAGAGCTCTATTGCCTTGGAGAACATTTTGCTAGAAGGCTGGGAGAGCTAACAAAGGAGACTGGGACAGCAAATAAGAACAATAGACATAGTTGGCAAGATTATGTGGCTGGTATAATGTAGTTGAAAAATCGCTCCTGTTAAAAATCTGTCTTATTTAAATACTGGTTAAGGATTGGAATTGTTCAGAGCTTATTTATTTGAGATCTGAAATAGCTGTTTGTGTTCTAGTCATCACTTTGGTGAAACTCTTCTTGAACATCAATATTGGCTGTGTTCAAACAATCCCAACTTGACATATAGCTAAAATTTCAAATACTAAAAAAATTTCAATCCAAAGTAATAATTTTCCCTCAGCTGGCTTTGAGTGTTTTTAACATGAAAGAGGGCAGTGAAAAAGAAAGTATAATTTTGTGCTGAGTTTTGGGGTTTTTTTCTTTTATATGAGGTAATTGGTAATACATATTGATGCTGTCTTGCTCAGGGAATTGTGTTGGTAGAAGTGGTTGTGTGTCTAAATTACCTGAATAATTAGGAACGTAAAAATGGTTAATGGTTTATTGGAGTCTCACTTGAGCTGATCCCTGAATGGAATGGAGGTGCTTGTTTTCTTTACAGAAGACTGTTGGAGCTGAGCTTTCTAATATGGTTTCTAGGATAACTTAAGTTACCCTGTATGTTTCCTTCCCTTTACCCCATCTGATAGGATAATCAGTAATTTTAGTCAGAAGAGATCCTTTGTTTTTTCTATATTAGCCCATTGCCAGGCAATGTCCTTAGCTTGTTGTACATGTATTATTTTTTCAGAGCCCCTTGCAAGTGTTTGTTGGCTTCATTCCTAATGCATAGTAGCTTTAGTAGGGCATTGTTTAGAGTACCCTAATACTCTTAAGTATTTTGTAGGAATGTTAAGAGTTTGCAAAACCACTTCATAATGACTGGAGACTTTTTATTTTAATCTATGTATACATTTTTAGTGTTCCTACAAATATTTACATTCAGTAGATAATTTTCACTTTCTTGCTTCCGTTCTTTTAGTGTGGTCACCAGCACTATTAAGCTCTTTCATGCCTCTAATAGCTATTTCTTGTTCAACTGTCTGCAGTTTTTCAATTTTCTTCTCACTGCTTACCTAGAATAGGCTAAAGTCTGCTTTGGCTGCTTCTTCATTCCTGCTGAAAGCTTCTGCAGATTAACTTCTGCAGCGGCAATCACAAAGGTGAATTACAATCCTTTTCCCTAAAATTCATATGACTTTTTTTTTATAACCATTTTCTTTACTTACTACAATTCATTATGACTTTGAGGCCAAGACGTAGAAATGTTAAGTGGTATTACTTTCTTAGTGATTCATTGAAGAGTCACTGTGGAAAGGTTCTTCTAAACTGCCACTTTTGAGAGGCTAGAAATTGCTTTTTATTGTTGTAAAGGGCTCATGCTTTCTGGTGTTAGTTGCCTTTGTTTACATTAGTAACTTTTCAAGTTACTTGAAGGTTTGAGAAAATTACCATTTTCTCATTATCAGAAAAATTCTAAATTTTCTGCGAAGTTTGTCTTTCATCTATTTTATCAAAGTTCTTCCATATAACTTAGCATAAATCAAGAGGTACTCTTCTGGTTTGTTCTCCTGAGCTGCATGAGTTCTCATCAGTCAATACTCTGATGTAGTTTGTGCTGCCGATTCTTAAATTGTGTAACGGAGGGAGAACAGCAAATTAATGTACATGCAGGTGGCAAGGGCTGCTGATGGGGACATGGTGGTTAATACTATTAAACAAAAAGTGAAGATGGAGACAAAGAAATGAGCATTGTTTGGCCTGTTTGTGCAGACTTGCCAAGCACAAGATGTGTTGTTAATATGTGGACCTCGGAGCACTGATCAAGCTTTCCTTGACAGCTATCCTTCTTACAGGGAAATTGAAAGAGTGAGTAGTGTTTTATTCTGACAGGCAAGGTTGTTAACTGAAGACATGCCCTCTGGCCTGTGTGTGCCTTTACCCACAAAGGAGTTTGGGATGCTCAAGCAAACTATGTAGTAGTTTACGTATGCTAGATTGAACAGTCTCTATCTCTTACTGTACAGCTATTTTGAGTGTGCACAAATTAGTACTATCCTTTTATGTATGCTTCTAAGATACTTGACAATTTGAAAAAAAGGAGTCCTTCAAATTAACACTCCAGTAAAGATAAAAATCACTAAAGAGGAAGCATGAAGAATTGTGTCTATTCAAAGTATCAGTAATTCTGCACTTAAAATTTTAATGCCCCCCCAAAAAAATGGTTTCGCTGAGTTCTGTTTTTAAAGCAAAATTCAGCATCTGTATTGTGCCAGGTCTTATCTTTCACTGAGCCCTCAAATAATTGATTTTTTTTTTTTTTATTTAACATGTTTAGCAATAGCCCCCACAGAGAAGAAGCAGCTTATCCTTGTTAAAATGCATTAATTACTGTTGTAAGTCAAAGTAGATGGAATAAATCCTCTGGAAAAAGAACAACTTCATTACAAGCAGAGACCAACGTTCTGGTTTAGGCCTTTCTGTCTGGAAGAGATAAAGAATGGTGTGCACAGCCAGAAGTGGTTCTTGTTCTGCAGTTTGGTATTATGAAAAAATCTGTAGTGTTTGCTTGTCCAAATGATGTGTTGCAATTATTGCATGCTTCCCTTGCACTGGGAAACAGGATGGGAGGGCAAACACTAAATACTAAAGCATGCTCTGAATGTTTCCTGGTATGTAAGCCTTGAGGAGGATGTACCAGGAGCACATTTAGATCTCTTAGGACTTTATCAAGGGCGTTGTATCAGCTGTGAACTTTGAGGCTGGTGGCATCTGATGGTCTAGCTTAGGTTGCCTCTGAACAGTAATAACATATTGAAGGAAGCAGATGTATTTAGTATCTGCTGTCTTAAATTCAGAGTGTAATCACCTTGATGTGATAATACTGCTTAGAAGAATATGATGTAATTGTGGTAGGCATGTGTGCAGTGACTTTTTTAGTGCAGTATCTATAAATAGAATTAAATTATGTGTATAAAACCTATGTGAAATGATTACTCGCCCAGCAATGTCCAGGATGCACAGATATGAATTGAAGCAGGTGGTAGAAGGACTTTAGTCATATGTCTGATGCACTAAATGTTTCTGCCTAGCGTCTGTATGCATGTGAGGTAGTAATGGTGGTTGAAGGCTTATCTGTTTTGTCACCTCCTTCGTTCTGTGTCAGCACTGCTGAGATGCAGCCTCAGCTTGAATTTTCAGCTGAGCATGAATGGTTGAGTATGTTGCACGCGAAAATACCTGTGTTGAAGGGAAAGTTAGTAGGTCACTGTGGCTATTGCTTATCCAGTCTTCATCTTGCTAGCTCCAGTATATTTTCTAAAGCTCTCATATAAAAATATGATGTTATAATTGGAACTGTTCTATAGCAACCAGAACTAATTGCATAAACCATATGTCTTTTGAACTTCTGATGTCTTTTCTCTTGAAAAACAAAAAAGCCTACTTGCTTCTCTGCTAGGCAAACCTTACTCATGACTTGCTTGAACTGCAGCTAATTAGAAACTGGCATTCAGTTAATGCGATATAAACAGTGTTTAAGAGTGTTTGGGTTTAAAATCTTATCTGTGCTTGATGAACTAAAAGTAAGTTTAGTGAAAGATAGATGGCTGCCATGCACTGCATGTTAAAGACAACTACTTAGATTGCCGAACTGAACAACTGTGTCTTCAGTTCTGCCTCCTTTCAGCATTATAAAGAGAGAAGATTTACTCAGTCAACTTGACTTTGTTCCCCTCTTAATCTGAATGTATTTAAAGACAAACTTTCCCTTAGCAGGTGTAGAACCCTGCTTCCTGAGCATTATGGTTTTATAGGTTTTGAATGCGGTAACTGCTAAGATACTTTAATGACCTAAAGTGTAATACTGTCTCTGAGGCTAGTAGTCAAAGACTGAATTAGCTTTTTCTAATGATACTGGGGATTCTTGAGTAGTTCAGTATTCTAAAAATCTTTGGGGGGAGGGGGGAAGAAAACTCACAGCTCAAATGCTGTGTTAATGTGCTGGTTTAGTACAGTGCTAAAGCTGAAAACTCATTTCAGGAAGCTTTCTCTTTTTTTTTTTTTTTTCCCCCTAGAATGTAATTAGCCATATTGAGTACTTTTTTAGGTCAGATAGAAATGTAAATAAAATTTTAAGAATTCCAGTTTTCCAAACTAGATGTAAGAGAGCAGTCTGTACAGCCTTGAAAGTAATAGAAATGGTAGAAGAACTGGTAGAGCAAAATAAGTTTTTGAGTCATAATGGTTTTTTTAGTCAGAGAGCTGACTTGCACACTGATTGCAAGTACTGTATAGAAGGCTTCAGTGAAGATAAATGTGTTATGCAAGCTGGAAGTACTTCAACTGACAGGTGCTCTTGGCTTTTTTTGAAAAGTGGTGCAGTGCTTGAGAGAACAGTGAAGTGAGTTCACTGAAGTTCTGTACAAACAAGTAAGCTGTTCTATTGACGTTTTCCATCTACAGCCTGTGTGGTTCACAGGAAACAAATCATCTGTGGGGTCACACTGCTTTGCTGAGAGCCATAGAGATCCAAATGCATCATCTTGTGCACATCACTACAGTCTCTGTAGGACAAGAGTACTGGAGACTGCTGTTTTAAAGCAGTTTTCTTAATAAAGCTTGTCTGGACTTGAGAGGTCAGTTGAGCCCACCTCCAGGTTTTATTCATGTAGTAAGCAGTTTATCAAATGTGTTTGCTAATGAATAATGGAAAGCTTGAGAAGTTCCTGTTATTTTTGGTTGGAGACCACAGAGAATGACATGCAAACTTGCACTTGATTCCAAACCTCAGTATTTTGTATAAAAGGGTGATTGAAGGTCTTTATTCACCTTAGTTAGAAATAAAGACCAGACATGAAGTCAGCTAAGCATATGGACCTTGGTAGCAAAATGACATGAAAAGTAACGTGCACCATTTTGAAGCAGAAAAAGTTTTAAAGTACATCTTTATAAATCCTGGATTCAGCAGCCTTAGGAAACCTGTCTTTTTTTATCAAGTTTAGACTTACCTCATCTGCTAACTGTGGGCAAGAAGGATCTCTTCACTAACGGCAGTCTCAAGCTATGGCAGTCTTCAGGAGCCTTTCTATTTGTTCCTGTTGTTATATTTCATATCTGGACAACCTGTAATCATCTGCAAATGGCCTATTAGCCTTTGTGGTATCCTCCTAGAATTGTTCAGTGTAAATCTAACTGGATTTTCAGTGCTTTAGTTAAAATGAAGAACAGCTTCTTGGTTATAAGAACATCCTTATGAAAAACACTTGAATGTTTTGTTCCAGTTACTCCACTTGATAAATCCTTGACTCTGTTGCCCCTTATATGTTCAGTGGTACTTTTAAACAGCTGTTGCAAGGAAACTTAATGAGTACCATCTGCACAAGAATGGACTGGATTCTAACACAGAACTTTGTCATCTTTGTATATTTTTTTTCCAGTGGGCTGGGAAAGGACATGTAAGGGGAACTGTCTTTTAGTGGTGCATGATCATCTTATGTACTGATGGAAAATCAACTCACTGTATTTCTTTTCTTTCCTCTTCTATCTTGAAGATTTAAAAATATGTTTTGTGGCATAGTTTCTTTTAGGCATGGTGTGGTACTGGAGGTAGTTTCCAGTGTAGATGCAGGGGTAACTAAACTGCATTGTCTTCTAAACCTTCTTAAAAATAAGCATCTTATTTCACATAAGAAAAATAATTTTACAATTGAATTTGTAAAGATTAGATTGGAATTGCCTCAAATCCAATTAAGCCACACTGCATGGACGTGCTGGGAATATAAATGCAATTACTGTAAATTTGTACAAGCTGATTTGTTGCATTATCTTGCTAATCTAACATACAGTACTTTTTGTGTCCATATTGCAGACGGCAACTCCAAACTAACATGGCAGTCAGACTGTGTGATGTGGCTTCTCTGCTTAGAAGTGGTTCGTGGGCAGCAGAGCCTTGGACTGGGGTCTGTGGGACTTTTCTTAAATTCTGTAGGCTACTCCTTTACATGTTAATAGTGCTGAGGCCATACCAAAGTCTTCTAACCTTCCATTTGGAACGCTAACTCACATGTTTCATTATGGGCTGTAGGTTGTGTTCCTATTCTGTGAGAGCCTAGAGCACAGTGGCATACCAAGAAACTTTTTCTGTAAAATGGTGATCTTCTGTAGAAATTACACTGCAGTGGCTTGCCTTTCTTCTACTGTCAATTAGATTTTAGTACTAATTGAAAATACACAGTGGCTAATTGAAGAGGAGTATTGTACTAAAATGGTTTTGGTATGGTCTGAATACTAAATTGCAGTAACTTTGAAAACCTGTATAGTTGTGTTGTTATGATTACTATTTTAAAATTATATTTGCCAGTCTATTCTAAGAACTTTTTTAAAACTGTAAATTTGTCTCAAACTATTTTTCTGAGTGAAAAATACTTAGTGCATTGTCTTTAATGAACAATTTCTTTAGCCTGTTAGTGGGGGTATGCATTATTTGTAAAACACATTAGTATCACTTTATTCAGAGCAGATGGTTCTATAGCTGAGAGATGCTGTAATTTTCAGCACACACAGGCTACTGCAGCTGTTCACTTGAATGTTGGCTTAGGATCCCATTCTTGCCACCTGAACATGAAAGTAAATGTGCAATTAAGAGAGAATTGTTTGTTGTCCTTGTTAAATCCTGCTAACTTTGATTAATGGATACTTCAAATTCAAGAATAAAACACAAAAAGAGGAAAAAGGCAAACCTACAGAGCCTCAGAGCACAGCATTAGTGACTACCTTTAACAGGTATGCTAGTGTTTTGAAAAGTAATTTATCTTAATTGGGATAATCTGTAATCTTTTCAGTGGACATGTTCATCAGTGCCAGGAGCAGGTTACCCTTTGGAGTTTGGCACAGAGGAAGAAAATGTTGTTCCTGTTGCAGCTCTTCAGGAAAACTAGATCACGCTTTTCTAATGAGTGCTCCTAATAGATGTATCTGGTTTTTTGGCTTGTGCTGAAGTAACCTCTTGGAAAATACTTCGGTATGCAGAGCATAGAGCATAGAAATGTGTTCCCAGGAATGCTGAAGTTGGACTTCTAGTAAGAAACTCAACTTACACCCTCTTGTATTAATAGGAGATTGAGTTGTGCAGTCTCTGAACACAGCTGACCTCATCAGCTGTTTGGATATGCACTGATTGCAAATGGTGCTTTAAACAGGACTGTTAGGACAGACCCTTCAGAGGTCCTGATGCTGCTCTGTGATTTTACAAGAGGCTTTTTTGTGAGAACTCCTTAGCAGTTTAATTATGAGGCTAAATTTCAGTGATTGATGGATTTCTTTAGTGAACTTCTTGCATTGAAATATGTATTACTGGAGAATTAACCTACTTAATTTTCTCTTGCATATTGCTCTAAACAGTTGGCCTCAAACAGAGTAGGCTGCCCAAATCTTAAATATTAAGATGCCATTAAAAATCCATTGTATTTACCATCTTTTGCCATTCAGTCACTGACCGAGGTAGCAGAGAGCCTTTTGTATATGTGGGAACTTGTGGACAAGCAGACTCTCTGATTATTTCTGTTGCATCTTGCAGTCATAGTCAGTTACTATGGAGTGAGACACAGTAGAATCAGACAGGTTTGAATTGCAAGTACCTTGGAGATTGTCTGTCTCTAATATACTTGCCATGGACACCTTCCACTAGATCAGGTTACTCAAAGCTCCATCCAGCCTAATCTTGAACATTTCAAGGGATGGGGTCACCAACAGCCTCTCTGGGCAAGTGCCTTACCACCTCACAAACTTTCAGTTTGAAGAAATACCACTTTGTCCTGTGCTCTTCAAAAATGGCTCTTTCCATCTTTCTTGTAAGCTCCCTTCAGATACTAAAAGGCCATAATTAGGCCACCCCAAATTCATCTCTTTTCTAGGCTGAACCTGATTCTCTCAGGTTTCTGACAAATTTTGTGATTTGTCACAGGAGGTGTGCTCTGTCCCTCTAATCCAAGCTCTCCTCTGGACTCAATCCAGCAGTTCCATGTCCTTCCTGTGCTGGGCCCCCAGAGCTGGATGCAGGGTTCCAGGTGGGGTCTCACCAGAGCAGAGCAGAGGGGCAGAATCCCCTCCCTCCCCTGCTGCCCACACTGCTTTGGATGCAGCCCAGGACACGTTTGGTTCTCTGGGCTGGGAGTGCTCATGACTGGATCATATCCAGCCTCTCACCCCCAGCACCCCCAAGCCCTTCTCACTGGGCTGCTCTCCATCTGTTCATCCTAGCCTGTGCTGATACTGGGAGTGTCCTGACCCAGATGCAGCCCCTAGCGCCTGGTCTTGTTAAACCTCGTGAGATTCCCATGGTCCCACTTTTTGAGCCTGTCGAAGTACCTCTGGATGATATCCTGAACTTCACGAGTGTCAGCAGCACCACTCAGCTTGGGGTCATCTGCCAGCTTGTGGAGGGTGCACTTGATCTGTTTGTCTGTGCTACTAGTGAAGACATTGAATAGCACTGGTCACAGTATGGACCCCTGAGGGACACCACTTGTGACTGAGGGCCATCAAGACTCTGAGCTGTTGACCACCACTTCTGGTGGTCACTTTCTTATCTATTAAGCCACCCATAGATATTCTCTATTTCAGAGATAAAGATGTTGTAGGGGATTGTGTCAAAGGCTCTACATAAGTCTAGATAGATAACATCGTGTAGCCCTTCCCATGTCCACTGATGGAGTCACTTCATCACAGAAAGGCCACTTGGTTGGTCAGACAGGACTTCCTGTTCTCCATCTGTCTTAGCACAGGTTCTAGGAGGATCTATTCTGTGGTCTCCCAGGCACAGAGAAGTTCTGGAGTGGTCTAAAAGTAAATTAAGTTCAAGATTCAAATTTAACTGTTCTCAGAGTTCAGGCGAGGGAAGAAATAAGAATTGTCCATTTTGGCAAATAAAAGTATTTAGAAACCGGATTCCAGCCTGTGATGACAGAGGTTTGACATGGATGTTGTCAAGGAAGAGTGTGTATTTTCCATCCCAGCACATTCATATGTCCTCTAAATATCTCTCCAAAGTACTAATCTTGATCTCTGCTATTTCTCATGAGAAGTATTCTTTGGATATAGTTAATGCCCACCTCTTTTTGAAAATACTCAAATTCTACTTCCTTAAAAGCTGCATTTCATGTTTTTTCAGTAACCAGTTGTAAGTTGCTAGAAATTATTACTTTTGAAAGAGGCTAGTTTTGTTTGGTAACTTCTATAATAAAAAGGCTGTGATTCCCCTAAATGGAGGGAATGGCAGAGGATGGAAACTAAGCTTTGAGTGCTGATTTCATTTAATGAGCTTGTAGAACATTTATTTGCTTGCAAGGTTCTAAAATATTGTCTTGACTAACAGTTTAATGCCCTTCTGTACTGGTGTTTGCTTGTTCTTTTTCTTGCATGTAGAGGCAGTATATGGCCTTGACAGTACCATTTCTGCATAGTGACAGGTCTTTTAGGTTCTTGTTTGAACTCTCCTACTAGATGCTGAAATACGAATTTTGATGGTTCTTGTTTTCTGTTTTTTTCAGCAGGTAATTGCTGCCATGGAAACACAGCTGTCTAATGGACCAACTTGTAATAACACAGCCCATGGTTCAGCTACCATAAACAATTGCTCATCACCAGTTGATTCTGGGAACACAGAAGACAGCAAGACCAATTTAATAGTCAACTACCTTCCACAAAACATGACCCAAGAGGAACTGAAGAGTCTGTTTGGCAGCATTGGGGAAATAGAATCCTGCAAGCTTGTCAGGGACAAAATAACAGGTTTGTTGGTTTTGGAGTTTTCTGTGTTTTTTAATTTTTCCAACCAGCAGACTTTCAGATGGTATTCTGCAATTCTTTTAAGTTGTGGAATAAAGGCAGAAGGAAGCAGTGCTGATGCTACTGGTCAGAAGAAACCTATATTAATAAAACGTTTGAAATTTTATACCCCAAAACTAAGGTTTTTTTATTTGCATTTCATTTAAGTTAGTTTGAGTGCTATAAATGCTTACAGGACATTTATCTGGGATTCAGAGTACTAGGAAAGAAGATTCACATGTGGAAAAACAGATGTTTATACAAAGTTTCCTTGAATTTTAATTCAACCTCATTGAAGTTAGATTTCAGCACTTGATGCAAAGCTGCTTCTTTTCAGGGATGCAGGTGATGAAGCTTGTACCTTGGAAAAAGGGCAGATTATCTTACTTCATGGGTAAAGCTGGTTTTGAATTGCAGCACTTGAACAGTTTCTTTAGGATGCACACTTGAATCAATTTATGCTCCTTTGCTTCCTTTTTACTGAACAGTCTCTGTCTGACTTCTGTTGGCTGAATTCTGTTGTCTGTTTCCCCTATGGCTCTGAATAACCAGCAGATCTTCCTACAGCAGATGACTTGTTCTTAAGACATTAGGTAGTGGAATGGGTAAATCTGTGAAGCACCCTCCTTCAGCATGGTAGTCTGGGATACTGAAATCACTGCTTTTAGTTGCTCTGGCCTGACCAAACCATAAAGCAATCTTTGCTCTTCAGTGTAAAGAATGTTCTTGGGGATGCCAAAGAAACCAGATGGGGCTGGTGGCACAGCTTGCTGTCTTCAGGTGAAGACTGGCTGATGGAGAATACAAGCCTGTTTTCTCTGTAAGTAATGATTTCAATGCTTTGAAACCAAAGGTCCCTTCTTTAGGTGTTTCCTGACCTCTTGTTGTTGGAGTGGAAAGATGGAAAGTACCATCTCATCAGTTAGTGGGATGGCTATTCAAAGACACTGTCTCTATCTTGCATATCCCACATATTTGTCATTCCTTATCAAAGTTGCTTAGGAAGGACTTCAGAAGCTACTGCAGGCCCACAGAAGTTGACCTCAAGGTCTTCAGTGTTCAAATTGCCCACATCCTTACATGATGGGTCTGATCTTCTATATGCCAGAAGCACACTGTTGATGCTGTGTAGTTTCCAAAGACTCCTTACTTGGGAATAGAGCTGGACTTAATTGTTTCAAGGTGTGATGTTTTCCATATAACATGAAGTGATGCCTGAGAAGGATCCTGAATTTAAACTACATTCTCAGTAGCAGAGAACTACAGAGTTGAAATTATTTGAGATAGATAGATAGATAGATAGATAGTTTTACTACTTTTATCAGAGAGCAGCTCCTCAGCTTTGAGATATGCTTTCAGCTGCCAGAAAAAAAATTCTGCATTGATCTTGTTCCAAAAGGTTTTAGTATTTTAAGTGAGATTGAGAAATACGGTGTCTTACCTTGTAACTGCACTGTGAGCAATACTTCTGATTTAAGTAGCCTGGAGCAAGATAACCTTGTGTTTGTAGATGCTGAGGAGAAAGCTCTCAACTTTCAATCTTGTTTTTACTCACTTTCAGAGAGTTTTGAAAAGCAAATTTTTTCTTTTCCTTCTAAATTCAGAACAAGGATTGTTACCAGGAAGAAATACAATATGAATTTCAGACCTTTTATTGGTTTTGTTCCTCCGTTAAAATGTAACAATTCTTTTTGTCTTTCTTAAATGAACTGTCATGTGTGCTAGTTACTTGATGAGTATCTTTACATTTTAAGTTTAGGGTAGCATAGAAGTTGAAATACACTTCAATACTTAGGATATCAACAAGGTCTGTAATGGCTGGTGTCTCCACCACCCTGTGTCTGGTAGTTTGCCAACAGAGTGAAGTTTGGCAACATGTGGGCCAATCCATTCCTGTCCTTGCCTTAGAGAGCTACTATCCCCCAAGCTCAGTGTCAAAGACTGTGTTTCACTTCATGGCCACTGTCACTGCTCAAGACCAACAATAGGGAGGAAGTAACCATAGCTCACAGACCACTGGGACAGAGATCAGCTTGTTTACCCCAAAGGGCATCATCCAGTGGCACTGTGTGTGAAGTGTGATCTCTGCAGCTGTGCCCAGTTAGAAACCGCAGTCCTGTCCTGAGAGTCAGAGTTATTCCCCCTGGGATTACTGGGTTGCCAGGCCCATGTGTTAAAATTCAGAGATACCATGGCCAGCCACTGTCATCTTGACCCAAATACTCATTAGCATCTGGTGGATTTAAGCCAAGTTATCTCCCACCCTGTTATTTAGCACTCTCTCTGTGATCACATCTGCAGCACTGAAGTGCACTTGCGTTATTGTAGAAGCACAGAATGTTTTCAGTTGGATGGTACCTTAATAAGCATCTAATTCCAACCTCGCTGCCATGGGTAGAGGTGAAAGTGCTTCATTTCCTTGAAGCTGTCTGCACTCTTTAGGATTGAGAGGACTTGAATTTTAAAGCCTTCCTTGTTTTGTTTCCCCTGTGGAAAACCTGTTTGAGGGGAAGGAGGCACCCTGGAGTTCATTTACTAATTTCATGTGAGGAGTTTGAAGTCCAAGTCCTGATTATTTTATTGATTTTTAGCTTGGGACTTATTTGTGAATAAGGGAGTAAGCTGATCTGTGAAGGTTCCTGATAGATCTCCAAGCATGCCCTTCATGGGCAGAACTTTGTGTTGAGGGCAGCATTAATAGTTAAAGTGAAGTCTTCTTTCTCTATTAATGGAAAAGCATTTCAAGTGTTACCAGTAAGAATTAAAGTAGCTGATTGCTGTTTTATTGTTTTATTCAAGGTAAATAAATTAAATGTTGGTAGTATTGACAATTCTAAAGGGTGCTGAACAAGAGTCTCTCTTCATGTAAGAATCCCACTGACAGCAGCATCTGATAAGTGGGTCATGAGCGTCACTTTATCTTCACATGTTAACCAGAGAATCTGTCAGGAATGAGTCACTGTGCCTGGATATTTTAGAGTCTGTGTTATGTGTTAACTCTTACATGCTTTTGATTAATGCAGATGTATATCAATACAAATTATAAAACTGCCATTGTACGTTAATTAATAATAGGTAGGGGACCCTGGTCTCAACAAAGCAACATTACTGAATTCCAGGCAGCCGCTTTAGATAACTGTTTAATTTAGTTTAAGTGCTTATACATATTTAAAGGCAGCAGAGGTAACATTTATCATATAATGATAACATTTTATGTAATCTAGTGTTAAGCATGTATAGTTACAAAAAACAAGCTAAAAATACTCAGTGTTAGGGAAGAGAATAAAATGGAATTAAGTTTAATTATTGGAGCTGTCCCTGGTCAAGCACTTTAAAGAGTACATGCTTTGTGCTTGCACAAGATAGATGGATTTAGCAGCTTTTGAAAAAAAATACAAGAAACAGTAGTAGCTAGCACTTAAAAAGCAAAAAATATCATAGTATGGTCAACATTTTCTAGACCTACTTTTCTGAAACTTGAATATAGGTAAAAATGTGACTAGTCGCCTTAAAAAAAACAATGGCTGCATTCTTTTAATTCCTACTGTCTTTAGTACAATTTCATTTGTACATGTGGAAGATTAATGCTTAATTTCCACATAGTGGAATAATGTTCCAGTTTTCAGTCATGGTTGTGGCATACTTAGCTAAACTGAAACTCATGGAATATAGACTCCTTAATTTCAGAAAGCAGCTAACTCAGATGTTCTAAGTTTGGGAAAGTATTTGGGTTTTTTTTTCTTCAAAGCTTCTGTACTGTTCTTTCATTAAAATAATCATGTACTCATAAAATTCACAACTTACTTTCTTTAAAAGAGAACCTGCTCGTGAATAGCTCTGGTTTTCTTGTCTCCTTGACTGTATTTGAACTGGTAATAATGGTTATATATGGATTAAATTTGCAGTTTAGCATGCCTGCTTGTTCTGTTTGAAAAGTGAGGCAGGATATGCTTAGAGACAGCCTAGGACTGTGTTTCATATTCATAGACTTGTGTATGAACTGTGAAGCTGTGGTAATACTGTTACCTTTAGTACAAGAAGATAGATGCTCTGCTCTTGAAGACTTCATCAGTTCCTGCTGCCTTCTATCATCTCTGCTTGAAGATAAAGAGTAAGTCCACTTTAGGACATGCCTGCTCATCACTGTTACATGGTGTTTTTTCCAGACTTGGTCCAGCTGCCCTGCTGTGGAGCTTACATGCTGTTGAGTCTGGTCCTCTTACACACTTTTTTCAAAAAAAATCTGGATTCCTGTTTGTCTTGTGGCTGGCAACTGTCTGTCAGACCACTGTGGTGGTGTTTCTTTATGGTCAGCGTTATAGGTTTACAAGAGTAAAGTTCAAGTCTTCTGTGACCCCTTTAAAAAGTACATAGGCTTTTGCAGTCTAGAGTACAATCCAGAGTACTGTTGTCTAGTCTGCAGTACAGTGATGGATACTCATGTAGAGGAAGGGTCACATTTTTATCTCTAACATGTTTCTATAAGACTAAAGCTTACAGGGTATCTTGTTTAATTTTGTAGATTTCATCTTGTCTTCTTGAAGACAATAGTTTCTCAGATATTTTGAAGTATTCTCTCTTTCTTGTGTTACACAAAGTGAAGATGTAAAATGCAGCACACAATTCATATGTCTAGAGCTGTAGTTCTAGAAAAACTGCCTTAAAGTTGAATTCTTCCATAAAATCGTTGAAGCAGCTGTGTCAGTATGTTTGCAACTAAAGTTTGTACAGACGGTTTCAGTTCTCATGCATGTTCTCAGTCTTCATTGAAGTACCATGGTAGTAAATGCAAAGGATTCTGAGTTGGTCATAGAAACAGAAATTACAGAGTTGGACATAATGTCATCAGATGGAGCTCGTGTTCTTCACAGTGGTAATATTGGTCACAATTCAGTATTGGCCATGTATGTGCATCTGATCAGTGCAGTGTTGTTAGGAGGGACTCTTCTCTATCAGATTCTTGGTTATGGGGCACTCGGTCTCCCCTAGTGCAGTCAGAGGAAACGCTTGTCACAATGCTGAATTAGTCAGCCGGAACAGCTGGGGCCATGACTTGGAGAAGGATTTTCTTTTCTGAAGGGTAAGTGGCCTGTTTCAGCAGAGAATGGATGAAAAGTTGATCTCTTAGAGAGGGTTCTTACACTTGCTGTGACTTGCACAGCAATCTTTTGATAATCAGGGGAAAACCCACTTGTGTCGTTAGTGGGAGCAATACAGTTTGTGTTATCTGACTGGCTGCTTGAATCTAGAACACGTGAAACTTGCTAAGCTCTGCAGTGTTCACTCCTCCTATCATAACATTGTAAATGTTAGTGTCTGGCAAGGGCAGATCTGTTGGAAACCTTATGCCTTGTCAGTGCTACTGCATATCTAAAACTCATGACTTTGGAAGTGATCTCAGTTGAGCCTGGGCTGCCAGTTTCTTTCAAGTCTCTTGTCACTGTTGCTCTGAGCAGTCTTAGCTTTCTCTTCAGCTCTAAATCTTTCACTTCCCTTAATGGAAGTCTAATTTTAGGGTACGTAAACTAACCTTACAGGAAGATCGAGAAAGAAGATATGATCATGCTTTAATATGAGGCTCTTAATTTGATGCTTCTTACTGCCTTGAAGATAAGGTAGGTGGCAAAGTAGGTTTTACTTTTTATGTCCCAGAAGAAGGAAGCAGGAAGAGAGAGTTTGGTGTAGCTGTGGAGGGGATTAGTGTTTAAAGTTACTTTATTTACAGTGTAGAAAGTTTTAAGCATTCCCATGAGAAAAAAAGAAAATTTTGAGCATAGTAGGGCAATGAGTAGCTGGAATTTCAGGCACTTGTTCATACAGTATGAGTGCCTGATACAGTGAGTACCAATGGATGAAGAGAGCACAACTTCATCATGTTTCAAGAAAGGCTTGCTATTTTTTTAAACTCCCCAGATCTTTTTCCTTGTTAGCCTTTACTCCCAATGTGTTTGATCTTTGCAGTCCTATGTCGCTCTAATGCGTCAGATGTTTTGTGCACTTGGCTGGGAGAGTAGAGTGATTTGGTAGCTAAAGGAAAAACTGGTTGATGCTGCCTGCTCTTCAGTGGTGTGCTGAGTCTATAATATTCAGGGGTACTTGCTAGCTAGTGTTGGTGGTGTGCTGAGGTGAGTGAGCTTTTGTCAGCCTGGCAGTTTCTGATTAAGGCAGGGTTGTGGACAGAAGGTGCTGCCTGGAAAAGTGTATCTTGCCAGTAGATTATGTTGTGCAAAGCTTGACTAAAATGTGAAGTTAAGAAGAGAAACCAAATGGGATTGGAGGCAAATTTCTATTTATATGAATTTGTATATGTTTGTGGTGACAGACTGCTCTCTGGTGCATCTTGCTCAAGACCTTGAAGCATAGATCTTTTGGGGATGGGGAGGGTTGGTCCTAAAATCACCTTTGTAATTTTCAAGTTTGTTTCAAACTCTGCTGATGTTAAAATGCAGTATCTGGTGTGGCCTAGGGACCTGGTGAGTTACAGCACAAAGTTAATAAAGTGATTTTGAACTTCATGTGCTTGTTGCAGAAAAGTGCAGCAGCAGAGTATTGGCTTACTTAGCTAGCTTGGGTGTTTATCATCCTACAGGGATAATCCTGAAAGAGTTAAGTTTCAAAGAAACCTTACGTGTGGACCCAGAGCACAACTAACATCTTAAGTCTCCTAACCGGTTGTAATTAAATGGTTCAACGTCCCTTCCAACCCAGGCAATTCTGTGGTGTTTCATATTTCTGATTGCTATTTAATATTACTGAAAAATATTTAGCAGTATTTACTGTACCTTTACATAGTAAAGGCATAATTTATTGTACTTCACATGTCTCCTGGAAGTGAGTCATGTAAACAGGTGAGATTAAAGAAAATTGTTTCGCCTTGTGTTGCTCAAGATAGCACTTAATTGTCTTTCTACTTTCGCAGGCACAATGCTGTTTTGACTTTTCAAAGTTCATAGGCTTTGTTTTCACAAGTAAAGGAGGTAGAAAAGACCTGTTTGACTAACCTGCCAGAGATTCACTCATAGTGCTAACTTTGTGGAAACAAGCTCTTTTTTAAAATGGTTATTCATCCATATATTAACCTGAGCTAATGAGTTCATCTCAATATATAGCATAAGCAAGAACTTGATGTTCTAAAAATTTAACTCTTTTTATATGACTAAATATAACTAGGGACCTTTCTGATTGCTGAATCACTCTGCTTTTCAGCAAACACTGTGCCTTTTGATGGAGATGATTGCAATATACATTATCCTGCACCTTTCTGCAAACAGATTACCATTCACTTTTGTCAGTGGCTGCCATAACTTGCAAGAAGCTGTGAAAGCGTTGGGGTTTGCAAACTGGCTTTGGTCCTGTAGTGATGTGGACTATCTCACATGCTTTTTGCTTCATGCTGGGAGTCCCAGGCTGCCAGTTTGATATATCTTACACTGTGTACTTTCTCGTATGTGTATGTAGGTATGTGTTGCTGTTACATCTTGGTGATCAAACAGATAGGCCAGCTGCTTGAATAAATGTTTGATTCTAGTGGAAGCTAGTGTGTGAGGGGCCTCTCGTTAGGCATACATTTTTACAGTGTAACTTCTTTTCAGGGTAACTGTGCTGTGAAGTTAGAGCAAAGTATGGAGGTATGTTTCAGTGATTTCTGTCTCAGTTTGGGTAGTGATGTAACTGACCTGTATGCCCTGGAGCTATTTCACTCCAAGGATGTCTCGTGGATTATAAAGACCTGTATATCCCTACAGAAAGTAGATATTTCCTCTTCACCTCCACAAGCTGAGTGGTAAGTAATAAGACTTCAAGATGCAGGTGGTTCTAATAGATTCATGTTTGGTCCATGATGTATTGAGGCAGCTAATATATTGTGTTGCAGAAGCAAGACCTTAAAATCCATGCAAGGAACTTTTTAGCTGCATGTGTTTATTTTCTATAAAATATATGTATAACTACATTTTATTTTCTTTTATCATGGTACTTAACAGGCAGCTCACTGCCATTGTGGTTTTCTGTGTACAACTGCAGAAAAGGGCTTACTCTACTATTCTCTGGAATTTTTCTTCCTGGAGTATGTCAAGTCAGAATGGAAATAGAAAGCTGTACAATGCCATAGAAGAAAACTATGCAAGCCTATGGCTTTAGTGACCTAATACTTTAATCCACAGTAAAGAGAAAATAACTGAGAGGGCTCAGATCTTGTACTTTATTTTATGATTCCTTTAATATTTTTTTTTAAATCTACTAATTCCCACAGTTATCAAGGACACAGCCATATTATCTTCAAAATTTCTGCACTGTTGACCAGCTGTTGCAATTACTTTGTTTTTACCTTTGCTTATTTGAGGCATTTAGCAGAATTTACTAAAACAGGAGATTTTTAATCTGAATTCTTTCCTGTTTTCTGAGTTTCTGGATCTGTTGTGGATAAAGTATTCTTTGTAGTCTTTCTTGTAGCTGTGGCTTTGTTCATGTTAAACCAAAGCTCTTTTTGAAATGCACTTGGAGCCTAATAATGCTGAACAATTGTTATGAAGTCTTGCATCTATAGTAAGATGTGTTGATTATTTTAGTTCCACCCCCTCTTCCCCACCACCTTGTAAACTAAAAATGCCAAGTTTACTTGTGGAAGAATTTTGCTGTATTCATGTAAGAATTAATTGTTGTGGAGACGTACTTAAGTTTCAAATAATGAAAACTTCAGCTTTTCTCAACATATTATTTTCCTATGTTCCTTTAGCAACTGCAAAGAGAAATGGCTTTTTCCAGCTATTTAGTATTACAGATTAGTAGTTGTTCTTGTTTGTTAATTGCAGCTGTTAAAACTGAAAAAAATGTCCTGCTTGTTCATACTTTCAAGCACATGTTTTTTGAGTTGACAGTTAAGACTTGGGAAAGAAAAAATTATGTTTTGAGGACAATTTACTATTTTTTTTACATTTTTTTTATTCATTGGTAAAGACCAGAAAAAAAAAAATCAAAACAGAAGCATGTGATTGAAAGTAACATTGGAAGTTAACCTGTGAAGAAAGTTCCCTAGAGCAGGGAAATAATTTTCAAACTTGACATCATGGCACATTCCAGGATGTCTTTCAAAACTCTGAGGTTAAATAGCAGGTAAACACCTGGACAAAAACCAAACCAAAACAACCATTCCAAAGCAGTATGTATTTCTGTGAAGTTTTGGAAAAGAACTTATGTTCAGGTGTGTCCTGCTTTTGGCTGGGAAGAGAGTTCCTTTATTCTCAGCAGTAGGTAGAGTGCTGTGCTTTGGAATCAGTATGAAAACAACGTTGATGGCACGCGGCTGGTTTGGCTGTTGCTGCGCAGTGTTTACCCTGAGTTGAGGACTGCTCAGTGTTTTGTGCTCTGCCAGCAAGCAGGTGTGGGAGCATAGCTAGGGCAGGGGACCTGAACTGGCCAGCAATGTGTTCCACACCATAGAACCTCACACCCAAATTAATAATCTGGGGGAGTTACCTGAATTGGGGGCTGCTCGCAATTCAGGGATAGGATTTGGTATAAGCCAGTGGATGATGATTTTTTTTTATCTGTCACTTGTTTTCCTTGGTGTTTCTCTCCTTTTTTGTTTTATTTTATTAGTAGTATTTCATGTTACTTTGTTTCAATTACTCAACTGGTCTTCACTGGCAAGCTTTTTTTTTAACTTCTCCCGTTTTTGACAAGGATGTGAGGGGGAGTGTTTTTAGATGCGGCTGTGTGCTCCTAGTTGCCAGCTGGGCTTAAACCACAACAAAGTGTTGTGCCAGTTTTTAACTTGGGTGAGCACATTGCCACAGGTTTTGAAAACACCTCAGGAGTAGAATAAAGTGCTCTACATCCACTTGCTAATTTAAGGTGACTAGGTAGAAACAATAAGGAGAATATGTAACACTGCTGGCTGTATTCCTGACAAAGAGTAAACTGAATGCAAAAGACAAAACTGGGATGCTTGGAACATGTTACTACTAATAATGGCAAAAATTAAGGGTATAGCTAGCTTCCAGAAAAGTACTTGGTTTGGCAAATTCCATGGTGTTATTTTACCTTGGTGTGGTAAGGATCTTCTCCTTGTAATATGACAAGCTAGTTTGTAAGAAAGTCTGGGTGTCTAGTTCAGTCTTCATTATTTCAGGTAGCTTGTGGCTGTTATGCTTAAACATGAGGCAGTAATGGGCATCATTCTCAGTGTTCTTCCTCCTTTAGTGTCCATAAGTATTCGCTGTTTCTTGTGCAGCAGTATGCACCTTCCCATGCAGTTCCTGCTTCCAACCACGCTTTCTGGCATTTTTCTGTTTTGACAAATAACCTGTTAATAACCTTCAGTTGTTGTCTCTTCTGGCTTGTTGAACATCTTTCATCAGGTTCATGTAATGCCTAGCATCCATTGTACCCCCACCACTTTATCCTGATGCTGCAGGGAAGAACCAGAACTGCGCTATCACTTTTGTATCCAGCAACAACAAGCTTGTGTTGGTGAGGTGCCAGATGAAGAATTACAAGGCAGGAGGATGGCACCAAATTAATAAAGAGTTGAACCTGGCTTTGAGATTATACATAATCTACTTGCTGTGTGGCAGGATATACTGTCAAATACTTCGATCAGTGTTTGATCCTGAATGAAAATTCATTCTTGAACTTCCATTATTCCAGATCTAGGGAAATAGCTGAGCAATGGTTTGGGAGAAAGGCATTGAAGTATCAAATACTGAAATCTAGTAGTGATCATAGTTTACAGGTGTTTTCGTACATGCTGCTCAGCCTTGCCTGCTCAGTGATGTATGGGTTGTGTGTTCAGTAAATAGAATCCATCTGCTGAAACTATAAGCAAACTTATTTGTTATTTAACTTAATAAACTAGGGATTGTTCAATGACATACGCAGGTTCCCTCATTTCGCTGAGTTGTTCTTAAAACTCAGTTCAAGCCTTAATGCAAACTAAAATATAGTTTGAAGCTTGAACAGTGACTTACATTACGAGTAAATAGAAAGGTTGATTGTATTCTCTAATTAATTTAGCCCTTCTTGTTCACATTCATGTAGGGAGTTTCAGATACAGTGCTACGCTTAATTGAGTTGTATGTCTGAGTTTGTGCTCCTGGCCTTATTCAGTGCCAAGATAATGGTGTGGTAGTCTCCAAGGCATTAATCACAGATGACAGTAGTGACTTAAGAATGAGGCAACTTTTGTAGAAGAGCTGGTGCCAGCTGAATGATACTTCATCTTGGCTCACAAGTCCTCTGTGAGGTTTTCACTCTGCAGGATCACTCTAGCATTATTATAGAACATTCCAACAACTTGAATTGCAAAATCCACATAGACAAAAGGGTTGGATGCTTCTTACTTCTATATCTGAAACTCTGTTAAACTTTCCATGCTTCTGAAGTTGGGCTGGAGTCTATTAGTATTATCTTTTCTACGGCCATGCTGGCTTACTTTCAGAACAACGTTGACTACTACTTGCGGCTTTTAGGTTGATCTTTACATAATCCTGTTGGTTTTCTGTAGTGCCACTTTTGCTTTGGTATACTGGTCATGGAACAGATCTTCACCCTGAAATTTTAGGGGACTTGCAAAAATTGAGTCCATGAGAAGAATTTTAATGGGAGCTTTATACATGGTCTTTGTATGTTGTCATGGATGTTTCTTTTAACAGCGTTCTTCCACCAGTGCATACAGCCTTTGGAGTGATGAAAGGCAGAATAAAACCTGTAATGCCAAGTTTCTGTGAATTTGACTTCGTCCTGAAGCTGGCTTGTTCTTGCAGTTTAGTGGATTTTTGCCAGTTAACTTCATACACAGACACAGAAGCTTGTGGCTTTAAGCACAGTTTGGTTTATTGAAAACAGTGCTTGTAAAATGATCATTTACATGGCTGGAAGCAGAAAATACATTACTGTTCACTAGAAAATGGACTGTTCTCTTCCAGTTAAGGTCTGGATGGCAGTTTTTGGAGGACTTAAGAGTTGCCTTACTGAAGGCAGCATATGTAGCTGAAGTTAAATTATCAAAAGAAATAAGATCCTCAATCTTCTGGAATTCCTGTAAGTTCTCTTTCTGTAGACTTGTAGGCAATAAATTCCAGTTTTTAGAGTCAGAGTTGTGTTCTTCACTGTAATAATGATGTAAATAGTATGCCCTATTTTTTTTTTTTCAAGATAGGTTTTTTTACCATTTCTTCTGTGATACTGATGTTCTTACCAGTTATATTCCTATAGCTTAGTCTTTTGCAATAAGATGTTTTTTGCAGAAGTTGAAAGAGCCTGGTATGTCTGAAGTGATTGTATGGTGACTATTGTAGAAAAATCCCATTTTTTAACTGTATGCTTCTCGATAATTTTTGATTGTTCTGTGGAAATGTATGAATGTGTTACTTGCTGTTCAGATTTCTAATTTTCCAGAGTATGATTGGTTAGTCTCTGCTTAGTTTCTGTATTAGACCATGAAAATTGTTTTATACCTTAGTGGTATGTATTAATTTTAAGATGTATTATTAATGAGGTTGTAAATGTTTTGGGGTTTTTTGTTGGTTTTTTCTCATTCTTTTTTATATGCCTATTGGGATGGTTATTTATGACAGTTTTGGATTTTCTCTTCCAAAGTTTAGCATTAACAGGATTCAATTAGTGGGGCTGCTTTGGTTACCTTACTTTTACCTGTTAGTGAGAAACTTAGAAACAACAGCTCTTCTTGCTCTTTAAAAGGAACCAGTACATTTCATAGAACTCACTCAGTCTTACTTGATCAGTATATTCTGAAAAGGTTTTGAGAGCTCAGCTGATTCTAGAATATGTCTTGACTCAGTTTTTTGTGGAAAAAGTTATTACCTGATACTCTTAATTATTTATTTTGTTTGACCTTCAGACTTTACAGGAGTGTTTTACTATTCCAGACAAGATGCAGGATTATCTGGTTACTCTGGTAATGTAATCAGCAGTTGCTTCCAGAAGTTAGCTTGCTCAGCCCTTTGACTGGGTATTCCATAGCTCTGATGGGAAACAGCAGCCAAGGACTCCCTCGTGTGGTGGGTATCCCAGACTTCCAAAATAATTGTGCAGCATTGTCAAAAACCTGTTCTGGTTCATGCCAGTAGAAAGTGTGCTTTGAAATGATGCAGTTGGTTGGCTGTGGGAAGAAATGCAGCAATGCAGGCTCTTCTAGTGCTGAAGTTGCTTTCCTTTCAGCACCTGCTAGTTATCTGGTAGTAATACCTTTGTATACTGCAGTGGGTAGTGTTGGGGGGAAAAGAAGGTACCAGCTGTGTGCTTAAGCAGAGTAGTTCTACAGCACTGTCTCTATATTCTGCTGGGGAAGACAGGCTTCTTAGATATGCATATTATCTTCAGCAGCAGCTATTTAGAGAGGGAAATCATGAGAACACAAGTTTAGATAGCTGGACAGCAGAGGAGGCATCAGGACCATAGGCCAGAAATGTCCAGGGACAAACCTTTTGAAGTTTCTGCCCAAAAACCATTGAGAGAAGACCTACTGGAATACCAAGATGCTTTAATCAGTCATGAAATAAAACTACAATATTAACAGCTGCTCTCTAATCATGGTGTCGGGCAGAAAGTAATATCCATTCTTTGCAGGACCTATAAAAAAAATGTTGCAGGACTACCAAAAAGGCAGCATTTTAGTTCACTGGGCATTTGTGAGGGACTCCACCTCTCTTGAAAGGCCTTATTTAACTACCATTATGTTAAAAATTGTATTAATCTACCTTTCAAGTCTTACTTTTAATGTATAGCACATAGTTATTGACCACTTTTATGCAAAATGAACAGTTCAGATAACTGAACTTTTAGAAACATAAAATAGTTTGTTTTGGAAGGGAACTTGAAAAATCATCTAGTTCTAATCCTCCTTCCTTAGACAGGGACATTTTCCCCTAGAACAGGTTATTCAAAGCCCCATCTAGACTGGCCTTGAACTTCTCTAGGTATGGGGCATCCACAGTTTCTCTGGGCAACCTGTTCTGGTGTCTCACCATACAAAGAAAGCATTTCTTTCTTGTACCTGATAAGTCTTCCCTCTTCCAGTTTAAAGCCATTCCCCCTTCTCCTATCACTACTTTCCCTTGTAAAATGTCACTTTCCAGCTCTCTTTTAGGCTCCTTCTAGGTACTGGAAGGTGCTGTACAATGTCTCCAGAGCCTTCTCCAGGCAGAATAAACTCAGTTTTTTTAGCCTGTCCCCAAAGGAGAGGTGCTGCAGAATCCCTTCCCTCCCCTGCTGCCCACACTGCTTTGGATACAGCCCAGGACACGTTTGGCGCTCTGGGCTGTGAGTGCTCATGGCTGGGTCACGTTCCAGCCTCTCATCCACCAGCACCCCCGAGTCCTCTTTGGCAGGGCTATACTTACTCCATTTTCTGCCCACCCTTTATTTGTCCTTGGGATTGCTCCAACCCAGGTTCAGGACTTACACTTGGCCTGGTTGAACTTCATGAGATTCTCACAGAGGTGCACACCTTTCAAGCTGTCTAGATCCCTCTGGATAGCATCCCTTCCCTCAAGAGTATCGATGGTACCATGTAGCTCAATGTTGTCAGCAAACTTGATGAGGAGGGTGCCCGTGATCTTGCTGTCCATGTTGGTGACAGAGTGAAACAGGGCCTGTCTCAATACTGATCCCATATGAACACTACTTGCTGCTTGTCCTTGATGTCCACTTGAACATTGAGACACTGACAACAACTCTTTGAGGGAAAATCCAGCCCATTCCTTAGTGACCACTGAATCCATGTTTCTCCAACTTACAGACCAAGGGCATTGTGTGGGACAGAATCAAATGCTTTGCACAGCTGTGTGTAGGTGACATCAGTCACTCTTCCCTCATCCACCAACACTTCAACGCTATTGTAGTAGGCCACCAAATTTGTCTGGCACAATTTGCTGGCTGTTGTCACTCCTCCTTTTTCTTTGTCTTACCATAATTGGAAGATCTGCTTCATGATCTCACACTCTGAGATGAGACTGTTGAGCCAATAGTAACCCCTCCTTATTTATTTCCCTTTTTGAAAACGAAAGTTATGTTTCCACTTTTCCATTTAGTGGGAACTTCATCATGCCACAGCTTCTCAAATACAATGGATAGTGGTTTAGCCATTTCCTCTGCCCATTCCCTTAGGAGCCCATGGGTGTATCTGACCAGCTCTTGAGGACTTGTGCACCTTAAGGTTCCTTAGATGGTTTTGAACCTGATGGTTTTGTACAGAAGGTGGTTCTTCATTTTCCCAGTCCTTTCTTTGCCCTCTGTGACTTGGGCAGTATGGCTGGAGCCACTGTTGCTGGTAAAGGCTGAATAAGGAAAAGTTGTTCAGTATCCCTCTGTATTCCCTATATCCCTGATAACCAGGTCATCTTCCTGTTCCAGAGAGGGCCCACATTTTCCCTAACCTTTTATTTCATCAGCTTTCTATGTAGATGCCTTTCTTGTTTGCCTTAACATCCCTGGCCAGATTTAATTATTTAGCTTTCAGAGGGGGTTCTATCCTGCTTTAAGGAATGTTGCTGCTACCTTTAAAAGCAAAACATTAAAAATGGATAAGTGTCACCTCTATCACATCTACTTTACATGACCTCTTTTCTCTTTGGATAGCGTCTATTTTGTTCTGAACATTGGACAGCAGAGGCTTTTCTTTGGGCTTTTACAGCTGTGTGCATTATTTATAGTTTATAGGAAGTAGTTATGAAACAACTTGGGTAGGATACAACTAGTTTATTTGTGGTTCTTCTGTAGGTATTGTGAATTAGCTTGTGTATTTTTGAAGCTAAAAAAGTCGTCTTCCAAGGGATAATAGTAAATGCAGGAGCGCTGTGACCATAGATAGCTGTGACTTCCTACTTACTTACTTGAACTTGAAACTTCTTTGATCTTTTGGTGATTGGTACCTATGAAGTCTGTCTGCTCTCCTTTCCTAAATACTGAATCAGTGTGTTCATTACTTGTTTTCTAATGGTAAATTACTTCATTTATGCTTTTCTTGTGTACACTTGGATGTCAAATCAGTCTCTCGAGCAGTCTGATTAGACTGATTAGAATTAAATTGTTTGAAATAACTTTTTGCTCTTCTCTCAAAATCCTTTCCATATATTGATTGTAGTGCTAAAAAGCAACTTGGCATTATCTAATTAATTAATGTTTAATTTGCATCATCATATATGTTGATCAAGTCATATTTATGAAGCTCAAAAACATAAAATAAAAATGGAACAGTTTCCCCTATTAATAACTGAACAGCAAAGTGCTTTCTTGCACTTTTTCATGTTCAGGCCACAGAGGCTGAACGTTTGTCAGTCGCTAATGGATATAGCGTGTCTAGGTTCAAAGAGATGCCGAACTGAAAGTTTTTTGCTACTTCTTCTTGAATTTGACTTTGTTACAAGTGTCAGTTACATAAAACATAAAATGAAGTTGATAATTGTGAATTTCCAGTGTGAGCTTTCAAATCATAACTTTGATTCTAACTTCTTTGCTGTCTTACAGGTTAGATGCAGTTAGATGCACTGCTTCTACTATGTGGCTTTTGGTTTTTCAGACTTTTTTGAAGAAAAATTCAAGTCGTATTGCTTTTCCCCATTTATTTCTTCATTTCTTCCAGATCATGTCATCATTTTTACTTTTCCTAATTCAGTGACTTTTATCAGTCATTTAACTAACTGTTGGGATTTTTCTACTCTATGTTCTCTTAATATTCATAGTGTTGAAAGCGTAAAATCTAGTAGGAGGTTTACAGAAATATCTTTAAACAGGTTTGTGAAGTAGCTACAAGAACTATCCAGGAGTGTAAGCTCACTTGATAGTTAAACAAGAAACTCTTGACATTCCTTTATTTAGGATAATCTGAATTTAATAGTACATGTTCATCTGACTTATGAGATAAAGAGCTGATGACACAGGTAGTATCTTGTCTGTGTTAAGGCTGAGTAGGCCTTAATTTTGAAGATCCTCAAAAAGCAAAACTTGTTATTCAAAATACCTAAACACATAGTAACAGGCAGAGCACCAGGACAGTTAACTTGGAGAGGTGTAAGAGTTTTTTCAGATGGTATCATTAATCACGAATTAGAAACAGGAAGTCAAAGCAAGAGCCTACTGGAGCTGACCCTGTCTTAGCAGGAGACTAAACAGCTTTTTGATACACATTTAAGTCTGGGGATTGTTTAACTTGTGGATAGCTATAGATTTACCTTCTTTCTTCTGTCACCTTTTAGCAGACTGAGACACATAATCTATTTTTGAACCTTTTACTACACTTAGAGACAAATGTGTGTTCTGCAGGACATGGCTGTCCTGGCAAATGGAGTTCGGTGTGGAAGCAGCACAGATGGAAGAGTCCAGTTCAGTCCTTATCTTCAGGCAATACAACTAGTCTCTACATTCATTAAATAATGAAGTTCCTCTTAAATATCCTAAGTGGCAGCTGATTTACATCTCGCTTCTCCTTATTTTGTCTTGAAAGCAAATGTTCAGACATTGAGGAATGAGGAAAAACTGCACAGGAGGACTGGTTTGAGTTGCCATGGCTGGTTGCCTCTAATTTTGACTAAAATTTGCGCACAGTACGTGGTGGTCTCTCTGTCTGAAGCCCACAGTAAAATGAGACTTCCCTTTGGCTTGTACAGCTGTAGTAGTACTTGAAGTTTGGACTGAAATTCTTTTCACTTAGAATTTACAAATTCATTTCTTCCTTATAACCCACTTTGTACTTTCCCATCCCCTGTCAGACATAGCTTAGAATGAGAATCTGATGGGGTGTTTGGAATAACTGCTTCTAGTATGTTTTATTAATGCTTGTCTGAATTTTCTGCAACTCATCCATCTATGACCTGACAAACCCCTTAACAAGTGGTTAATATAAGCAGGAAGATGTGGTTCCTCAAACACTGATTGCAGAAATTGGGTTTGATTTGAATTCACTGGCATTGCTTGTTCTAAGTCAACATTTGCCTTCCTTATTTTCTGTGGTGATTCTTGACTCTCAATTATTGTTACAGTCTAATTGAACCACTAATCTTCAGGCATCATTTTAACGTCTAAGAAGTTTTGTATTTTCTTAACCTTTCTAAATAAATAAATGAAGAAAATTTTTGTATTTTAGATGATAACCTAAGTAAAACAAAACTGAAGTAAATAGAATCTAATTCACAGATTCACCAAGGGTGAAAAGAACTTCTGGAGATAACCTAATAATTTCCTGTTTTTTCAAGCAGATTTTTCTTCAGCAGGTTGCTCAGGACCATGTCCATTCAGACTCTTGAGTATCTCCAGGAATGGATACTTTACAACCCCTGTGATTGCCTGTTCCAGTGTTTTGCCACTGTCATGGTGAAAGCTCTTCTTTAATTGTAAAGTCATAGAATAAAATTGCATTGATTATTTCAGACTTGTTCTGAATAAATTATTGGGTTTTTGGGGCCACCTTCCTAGGCTAGTGTCCTAATATTTAACAAGTTTAACTGTTGGAGTGTCTCCAGAAGAACGGTCATGAATTGAATCCTTTGTAACAGCTGTAAGCTCTTTATCTGCTGCAGTCTGGGTGTTCTTCATATGAAAAGCAGATCACATCGAGAGGGATAGGAGAAATAATTTCTTACCATTTGTTCCTGTTGGATCTGGAATGAGTGAATGTTGTATTGGAAACATCCTGTAAGAAATAGCTTTCTCTTAGAGATTTTAACATCTTTTAAGGTTGTTTAAAAGGGCTCCTCAGGAGATGAATAAGAAACACCTGAAATCAGCATTTCTCTATTAAGAGATAACACTGAAATCAGTCATGCACAAAAGAGAGATTCTTCTTTTTTGGAGATGCTGTTGGGAAGGGTTTCTGCAGACAGTGAGAGTGATGGAGGTGACAGATATAGAAATTGCTCTACTGTAATAAGTAAAAAGACTTGTAGGATTAGAAACTTAGCAATATCTAGGCAGAGCTCTGAATGAATACAGAAATGCTTTGGGCTATTTCCATATGGAAACATGACGAACTGTTGAGGCTGAAGGCATGAATATCTTGGAGTCTAACCTCCTGCTCAGAGCAGGGTTCTCTAGAGATGCTCAGTCCCCTATCTTGTTGGGGTTTGGATTCTCTGTTAATGCATGTATTAACCTGTTCATGGATCCATCTAGACAATTTAAGTTTGCCTGAGGTATTCTAAGGAGGACATGTGATAGAATGGAAGTTGCTTTGGGAAGTGGGGTGGTGGTGTCCTCTGACCTTGGTGCCATGGCATAATAAGTGCAAAACTGTAAATGCCAGTGATGATGGGCTAGTTAGTAAACCCTCTTACGGTATTTAATTAAGTGCAAAATTTCCTGTTGTTTTTTTTTTTGCCTTACATACTATTAAATGCATACTCTGTAGATACTATACAAGAATTTGACACAGCATGGCTTCCATTATATCTTTATTGGGCAATAAATGTGTCATCTGTGCTTTATGCAATGTTGTTTAGCTTTTATATTGTTGTGTACCCAAGCTAATCATACTAACTAGCATTTTGTAAATTAGATATGTCTAATGCTTCCCCATGGCTTGTTGACTGATTTTTTTTGTTGTTGTTTTGGTGTCTTAAACCCAAAAAACCTCAAACCAACAAACAAAACCACCTCAGAGTATGGGAGTATTTCTAGAAAGATATGTACTAATAAAGGATAGTATTCTTGTTAAGTGTAACTTTTCACATTTTCCACCTATTTGCATTCTTATGCACTAAAAGTACATAGGGACAGTATACTGTAGGTTTTGAAGTTGTCTATAGATGACTACTGCTAAACTCAAGTGCTTAGGTAAAATTAATGGTTAGAAAGGGGCTATTTTTCAGAGATAAAAACGAATTAATTTTAATAATTGAAAATGCTTTATGTCCATTTGTCATCTGAATTTCCAGCACTAAAAGACCTGAAAATAATAGTGCAAAAATACTTTGGCTGATACTTAGTTCTTGATCAGGTACTTTGACCTGTTGTCTTGAGTATTGAAACAAAACGAGCCTTTAAACTCCTTGTTACTGAAAGGCTATATGTAGTGTATAAATAACATGTGTAGAATTTTTGGCTTCTAATTTGGCTCAAATTCTAACATTGAGTGACTTTCAAATGTATTCCATTTTCAAGCAGTAGTCCATAATTTTGCCACTATACTTTGTATGTTCAATAAAAAAGTTTGAGTGAGTACTGGATTCCTGATGTCACTTCAACCTTGATACTTCTGCAAATCCTCTTGTGTCTAACAGATCATAACACACTTCTGAGCCTATTCTTCTTACCAGTTTTTAAGTGTTTCATTAAACTGAATGTAGCAATTTCTGTGTTGAACACAAAAACAGAGGAAGCTACTTGAAATCTACCAATGTTAGTGGGAAAATTAGATGTTGTGACCCTTTGTAGTTTTGTTCTTTGGAGTGGATACTGTTCTTCAGTCTATGCGATGTTTGCTCAGAGTGTCTGTAGGTTTTAAACAGTTAGTTATTCACTGTGTAGCACTGCAGATGTAAAAGTCTAACAATGTCTTTTGTCTTTTTAACCAGGACAGAGCTTGGGTTACGGTTTTGTGAACTACGTTGACCCCAAGGATGCTGAAAAAGCTATCAATACCCTGAATGGATTGAGACTTCAAACTAAGACTATAAAGGTATGTAGTGTTAAAATAATTAAAAGGAACTGAACTATTCTGACTCCCTGATTTGTTCTACATTTACAAGTGTAACAAGCATTCAGCAAATGTCAGTAGAATAAACTGGGATTTCCTGTAGTAAATAGTTCTTTGTAGTCAATTTATATTTAGAGTTAGATTAAGTATAGAAAATTGCATTTTCTTAACTCACTTAACACTTTAGATGTACAGTTGAATTGTTTAAATCAAGAAATTGTTATACTTTAGTTGAGGAAATGCAATACTGCATATTGTTTGAACACGGTGTGCTTCTTCATTTTCTCTAGGATGCTATAACTGCCTTATTAGTCCTTCAGGTTTAATGTTGCTAGTTGTCTTGTCCCTCTTACAAATCCTTAGAATGAAATGCTGAAATAACTATTGGTTATCTGTGAATTACTCTATTTCTAGGGCTCTGGTCTTTGTCTCTAATGTTAGGTTTTCCTGTCTTTTTCTGTCATGTAACAACTCCTCGCACACTTGTTTACTAAATTCGGTTTCTCAAATTCTTAGAAACAAATGTTGAGAGTTATTTTTCTTATCTCCTCTTTTAATCCAGTAGCAGAAGACTGAAGATACTCATTTGAGCAGCTGAGCTCTGAAATTCTGAGAGAGAGGATATTAAATAAAACTATTATGAAAGGCAGACTTTTGAACATATTTCACAGGTGTTGGTGCCTGAAGACAGGATATGTTCCAGCTAGCCTGTTCTTCCTCATTAAACAGCACGGTTTGCTAGATGATCTCTTGGATATTGGCTGCCTTCTAACTAGGAGCATGTTTGAGTCATGAAACAAAGTTCACCCCTAAAAGCATGTGTACTTAAAAACCAGTGCAGAGCCACTGAAAGACAACTGAGACAAAAATGAGATAACAGTAGTTTAGGCTGAAGTGTTTTACCTGTTCTGTATTTATATGATTTGATAAAGTGGATTACACTATTTGAAATTTAAATATTATTTTGTAACAATAAGTGGTGACTTATGGCACACAAGTGTGGATGAAGGACATGGACAGATGTGTTGCTGCTGAAAGCTCCCTGTTTGTTTCTGGCAGACTTCTTGCCCATAGTCATCTCTCATTTTCTACTCCGGGGGGAAATTGCGCAAAGTAATTTTGTGCTCCAGGACTTTTTGGAGCTGTCTTTTGCATGGTGGTAAGAAGGTTGTTTCTGTTCCAGTAGTGCTGTTTTGCACGTAATGCCTTGGATTGAGCCAACATGACTTGTATGTCCAGGCTGGTAAACTGGAAATTCTGTTGACTATATAGACAAAAAAAAGGAGGTGGTTATAGAAAATCAAACGAGGTCTCCCAAATAAAAATATTCTCTTCAGGGAGGTTGTGGTAACTTACTTCACGCCGGCCATACATGAATTTTTAATCTTCTTCACCTTGTAAGTGATTAATTTAATAAATTTTCACCTTTAGAAAAAAGGTGAAAATTGCGTAGACAGATACACGTTATGACGGTGATGCTTTTTCTTTCCTGCCTTCCCAGGATTAAAAAGTGGCATTGTATGTTAGATACCAGACAAAGACCTTTGCAGTGAGACTAAAGCTTATGTCTTTGTTTCCAGGTGTTTGTGCAATAGATATCTTTAGCTAAAGCAAGTCTACAACTCTGGAGTTGTCACAAGTCTCTTTGCCAAAATAAAGAAAATCTGTTTAATTAGAGAAAGTATTTATATCTTTTTCTAAATTCTGATTGTTAATGTTACAAGTAAATTCTGACAATACCTTCCCCTAGTCAAGCCTGTTGAACTTCAGCAGCACCTTTCAGTGATAGTGGGCATGACTTGAGTGCCAAAACTACTTTGCTCTCTTCTCCTTTATTTACTCTTCTTCCTTCTTGGACATTAGGGTTTCAGGTCAAGTTTTTTGTGACTGGATTTTCTAAGATCACGGAATCATAGAATGTTAAGGGGGTTGGAATGGACACTAAAGACCCAAGCTCACCGCATTTACCTGTGAATCAGTAGAAATGCCCAACCTACTGTGAAGCATTTTGTAGCTTACATGCTCCTCATATTGGCCAGGAGGCAACAGTGAGCAGAGGTCAAGTTGATGTCTGAGATCTGTTCTGCCTCTGGAGGCAACATCTTGGGTGGAGGAAGTCTGCTATGAGGTCTCAGCCCCAGGGCCTTTGCAGAGATTGTTTCCTGTTTATTGACCACAGTGTTCGTATTTGTCCAGAGTTGGTAAGTCAATTACCAAAAAAAAAAACCAAAAAAACCCAACAAAAACAAGCAAACAAAACCAAACCACCAAGAAAAAAAAACCCCAAAACAAAAGCCCAAACCGTCTGACAGACTCAGAATCTAACCCCTAACTTTCAGCTTCAAAAAGTGTGTGTAACTGAGATTTTTATGTGTACCTTCATAATTAAAAAAAGTTGAATAGGAGTGTTAGTGTATATTTAGGATTCAAAAGAAAAAAATTAGGTATTTGTTCTCTCTCTGCATTTTTGGGACTTCTGTAGGAATGCTTAGTACTTTACTAGACTGATGGTTCATTCCCATTCGTATATAAAACTGTAAGGAGCTTCGCTGGTTCCAGTCGCAGCATGATGTATCTTCACGTTGTGACTGAACTGAGTGTAATCCTGCTCAGAGGAAACTGACTGTCCTGACCCTGATGTCTGATGCTCTGGATTGGGGCTGTGACAGATACCTATGATCCACAGCTTCTATACTAGCCTGCTCATCACTGGATATTTTTCTCATCCCGAAGGGCTACCTAGTGTTTTCTTGAAATAAAATACTTTGAAAAATGTGGATGTGCAAAATTCTGGCTTAAGGGTTGGGGTTTTTTTAATATTGATAGTATTACAAAATCCTATTACCTCTTCCCTTTTTTAAAAGAAGATCCTGTGGAATGCTTTGTGGAATACTTTATTGAATTCTTTGCAGAGTATCTTAACCAACTTTCAGGTATATATCTCCAAAGCAAGTAATAGCATCCTTAGTCTTGTCTAACCTAGTGTGGTTGTATTGCCTTCTGATTTAACTGAGTAGTAAAACATTAGGGTGGGAGTATACTCTGATGGTAAAGCCACTTGGGGTGTGTTGGATACGTGAACCCTGCTCAGCTGGATGGTATGCCTCTATTATTATATAGTGTCCTTAGTGGCATAATTTGTGGTTTATTTGAAATGTAAACAGGCTTATGTGTACCACACATAGGGCTGTGAAGTTTGGGCTTCATTGAATTAGATCCTTAGTGTGAAAACAAGTTACATCTTACAAGAGGTAAAATATTTTCTGTGGCTTCTCTTTTGGACAGTGATGCTGCTGGGAATCTTGTTATCTCTGTTCTATTTAGGATGCAGTAAAAATGTGGATTTTTGTGCCTGGAGTGATTTTTCTGCTTACTTGCTTGGTTGTCTGTGACTTTTTTTTTTATTTAGGTTGTCCTGGAAAGATCATTTCTTCACAAATGTGGAAAACTCAGAGAAACAAATACGTTATGAGAGTCACTGATTTACACGTAGGGATAAGAAAATTGAGTGCATGTTTTTGTTGTCTTGGCTTTTGCTTGGGAGAGAAGAAGTGCTCCATGGCTTCCCCTCCCCTTGTTATAGGGGTTTTTTTATGAGAAAAATCATAAAAAGCAAAAAGATACAAGTGAATTTATTTTGAGATTATCTGAACAGGAATATCTTTCAAGGTGAAGTAAAAGAGTTCTGCATTAACAAGAGAGTGTATTAAGATTCAGTGTCTAAAAAGGAGTGGGCAGACAAATGCCTGTCTTTGGACTAGTGAGAGCCATGCGGGATGGGGTTGACTAGGAGGCGGCTTTTTACTTAGACTATGAGGGGTAGCAGGAAGGACACAGGACAATATTTTTGACTTTTCTTTGTGGATGCTAGGCTGTCTTAATGATGGATGCAGTTCTTTGTGGATTGTAGCTGCCAAGGGGACACTGAAGATGACAGTAATGCTGTGCTTGTTCCTCCCTTCTCAGGGTGTGAAGTGGCAGAGCATGCAGGACCTGGCAGCTCTCTTAATAGAGAATGCTGATGAGACCTGTGTAGACACGTCTGTAAATACATGTTGGAAAGTGGGGGCGGGAAATAGTTTGTCCAGGCTAGAGGCCTTGGAGTTGTCTTTTTTTATAAGATAGCATTTATAAGATGTCTGTATTCTACTTAGCCTAGTGCTGCTTAAAAGTGAAATTTAATAAGTTTTTCCTTCTCTGAAGTTCTTTGGATTATTGGGATATTTACGTGGGTAATTACCACCTGGCAGGGGAATAGAAATCTAAGGAATATTTTATCTAAAGTATTAAATCTGTAGGTTTTCTTCCCACTCCTTTAGAACTTTGCATGTAATAAAAATAAAAACAGGCTTAATGTGTAATATTCTGCCAACTTCCTGTTGGAATTAATTTGACAAATTCTTTGGCTACAAACACAAGATGTCCTATTTTGCCGTCATCACCTAGTTGACTGGTGTACTGTAGAAAGTTGTGTAATGAGAAGAGCTAGTTAAGACTTCAGTAGAAGAGTGAATAGTAAGCATTCAGCTTTACAAATGCCAAAAAAAGTGCTGTATAGCAAGGGAAGACTTGAAAATGAGGGGTGTACTCCAAGTTCATTAGCATTCTTTGAGTCATTGTCATTAAAGCTTGGCATTATACAGTGTGATTTCACTTGGTGTCTTGAACCACTACTTGGATTTACAGCAAGAGTCATTGTAAACGTAGCTTTACATCCATCCTCTAACTTAAATGTTCAGTAGCTGAACTCTTTAAGAAATTTTACCAGTGATAGTACTCTGTAAAACACTTAAACACTTAATGGAAGTGTTGGAAAGGAAAATAACAAAATACTGAAAAAAAGATAGATGCTGGTTTGATTTGAGATCAGTGCAACAGATAAAAGAGATTGAGATTGCTCCTGACTTCACCACTGATACTTGCAGAGAAAAATTTTGGTAGTGTCCCTTTTTAGTAGTATTTTTTTGATCCACTAATATCTTAGCAATGAAGTACACAAAAATTGTGTGAAGCTCTATTAAAATACAAGAGGTGAGTGAACTGTGAAGGTGACCTTGATTTTTTTTTTCCTTTTTTTTATTCCCACTCATCTTTCCACTAGTGTTAAAGAACGTTGATCTAGTAATGAGCAAAAGGGAATCCTATGTGGAAGTTCCGTTTAAAGCTAGTGAGTTTTACTGGTGTTGTCAATCGGCAAAGGCTGAGAGAGTGGCTGTGATACCAGAGCACTTAGTGGTCTGGACTGGGTAATTTAAATACCTCAGGACTGTATTCTTAAGGTCAAATTGCGATGTTATAGCAGACCTGAAATAGAAGAACAATTTTTCTTGGAAGAAGGGTAAAGGTGTTTTTTTTCTTTAAATTTTTGCAAGAGTTACATGAATTATAATTATGCAGTCTTTTAGCTATGTTAGTAGTTGAACCTTTGAAAGTATTTTGATTTTAATACTACACACACACATCTTTTCACCCCCAGGTACTATTTGTTCTTCACTGAAGTTCAAATCTCCTCAAACTTCAAGTGTTACTTATCCAGCTTAAGCTGGCTGCTTGTTTTTCATGTGGCTGAATCATACTGAGGAGGATTCTGATCCTGATTGTTGTGTATTGCTGTTACTTTCTGTAGCCCACATCATGGCCAGGTGTTTGGTTGTCCGTTCACATAGAGTATCAGACCAGGCCATAAAAGGTGCTGTCCTCATGTTCAGCAATCACAGTTTATTTTCTGTTTGAGCCCCAAGTGCCATGTTGCTGTTGTGAGAGTGTCTTGCAAAGAGTCCATCCCTGTTTCTCTGAGGGACAGAATCCCTGGACCTCTAGTGCAGCTTCACCCTAAGGCTGCTGAGCAGCTTTGCAGCCAGAGAGCTTCAGTGGTTCAGTAAGGACCTTCCTGAGCTTCACAGGGGATTCCTTACACAGAAATGGAGATGTTAGAAGGGGCCAACAGTCCTGTGTGGAGTTGATGGAAGTCTGCAAACATTGCCCGAAAGCCAAGTCATATCCAAGTAAAAACAACCAAAAGAAAAGTCTATAAAACCAACAAAAAGCTGTTTGTTACTACTAAGATTGATGCTGCATCTTTGTATCCTACCCTCCCCATGACAGGAAGAGCCCTCTCTGAATGTTGTGGCTTTCTGCTCGGATTCAAAATGCTGTGAATGCCAGGCATGGAGATCTGTTATGGTCTGTTGTTTTGAGGTTTTTTGTTTGTTTGAGTTTTTTTGGGATTTTTTTTGAGGGTGGCTGTTGTTGTTTTGGGTTTTTTTTGTTGTTGGTTGGGGTTTTTTAATTTATTATTTTGTTTTGTTTTAAATCCAATATCTTTTCTTTGTAAGAGAGTTTTTATGAATATTAAAATCATTAATGTAATGGTCATATGCTTACTTTTGGAATTATGGCAGTCTTGAGACAAATAGACCTCTGTTAGTCTATCAGCTTTAACATTTTCTCGTCATATTAAATGTTGACTCTGCTGTCTTTCATCCATGCAGTAAGAGTTTTTCCAGAAAGGTTGTAAGATACTCCAGTGAACTGTAAGTTGCAATGGATGTGTTTTGTGCATTTCTAGATGTGCCTGTGGAGTAATGCAAGAGATGCTCAAGTGTTGTGCTTGCCAGAGTCTTTGTCAGTAGTAGAAGTTCCTTAGCTATAACCTGAGATGTACTCATTTCCTTCAGGGGAATAATTGAGTCTTGAGTTTTGAGATTCTATTCCTGACTCTGTTATTCACGTGGAGGGCTTAATATTATACTATGTACTCCTGCCCTCCCAGAAAGATAGCTGCCTAGTTTTATTCCTAGTGCATCTGAAACTCCTATGCTCTCATTGTTTGGACGTGAGTGGGGATCATAATCGTGAATGTGAAGGATGAGGAAAGGGCTTTTGAGAATCTTAATAATGTGAAAAGTATGAAACAAAATGTTTTGAGACTTGATCTTCTTTCATTTCATATATTTTATTTGTACTTAAATTCTGTTAAGTATTACTTATTTTTAGCAAGATGGTGTTAGTTACAGATGGCAAGTTTTAAGGTGCTCTTCTGTATTGGTCCTTTTAAGGGCAAAACCACAGAACTGCTGTCTGTGATTGTAGTGCATAATTCCCATATCATGTTTTATGTCAGGGAACTTGATTATTGTTTTTCTTTTATCAGACATTTGTGACCCTGATTTAAAACTGTTGCAGTATTTTGAGCACTTCTGGGAAAACCGGTGCTTCTGTTCACCATCAGTGGCAGGATTCCCACCTAGTTTCTGTCTTAGCACATACATACACTTGCTTCTGTTCACCAAGTGGTGTTTTGGGTGTCAGTCACTTTCGACAGGCTTCTTAAACCTGTTTCTGGTCTTCCTTGGTGCTACATACAGCAGCATTTTATGAGGTCTTCCTCTTGGAGCAGTGTGCTGTCATTAATTGGCTATATCCTGAGGAAGACTTCTAGTTCTCATCCTCTGAGGTCTATAAAGACTAGTCTGAAGTCTAAATTTGTGCAGTTGGTCCATTTGTGCTCTCAGCTGAGTGGCAGCAGTTGACCCACCTTAGGCCTGTGACTCTGGCATGGGTTGTAGCTGTCAGAGCTTGGAACACTTTGAGGGGTGAACCAAAATAGTGAAACCTTTTCTGATGATAATGCTGAAAGGCTATTGCTTCAGTGTCTGGTTTTTCAATGCATTCCCTATTGTACTGTATTGGCTGTAAAAGCAGGACCTTCATGGGATATGGTTGTATTTATCAGTTTAATCTGAACTTGTAAGTGAAGCTGTTTTGAGTTTTTTTAGTTCCACACGGGCTTGGGTGTAAGTTACCTTTACAAAGGGAAGTCTGGATTTCCAGTTCGCTCTGTGCACAGAAATGTGTTACTGTGGGGTTCTACCAGGAACTCAGCACAGCATGTACGGTATTCAACAAGGTAGTCTTGTGTACTGGGAAAAGTGGCATTGAAGTTTTGTTTAGGGTGGAGCAGTGTTTGAGAGGAGACAGGAAGTAAAGTTGATGAATACATGGCAATGTACTTGCCTGTTCTTAGGCAACAACCTGTCACTGGCTAGTGACAGCTAGGATCTCATCTCTGCGGTGTTCGGCAGCATCTTCTTACTAGAAATCAAATTAAGAAGAGTTCTTGAATCATAATATCTCATACTAATTTAAGTGCAGGTTAAGAACACTTGGCTGGCACAATGGCCTCTGAGAACATAGCTGTAAGAAAAATCAGTATGTCCTTATTTTTTTTTGTGCTTCCCAAGGAGGCATACTTGTTCCTAATGTATTCCTTTTCTCAATATAAATCTGTCTGCTTTGTAGGTAGGTTTAACCCATTTTCATCTGGGCATACTGGATGATAGTTCTTTTGTTGGAGTTTTTTTCCCGTAAAAACATGCATTTTAAAAGAACTGACACTACTCTTAAGGGCAAGCAGTGTTCTAAGCAAAAAGATTGCACTTGAGCTAGTGAATGTAAATATTTTCTGAAGGACTGATTTTAGCATTTAAAGATTTAAAATTTGAAGACTTGGAAGAATACATTAAGTAGATGTGTTCGGGAAGAAATTGTATTAAATGCTCAAGTTTTTTGAGAGAATACAAATACTTTGTTTCTACTAATAATAACGTAAAAGAGGTTGAAGCACAGTACTGAAATGTCTGTAGGTAGTAGCAGATAGTAAGAAACTGAAACACTCGCTTGTAGGGGCTGTGGATCTTTATTATTTTTGGTAACTTCTATGTTTAACCTGCTAACTTTAACAGTTTTCACTTGAAAATTGTGAATCACTTCATCTTGTTTTTAGGAAATTAAGTATTAAAGCAGTGAAAATACCTAGACTTAGTGCTGTAATGCTTGCATTTCTGGAAACAAGTGTATTTCCTATGAACTACAGTGGAAATTTTCAGTAAAACTGAATTTTAAATTGGTTTCTCCAGAGTAGTGCCTGTTAAGTGTTGTAAAGTGTGTGTCATCATTCAGTATTTAAAACTGCAGGCTTTCGGGCTGTTTCTTGACTTGCCTTGTGTTCAGTGGTTTTGATACCACACAGCTGTAATGTTCACCTGTTGAATTAGCTGTGGAATTGAAACCTTGGCACAGTTAATTCAGTCCATATAAAAGTTGTTTAAAGAGACTAAATATAGAACTATCAGCAAGTAATTACTGAAAGAACAAACTGACAGGATATAGGTAGGGAGATAAGTGTGGAGTAGTTCTGCTTTAAATGTGTATCACAAGTGAAATGACTGGACCTTGACATCAAAAATGATGAGGAATATGTCCCACGTAGATCACATACTCTAGGCAAGGTTCTTTTCATAGGAATTAGTTATGCCAGTAATATTTCGTGGTGTCTTTGTTTTTCTCTAGAGGTGATGATTTAAATTACATCATACTTCTAAAGTTATATGTTTCTTTCAGATTTCTTGCCTGACCAGTAGTTCTGGTGCTTAGCAAGATGATTAAATGCAGTGTTCAGATATTGATGACGAACTGATTTTTTAATATGTGTTATTACTGTGATTAATGTGCCCAAATTCAATGTGTTAGTCACTTGAAGGTAATGACAGTGAAATTTGATTTATAAGTGTCATGTATACTGGCTAGAGTATCGCTTCCATTTACTTGCATTCTTGAAATTCCGTTCAATATAGGCCTTGGCTGCTATGTCAAACTATTTGAAATGTCTTTCACCAGTGAGGGCATGGGCAATACTGGACCAGCTGTCACCATGCAAGAACTCATACTCATTTACCAGAGGAAAATGAGAAAGTTTTCCAGAAACTGCTTTATATCTTGACAGATACCAGTTTTGTAGCATAAGGTAAACTTGCAGTAAGTTAGCAAATACTTTTTGCAGTTCTCTTCTGATAGACTCTGTGTGAGTTTGTTTTTATATGTGGCAGCACGTGTCCAGCAGTGTGAATTTACCCTTGAAAGAGAGTGTCTGCTTGGGTTTGGTGATTCATGATTTTACTGGGACTAGTCCTGTTCCCCAGGCAGTCTTTCTCCATTTCCTAGCCTTGGGTCTCCTTAAAGTCCTGCCAAGTGAGGTATGGAAATTTACTTCTTACAGAAGCTTAGGGCCAAATGGGCAAGTTGAGCAAGTTTGTTTATTCCTTAGCTGTTGTTTTATTCTTCCTGGTAGAAAAGGATAGGTGTCTTTGTCGCTTCTTCGGCTGAATGCAGGCAAACTTTACTCTCTGTTTTCGTGTAACTTTGAACGTAGGGCTTCAGCTCGTGTTGCTGTCATGTGGAAAGAACAAGGCAATGTGACATAGAAGGTTCCATGCTGGATACCTACAAGTTTTTGAGGTCAGTCCTCTTCAGCCAGCACAAAGCATCGGTGTGGAACTTGAAGGACACAGCAGTGTTCAGGGTATTGCTTGTTTAATCTCAGCTGTCTTCTCCTTTGCTTCCACAGCAGTCTTAAGTGTCTGCTGATCTGCATGGAAATGAGACAGGAAGGATTTTAAAAGAAATAACAAAGAATTAGGCAAAAAGACACAATGACAGAATCAAGTTCCTTTTGCCCAGTATTGGCTAACAGTGCGTGGAAGGGGAGGGTAGGAAAGGAGATAAATCTGACTACTACTTGCGGATCCTTTTTACTTTTACATAGGTGAAAAGCATAGATGAAGTATTCTGGCCTGTTTGATAAGCACAGATGTTCTGTCCTAATCACTGTAGTGTAGTAAAACACTGTAGTGTAGTAAAACACTTGTGCAAACATAGAAGGAAGTAGTGAACATGTTGTTTTGTAGCATGTGTCTAAAGGTCAAAGAATCTACTCGATCATATTAAAATATTTTGACTGACATATCAAGGCAGCAGGTTAAACTTTTGTCCAAAAGGATCCAAGAAGTTCACTGCTAAATGACATTTGTTTTTAAGGCCTCTTGCAGAAATTGATAAACTGCTGAACAGGCAAAATACAGATTGGACTCCTATTTCTGCCATTCATTCTTAGGCTGTGAAAGTGATGTAGCAGAGTTCATCTTGATGTCGTGAATGATTGTGATTGTGTCATTTGGTAGCAAGCTCAACATGTATAAAAGACACAGCACTTGAAAAACACTTGGAAACCTTGAAGTGCTTCTGTCCTTCTATGCCTTTGGCCTACTGAAATCTCATTTCCTTGTATTGTTTTAGTGCTTTATAAGGAGAATTCATGGAACTTCTTAAATTTATCACTTTAATCTTAAGACTATTCTTCACCAAAGCTTGTTGGAATGTGTACTTTTTCTCATTTATTTGAAGTACTTTTTATATATGAGTCCTTGTAGTCAGCTTCTCCTCTGTGGTCTAAGTTGCATTCCTTCTGTGTTTTGGAAGCCAGCTTCCAGAAAAAAATCCCAAAACCAAAAAACAAATAGACAGGAAAAACCTCCACTGAATTAGCTTTGCAAAGTTAACTGTTCTGTCTGCTGTTGGAGATGTTTTAATGTCCAAGAACAAGTAATACTGTCTTATTTCAGCTAGCTTAAAAGTGTTCGTTTTCTAGGTTGGTGTTTTTTTTTTCCTAAGGTTTCTTATGCACGACCAAGTTCGGCTTCTATCAGAGATGCAAATTTGTATGTTAGTGGACTTCCAAAAACAATGACCCAGAAAGAACTGGAACAGCTCTTTTCCCAGTATGGACGTATTATTACTTCTCGTATTCTGGTTGACCAAGTCACTGGTAAGTAGGCAGTTTTACATGGCCTTTCATGGACTCACAGTTCAAGAAATATTTCATCTTTCAGTACAGTTATCTTGTCTCTATAATGTATAAAAGGTGTATGTAGGCCAGAAAGTGCATTTTTCTCCTGGAATTGTTGAAAATATGCATGGACAAAAATAGGCTCCGTAGTGTACTGAGCCAGATTGGGTCATTTCCACCCTGAAGGTGCAGGTTTGAAGCTTGTTTGATGACTTGTAATAAATTTATAGCTGCCATAATCTTCCTTTCCAAGCGGCTTCATGAAAATAGTCTCCCAGTGCCTAACAAAATGCTATTAAACTTGCTTTCTCTAAAAAGAAAATTTTGTGCAGAGATGCACAGCTGGTTCTCTGAGGCTAGGATTACAGAAGCCCCAGACCTGCTGTTGCTGTTAAGACTGTTTTCTAGGCTAACTCATTAAATTTGTGCACACACAAACTTGGAGTTCCTCAGGAGCAGGTAAGTTCTGTGTTTATCCATGTCTTAAAGTACTAAGATGTAGCAAGTTATTTGCACTATTACAGTATGTGTGTGAATCAGGTAATGGTGTTGTCAGTGACACTTTATGGTTACTCTTCAGACTCAGACAGTAATGCTTGTGTTTTTTTGCTCTCTCAAATGGCTGATCTTGAGGAGCTTTATAGTTTTCTGAATCACTGGCTGTGAGGCCTCTGCCAGAAATAAGCAACTGAAAGAAAAGCCAGATACATGTCAGGAGTATTGAGTGTACAAAGCAACATACAAAGAAGCAGGACTCTCCAAGTTCTTCCTTTCCTGGAACACTAAGGGGAACAGATGGAGAAAGTAATTTACTTGCCTAATTATTCCTTGAATAAGCTGGATGTGATTTTTTTTTTTATAGTTGTACCTTTTCAAAGCTGTATGTTCTGTTCAGTGGCAAACAGCTTTCAACTGTATAAGGTCATAAAGTTTTTTTAATTGTCTTACTTTGGAAAGTTTGCACATGCCAGCATTTGAGTCTTGGCTGACCTTTAGAGGAACTTGTGTGTACTCCTTTGACTTCCACTAAGTTAAAAGAAATCTCAGTTGAGATTTTTTACTGATTGTTAATTTCAGTATTATTGATTATTAATCTCATAATCAATAATTATGAGATTATTGACACCTAATACTTAGAGAGTGTTTTAACAGTTTGAGTTGAGAGTGTAGAGAGACCTGGAAAGGAAAGCCAAAGGCCAGATACTGACTTGTAGATGCAGTAGATTTGCTGGACAGATTCCTCGTCTTTGTGCAATAAATAGCTGTTCACAGTAGGTTCCTGTATATTCATGCACAGAAATAGATGTAATTTAATAAATGGACCATAAAGTAAATATAATTAAACTTCTAATATGCATGATAATTCTATTCATACTCATGAATCCTGCTATTTGCAGTGTACTTTCTGTCATATAGATTGTTGTTAAGACTTAAGCTCTCTTGCCTCCTTTTTAGTAACTTGGAAGAAGTAGGCTCAGAATGGGATGAATAATAAGGTTGTGACACAAACTGACAGATAAAAAATGTGAAGTTGAAGCTGTGACATTTGCCTCTTTAAAACTTTCTTATCGTCACTTTGATGGCTTAAATCATCATTGTTTATGAACAGAATACATTTCTTACCATTGATGTCTTTCTCAATTGAGGACAAGTGTCTAACTCATCTGGTTATTCATGAACCAAAATGTAAAGGGGCTCTAAGGCACTAGAAATATTACAACAAAACATTGATCTAACTGATGTTGCCTATTAGTAGCTTTAAAGTTAATTCGTTCAAGTATCCACAGCTCAATGTGTTTGTCTCAGAAACAGGGAATTTCTGATGTGTGATGTTCCTAGGACCTTCCATAAACACATTTGGATTCTTTTGCATGTTGCCTTTGGCTTTTCTATATCAAGAATGCTTTCCTTTAAAAGTAACATATGGTGATACACTAAAACCAAATCTTTTACTTAGAGGTAACCACTGACTGTTAAAACATGGCCATAATTCCCATTATTGCAATGCAGTATTTGCACATCATCATCCTCTCAGCATATTTGCTCCAAAGAGAGCTTCAGGGGATACTTGAGGAGAATAAAAGCCTTTTTTTTTTTTTTTTGCTTCTAGAGAGCAGAGAACTAAGCTGTGTACAGAATTTCTGTGAATTTAGGTACTGCAGAGTAGTGTGTGCTGACCAGAGGTTACAGTGCAGCTGGTTTGGGTTCAGCTCCATCCAACAAAATTGCTTGGTTTCCAAATTCCACTTCGGCTCACTATATTTGTTTCCACTGTTTTCCCCTCAAACTTCAAAGCTTTTTACATGAATGTGTCTTACATCAATTAAATTAAAAACTAAAATCAAAATTACAGTAGAAAATTTTTACTCTATGCAGAAACTCAGGTCTGTTAAGCTCAAAGTTACCATGTATTCACAGCATTTGACCATCAGCATAGCAATTGGCCATACAAATAAAAAGTTAACATCTAGTATTCTGGAGTCTGTGAATTCATTGCTGTATGCTTTTTTTCACCTTGTGCAGGGGTGTCACGGGGAGTGGGGTTTATCCGGTTTGACAAGCGAATTGAAGCAGAAGAAGCTATCAAGGGCTTGAACGGCCAGAAACCTCCAGGTGCCACAGAGCCTATCACTGTAAAGTTTGCTAACAATCCAAGCCAAAAAACCAATCAGGCCATTCTTTCCCAGCTGTACCATTCTCCAAACAGAAGGTATCCCGCCCCTCTAGCTCAGCAGGCTCAACGTTTTAGGTAAGTCCGATAATGTGCACAGCTCTGCTGAAACTTGCGTGTTCCCACAGGTCTGTTTGTTTGCCTCCACACTTGTGCTTTCCTGCTTAGCTGATTTCTGTGTGGGAAGGAAACACATGAATGTTGAACTTGAGCTATTCCACCACAGTACAGCTAAAACCAAAAATGCATGCCATCCTGTTGATAACATTTGAGTGTCTTATATGCATACTTTAGTTAAACCAAGGTGGCATCTTTCTTGCATTCAGGCGCTAAATTTTTCATTTCTTTCAAAGATTATTTTTCATTTCCTAGGTTGTTCTTGATTAATGTGCAAGTTGATTCAGTTAATATTGATCTAGGAGATTTAGCTGTTTTTTCTTAGCCATGTGGCATGCCACAGCCAGCTTCCTCTTCACCTACCCCTGCATTTCTCTTCCACATTCTGGCTTTCAGGTTCTTTCTCTGCCTAGTTGTCGATGTTCTCCATGCCATACTTTGTCTTTACTTGTTACAACCTTTCATGATAAAGATTGTTCACTTATTTCCTGCATGTGCTTTTTGGGGATTTGTGTCCCCATCATGTTGTAAACGATCGCCATATAGTTACCTTTGCTATTTAGTGTCTTGAAAATAACATGTGGTGAGAACACTGTATTACCTACATCCATGCGTACATTGGATTTTTTTTCGGAGATAATGATTATTTCTATCCTCCCTCTAACCCTGAACAATGTGACTGGATTGTGTAAAATAGTAATACACTCAAAGACTATTTCTGTTTTATTTTTTGAGAAACAAAACCAGTTGACAGATTGCTTCAAAGAGAAAATAACAAATTTCAAAAGCTCTGGATTGGCTAGGCTTGCTTATAACACAAATATTCAAGAGTTCATGGACTGCACTTCTTTCAGAATTTCTCATATTCTCTTCAGCTTTTTGGTCTTACATGCTGCATCTCACATGTGTGAGGAGTAGGTGTTCTGTTGGAGAGGGGATAACCAATTTTATTTGCTTTTTGTGGCTCTTCTTACCATTTCTTAGGTAATAAAAGGGCTACTTTGCAACAGTGTTCTGAGTATTGCATAGAAGTAGATTTGCCATTATTCCATAGACAGAGTAGGGGCAGAAATTGCAGAATGGAGTTGAGTGCATTGTATGAAATCAGATCATGAGTTGTGTGACAACATTCAACATATGCTGGCAAGTCTTGGCCTGCAGACTCCTTGAGTTCTTCTGACTGCCCATATTCTAAGATACTCTTCTGTTCAGTTTCACTCAGATATGTTGGCTGGGATAGCATTGGTGTTTTACTGATACTCCAGGTATCATGATTTGTAAAAATTCTCCCAGCTTTCAGAGGTATTTTGGTTTTGCAGTGGGTTTTTCTGGTTTTCTGGGATGTTAATTTGTTTGTGGTGGAGGGGTTTGTGTTCATGTTCTGGGGGTTTTTTTGGTTGGTTATTTTTTTTCTTGGGGGGTCTTGGTTCTTTTTTTATAAGACCTGTAGCTTTGCACTTAGGTAACTTCAATAGACTACCCTTGTCCTGCAACTTTAGGCTTTGTATCTTAAATTTTGAGTGGTGGAGATGTATTTTTCTTGAAATGTAATTGTATTTTTATGAATGTTCATTTACATTTCACTGGGAAGTTGGTTTTTTTTGAGATACATAAGTGTAAAGTATAAGCATAAAGTAATGCTTAAAAAAAGCACTATAAGGTTTCCCCCACATACAAGTTTAATGGTAACAAGCATTGAGTAATACCAAGTCTGTAGTAAATAGGCAAGTAAAATCACTCTCACTTTCATTGATATGGAATGAAGAAAATGTTTAAATTACTGGTCAAAAGGTAAACTGAGGTTGCAGACAGTTTTTTTTTTTTTTTGGTCAAGGCCTTCAGGCTAATATTTCATCACTAAAAGACAGTCTTACCAAATTTGAAATCTTTACACTGTAAAGAGAAATCATTTTTTCTTGTCTTTTAGGTTTTCTTCCTTGCAGTGTTTCATCATCCCAGATCTGATATTGACTGTAGAGTTGAAGTAGCACCAGTGCTTCAGCTCTTTAATATGTTACACGTGCAAGAAGTCTTAGTTGTTGACATTTCAGACAGGCTTACCTGATGCAGTTGCCCCATCTCTGCTAATAGTTGACAGAAGCCTAAAAACAGCTTAAACTTTAATAATGAAAGCAACAGGATAAAAACAATGCTTCCTTTTATTAAGAGAAAACTTGAGCTGGACTTTCAAAAGCAGCTCTATTATAATTGCTGCTGTTTCTATAAGATGTATTACTTAAAGCATCTTCAAAAATTTTCCAGTGCAAGTCCCTGAGAATTTTTCCAGAGTATTTTCAAGTCTTCAGGGTAACTGATGAAAAATCTTACGAGTGATATACCATTACTGTATTAAGTCCTCATTTGACTGTCCTTGTAACAAGGACCTGTAAGTGGTGGTGTTTCTAGAACTATTCACCTTTTTCTCCACCCTTGATGTCAATGACAGTAGACCTCAGTCATCCATACTGTCTACTGATAGTAGTCAAGTATTTTTTAATTTCCTTTTTTCTGCCCTTTTAGGGGTTCGGTAGTTTCTGGTCAGTGTATTCTGCAAACCCAGCTCACTGCGGAATCGGTGCTTTCTAGAAAATAAAATCAAGTGTAGGTTTTTTACCTAAGCTCATATTTTGAGTCTTGAAAAGGATCTATAATAAGACTTCCTTTTCATGTATTTAGGATTTGCCAGAAAGAACAAGAGCTTCTTCAGGGTAAACATTTTTTTGAAAGAAGCAGTTTAAGGGATTCCAGGAGTAAGAGCAATAGGAGTGGTATGCACTGCATATTTTGGATATTGGATAGGTAATTTCAAGGGGTTTAGAGCGGTGGTATCATTCTGTAATTGGGGGAAGGAGAGGCAAGAAAACACATCTTGAAAATACACATCTTGAGAAATCTTGAAAATAATACATGCATATATGTTTGTGTGTATATATATTCTAGAAACACTTCATCCTGGAAAATCATAGTGTCATAGAATATCCTGGGTTGGAAGGCACCCACAAGGATCATCAAGTCCAGTTCCTGACCCTGCACAGGACAGCCCCCAGAAGTTACACCATGTGCCTGAGAGCATTGGCTAGAGCAATTCTTGACCCCTGGCAGGCTTGGTGACATGACTGCTTCACTAGGAATGCTGTTCCAGTGCTGAGCCACCCTCTGCATGAAGAACCTCCTAAACCTCCACTGACACAGCTTCAGGTCATCCCCTCAAGTCCTGTCACTGTCACCAGAGAGGAGAGATCAGTGCCTGCCCCTCTTCTTCCCCTCATGAGGAAACTGTGGAGTGTGAGGCCACCCACCTGTCAGACTCCCTAGGCTAAACAAGCTGGGTGACCTCAACTGGTCCTTGTACAGCTTCCCCTCCAGACCCTTCACCATTTTCTTGGCCCTCCTTTGAACACTCTAATGGGCTTTAGCTTTCTTACATTGTGGCACCCAGACCCGCCCCAGCACCCCAGCCGAGGTGAGGCTGCCCCAGCTCAGAGTAGAGCAGGACAATCCCCTCCCTTGCCCAGCTGTGATGCTGGGCCTGATGCACCGGGGCACTCCTGCCTGCCAGGGCACTGCTGCCTCGTGTTCAGATTGTCTTTGATCAGGACCCCCGGGTCCCTTGCCATGCTTTTCAGTGTCTCATTTCCTGTTCTGTCTGTACATCTAGGGTTGCCCCATCCCAGGTGCACAATCTGACATTTTCCCTTTTTAAATGCCATGTGGTTGGTGATTGCTCAACCCTCTGTCAAGGTCTCTCTGCAGAGTATCTCTGCTGTAAGGGGAGTCCAAATTTAGTGTTGTCAGCAAACTTAGTATATATTCTTCAAGTCCTGCATCCAAGTAATTTATGAGGATGCTGAAGGGCACTGAGCCTAAAATGAAGTCCTGTGGAATCCCAGTAGTGACTAGTCAGGTGTCTTCCCATTCACTGTAACTCTTTGTGTCTGAGCCTTTGCTGACCCATGGGATGCCATGATGTGTTTATCCAGCTGTGAGCTGCACATTTTGTCCAGAAGGATACCTGGAGAGGCATCAAAAGTATCAAAAGCTTTATTGAATTCCAAAAAGATTACATCAGCTGGGTGAGTTATTGTATCATAACAGGAAATTAAGTTTGACAAGCAGGACTTCACTATCATGAAGCCATGCTGGCTGTGTCTGTTTTTCAGTACTCCCAGAATAATTTCCATAATTTTACCAGGCCCTGAAGTGAGCCTGACAGGCCTGTAGTTTCCAGGGTCATCTTTCTTGCCCTCATTGAAAATTGAGGTGGTGTTAGCCAGCTTCCATTCAACTCAAAAATCATTGAAAGAAAATCATTGAAATCTTGAATGAGTCCTCAGAAAGGCATCGGCCAATTCTTCGATGTTCTTGGATGAATCCCATCAAGTCCCATAAATTTTTAGGGATCCATTTGGTGCAGGACAGCCCACACGAGTTCAGGGTTGTTCATGATTCTCACAGCTGAGGACACTGGGACCCTCTTAGCCCATCATCGACATTAAAGATGGAGGCAAAGGAAGCATTAAACTTCTCTGTTTTGTTTGTGTCCCTGTTTGTGGGGTGATCATCCTCATTCTGTAACAGGCTAATGTTATTTTTGGACTGCTCTTCGAGACATATTTAAAAACCTCTTTTGCTGTCCCCCACATTTTTGGCAAGCTTCAGCTCCTGTTGAGCTTGGACCGCACAAATTTTCTCCTTTGAGTGACAAGCAACATCTCTGTATTCCTTCCATGTCCACCTGACTTTGCCTCCACTGTCCTTACACTAATTTTTTTTGCCTTAGCCCTACTCAGCCAAACCAGTCTTCTGCCTCCCAACATTCTGGAATTGCCAGAAGGAGTTGGAATATGAAAAAATCATTCTTTGGAGCTTGTTACAACAGTTCCTAGTGGTCCACATTACTTGCATTTGTCTTGGTAGTCATGTCAGCAAACATGTCAGAAGCCTCAATAAAAGTTCTCTTCTCAGCCAAGTTAGTAATGTGGAAAACTTAACTGATGTGGTCACTGACCGTAACCTTATGGTAACAGTATGTGATTTTAGGCTAAATTTGTGGCCATGATGCACTTTATGAAATGAACTTACAATGTGGTTACTACACAAGAATATCTGTTTTGTATTCAGTATCAGATGTAATAAGGTGCCATGGCTCTTTTAGTGGTGATACTTGAACATTGCATGAGGTTCTGTACAGTGTAATGGATGTGACAGTAATATACTAAGTTTCCTTAATCTTAAAGGGTGGAAAAGTCTGAAGACTGAACATGTTGCTAAATGTTTTGCAGGTTGGACAATCTGCTCAACATAGCTTATGGAGTAAAGAGGTAATAAAGGATTAGTTGGTTCATAACAACCAAATTACTTTCGAAGTATTTTGCAAACTCTTCAGTAAGACTTACGTTGGATTTTTGCATGTTGAGACTTCAGCTGAGATTGTTCAGTTTGATGCATTTTGCATGAAATAGACAAGCCTTTGGTAGTAGTTCCATGGAACTCCTGTTTCAAATGACTTGCTAATTCTCACTGGTTTTATAGCATGCTTTCCTTTTGATTTTCTGTTACATCATTTCAGACATAGCTAGCACTGTTCTCCGTATTCGTGTATAATTTTTAATATAGTATTTGCGCAGTTAGGGGGCAAAAAATATTTTTGATCTTACCTTTCTAGTCTGAGCAACATGTTCATTCTGTGAAAAGCTCTGTATCATTCTCTTATTTTGACATTTCTTCCACTGGGGTTTTGTGTGAACAGCTATTTATGATCCTGTTTTGTTTTCCCTCATTCTTTAGTAGGTTTCCTCCAATGACCATTGATGGAATGACCAGTTTGGCCGGAATTAATATCCCTGGACATGCAGGAACTGGGTGGTGCATTTTTGTGTACAACTTGGCCCCTGATGCTGATGAGAGTATCCTCTGGCAAATGTTTGGACCCTTCGGAGCAGTAACCAATGTGAAGGTCATCCGTGACTTTAACACCAACAAGTGCAAAGGTTTTGGATTTGTGACTATGACAAACTACGATGAGGCAGCTATGGCAATAGCCAGCCTGAATGGATACCGCCTTGGTGACAGAGTATTGCAGGTCTCCTTCAAAACAAACAAAACGCACAAAGCCTAACAAGTTACTCTCAGTGCATTAATACATGAAAACTATACAACAAAGGCAATTTACAAGAAGCTTTATGCATTCGTAATTGCCTTTGTTGTATGCCAGCGTGGAAATGGGGATAAAATGACTACTTAGCATCCTAAGAATATGTGAGATTTTTTTATTGCTAATATTTGAATTAGAACTTCTTAACTATCTTTTGTGTTTGAGTATTGACAAGAGGTGCAGGGTTTTTACCTGTCACAATGCGTATTCTATTGCCTTCTTTGAAGAAGGTGGACCTTTTAAAATGTTTCAGCTAAGGGAAGAAGTTTTTTTTTTTTCTTTACACATAACTGCCTTTAACCTATGATTAAATACCGAGGCTTTGTGTAATACTATAAATTTTCTTTTGTCATTTCTTGATTTGCTTTGTGTTTAATTTACATTGTAATGCATTATTGTTTTGTTTTGTTAAGAAAAGTATCTGAAGTTTACATTTTATTTATAAAGTTATAAGCAGTATTTATTTCATCACCTTCATTTGGGTTGGGGAATGGGAACACATTATAAAAGCTTATTGTAAGAATACTGGAGAACTTTTCGTAAAGCAGTACCTTGCCAAAGAGATAAGAGCCTCTTTGATGTGGGTTTAAAAAGCATCTATTTTTATAAAAAAATAAAAAATTTGGAGAAACTTTTTACTGGTCCTGGAACAAATATTTTGACTTGAATACTTTGAGAAATCTCTTCATATGACACCTAGTGAGCTTTTAAAACTTACCAGGAAATTTGCAATTGTTGGGAAAAAAATTTAGAAAGATTTATGATGTAGAACTACTTTTGAGACCTTTGTATTAAGAAGTAAAGTCAATGGGATGCACTGTTGGTTTCATTTTTTGTAATCATCAGTGGAGTCATTGATCATCCTGGTTATTAAGTGATAGGTGGCTCACTTTAATTTGTGATTTTGAAACAAATGAAAATTTAAAAAAGAGGATATAAGAGCAAGCAGAAAACTTAAAACACTGAGATAAGGGGGAAAAAAATCTGTTCTTCCTAAAGAATTCCCTTCAGATGGAGCTCATGGTGTTTAGTGATGTACTTGCTATTGTTTGAAGAATTGTTTTGTCTTACAAAAGACATTGAGCATGGTTTGTGCAGTAGCAAATCAGCAGAAGTGGCCTCAGTTGGACACGTTAGGAGGTATTTTGAAAGTTATTTTCAAGGCTAACACCTGAGCTTTGTGTAATGTAAATAAGACCTTAAGTTATGAACCTTTCAGCTAATTTTGATTATAGTTTATTTTTAAGTTACATGCCAAGTGATGTTCAATTTTGAATGTTTTTGTATAAGTTTTTTCTTTGTAAATGGCATTAACATTGTTACTTGAGGTCTGCTTCTTTTTTTTTCTTCTTTTTTTCTTTTTTTTTGTCCTGAGGACTTGAATTTACAGTGCATCTGATCTGTTGCTATTTTTGTCTGTAGATAGTCTAGCTTCAACTGTTTATGGTGATGCAACATTTTTGTTTATAAATATGTTTGTGGTAAAAGAACAAGTATAAACATATGTTTTGAGCAAATTTCCTTACATTTTTCATATGAAAACCATAAATACCTGTATGCTATTGAAGTTTAACTTTGTATGATGCTTAAATCACTATTTGGGGAAATAGAAAAAGTCTTTACCATGTATTGAAGAAATTTAAGGAAAACAAATACAGAATATTTTCTGATTAGCATCTAGCTTATAATTAAATTTTTTAAAAAAAAGCTGAGGGTTTGATGCCTTCACCAGGATGCACTGACAACTATGTAGTTACGTCCTGCTTTTTGTATAAACTGAGATGCTCATACGCTTCCCCTTAGAAAAAGCAATGTTCTATGCATAACATAGTTGTACACTATCTTTGCAGTTGTTTTTGGTTCTTATTCTTTTCAATTGTAGTTACAAAATTTTCAGTATAGTACAGTACATATACTGTGAAGCGCGTGCTAAAGTGAATAAGCAAATTTTCATGCTGACCCACTCAATGCTATTCAAAAGTCAATTGGCTTCCTGAGTACTTCTTCATTCTTAGATGCATTTAGATTGTTAAAGCTAATCCTCTGCATTAAAAGTTGTATATAGTATAGAAATCACAAACTTTCGATTGTGGGAGAAATAGCTACATGCTTCTTTCCTATACTACTGTAGCAACTAACGGCATTGATGAGAAGGCATGTAAATTGGGCTTCACTTTACAGTGTTTATCAGAGCACTAAGTAACATATAAGGCTGGTATTTATTTGAAGTTGTATAGTATGACTTAATTCACATTTGTCGGAATAGAGAATATATTCTGTTGGGTATTTAAGAGGTTGTACATGTTTTCTTTTGTGTTTGGATTCTTTGTACTTTTTCATGTTCAGTACATCAATAAACAAAGTTGAAGGGAAAACAGTCTCATAAGCTGGTCTTTTGCCATATATTCCACTGCTTTAATGAGTAAGCAATCTCAGTGAAAGGTTTCTGCAAAGCTTTTGAGCTCCTTCTAATTTCAGTTAGGATCAGAGTTACCAGCAAGGAAGTAAGACAGTGGAGCTGTGTACCAGTTCTGTTACCTTAGAATTAGTTTGCATTAACCACTCAGTACTTAGGCTGATGTAATAAAGAACAGTCATTAAATGCATTCAGTGAAAATTAATTTGCTGTCTGTCTAGCAGGCTGCTATGCAGCGTTACTAAGTGATTGCCCTAGTGTGTTTTCCAAGAGTTGAGATAGAAAGATAAAGAAGTATCAGGGACTCCAAGGTGGAGATACACCAGTTGAACTGCGCTCTGGCCTTCCTGAGACAGGACCAGAAAGAAATCCCTGTCAAGAGTGTTGCGTAACATGCCCCTGCCAGGCAGTAGATCAGAAGGAAGGGGTGAATGGAGGCAAGTCATCCTTTGGCACAACAAGAAAAAGCTGTTCTTTTCCACCTCACCCTCCCAGGTGCCTCTCTGCAATAGGTGTGAGGTTCTGGATGTGGTAGGAAAATCAGTGGAGGGTTAGGACAAAGGTCCTTCCCCAGCAGAGAAGTCTGTCTCGCTGGGGTGTGAATTATGGATGTCACCAGGAAGCTACCTAGCCCTAGCCATCAAGCTCATGCTACTTGTTGCTGGTCCTCCACATGTGTGGTGATAAAGCCACAATGCACAGTCCAAAGACTGTGTCAAAAGAGACTTCAAGGGATAGTTGGAGAGGTAACTTAGGGGTGGAGGTAGCGACACTGAAAGAATCAGATGGACTCAGTCTTAATACCTGGGACTGGTGACACACTACCACAATTTTGGTTTCTTTCATATAATGGGTTGGCCTCCATGGTCCTGGACATAATGAATTTGAATGGGATTCACCTCTCTAAAAGAGGAAGGAGGGTCTTTGTTGAGGGCTAATAGAGCTTATTTTATAGGACGTTAAACTTGATATGATGGGGGAAGGGGATGAAATCAGATTTAATGGTGATGAGGTGTGGGATAACATGCTCTTCAGTCACCAGGAAGTGCCTGGAGAGGGGTAAGCAGGTCAGCAGGAGAGAGCCTGAATTACAACATCAAGGAATTCCAGATACTCCAGCCAGAAAGCTTCATAGGGGCCCAACTCAAATGCCTCTATGCTAACACACAGCAGGGGAAATAAACGGGAGGAAGTAGAGAGAGGTGCAGGCCTGCAGTCACTGGCATCATGGAAATGTGGGCTGACTCCTGTGACCCAAAAGGTAAGGATTCCTTAGGAAGGTCAGGCAAGGCAGCTGAGGAGGCGGTGTTGTCCGCTGTGTCAATGACCGTCAGGAGTTCATGGAGCCTCACCTCTGGGTGGATGAAGCCAACTGAGAGTTAGTGGGTCAGGATTCAAGGCAGGCAAGGGATGGGTGACTTTTTAGTGGGGATCTGCTACAGCTTGTCTGACCAGGAAGACCAAGCAGCTGAGGCCCTTCACAGAAAGATGGAAGTGGCCTTGCTTTCACAAATCCTGATTCTCATGGGGGACTTTAACCACAAGTGTCTGTTGAAAAGGCAACGCAGAGAGGCATAAACCATTTGCATTAGGAACTTCCTGGAAATCTTTGGTGCTAACTTCCCTCTAGAGGTTGGATAGACGAGCCAAGGAGGAGAGGTACTATGGTAGATTTTGTTCTGACAGGGAGGGGCTGCTGATGGGGAATGTGAAGTTCAGGGACATTCCGGACTACAGTGTCTGTGAAATGGTAGAAATTGAGATCCTTAGGGGGCAGCAAGAATTTTGCACAGCAAACTCGCTACCCTGGAGTTCAGGAGAGCAGATTTCAGCCTCTTCTTGGTAGAGTACCAGGGGATAGAGCCCTGGAGGGAGCAGGGCCCCAAGAGAGCTGGATGATGTTCAAGGCTTGTCTCCTTGCAAGGGAAATTGCAGGCAAAGATGCAGGGCGGCTGCACATATGAACAAGATGCTCCTGGACAAACTTGAAACACAGTGTACCAAGGGTGAAAGCAGGTAGCCTGGGCCGAGTACAGAGTTGTGTTTAAATCAGCTGCTATTGCTGTTGCATTCCTGTTGACTCAGCCAAATGGAGTTTCCTCAGCTCTAGAAATTGACCCTGCTCACCTTCTTCACCTGCTCTGCCTCAGGATGTCCCTGCACTAGGGCTGTTTGTCCAGGCAAGTGACAGTTAACCATCCTCAGGCTCCAACTTCAAGGTCTTTCTATGATTTCATGAAGTATAGGGGGAGAGAAAGATTTACATCCATTTGTTGTTTAATTACTGCAATAATTTCTAGGCTCCATTAATTGAATGTAGTTTACTGGGGTTTTTTTCCCTTCCCAGTACTTCAAGTAAGTCTTTAAAAGCTAGTCAATTCAACTTTCTTCTGCTCTTTTGAGGTACATACACATCTTAATTCATTTGCCTCACTCAGCTGAATGAGAGTGAACTTCCACAAGTGGGAGCACAATTCGAAAAGTAGCTTGTGCAGCATAGCTTTAAAGTGTTTTCTTTCACCTTTTTCATCTCTACTGTGAGATTTTTGATACAAAACTGTGTAGCAAGTGTTGTTGAGCATCACACTGCAGTGTTGTGGAATTGAGATTACATGGCTGGTAGGGTCTGTGAACAACATTCACAGACAATAGCACTTCAAGGTGTCAGTCATAGCTGATAAACTGACTACTTAGGGAAATATGCAGATAGCTTTTTATATAGTTAAATGATTGGATGGCTGGAGTAATGGGAGGATGCAAGACTTTACTTTCTTCCCTGGCAGCATATAAGGAGCTATACACGGAGTTTGTTTTCCAGCAGGGACATGTATATGTTCAGCCTTCACAGAAGGATAACTTTTAGTTCTCAGCTTAGATGAGTTTAACATAACTAGCCATAGTTGAAATATTTTGCTATATGAAAATGAGGACCAAATATGTTTATGTAAATGTCCTCAGTTTAAAATTGAAACCTCTTTAGCTCCAAAGAAGTCAGCAGTCAAGAAGCAACAGTAAAAATCAGCAGTTAAAAATAACAGTTGCATAGAGGAACTGTCACTGCTGAAAAATACAAATTTGATTATATGTAGCTGAGCATCTTACACATAGATTTTACTCTTCTTACTGTAGTAAAGTTTTATAAAGCTAAAGGAAAAATTATGAAGCTGTCTCATGCCATTTGTGGAGGACTAGTTCCTCTTGTATATAAATAGAGATACAGGAACATCTGTAAATACCTGTGAGGGAGCTGGAGTGTTAGCTGGGGCACTTGTGGGAGGGCTTTGTTACTGCAAAGCATGCTCAAGGTTTGTGTGGCCTCTTCTGCAAAAGACAGAAGCAGCAAGATTGGTTGTGACAGGTGGCCTTCCCACCTCCATCTAGGAAAGCCTTCCTTTGGCAAGAGAGTGTTTTCCCTGTATGAAAGAAAAATATGTATTTTTAAAGAGGCTGGTTGTCCACTAGGACTGTATGTAGTGTGCATTTTTTGTCTTCTCTAATACCCAGAGGTCATCAAGTGCTACGAAGTCTGGGATACTCTTACCAGTACTGCTGAGAAGGCCTGAGTCATGTTAAAACTCTGTATTGTTACTACATGAAGATAACTAAGTGTATAGAAACTGTGACTTCAGTTAATCATTAAAAAGCAGCAACTAATTAGGACTTTCTATCAAAATAATTATAGATGTATTTTATGACTAGAGATAGTATCTCTGGTTTTTTATCTATAGCAGTTTCAGAAATTAATACAATTTGAGAGATGCTCTATCATCATCAAAATAATACCTGGGACTGCACAGTTTCAGTCACAGCAGAACTGTTGATCCAGTTGTGCTTGCACACGTGTTTTAATATTGGGCTTTGTTTACCCAGTTGTGGCATTTATACCTCAGCATTTCAGTGTGTCTCATAATGAAGTGCAGCTTTTTTCATACCAACACTTTCTGAATTAAGCATCACTGTAGAGGCACGTTCTGCTGAACTACTGCTGTGATGGCTGATGGATTGGGCCAGCAGATGTGCTAGCATATCAATGGTCATCTGGGCCAAACAGCTTAAAGCTGCAGGTTTGGGTGTTTGAGATAGTTCACTGTGATAGTCTTGGAAAGGCTGCTGTTGGCGTGAAGAGCAGTTCTAATCTGAAAAGCTAGAAATGTTGCCCATGGTTTCAGTAACTATGGCAGAAATTGAGGAAACAATGCAAACTTTCGGGTATTTTCAAAACAATATGGGCAACTTCAATGGATTAAGAGGTTTTCCAACTTCATGCAATGAAGTTAGATGAATTACTGTCTCATCTTGTAATTCCTCTCTTTTTTTCGACCAACTTTCTGTTCTGAGACATAAACGGGAACAAGGAAAACATATTTTTTAATATTTATGAGGTCACTCTAAAAAAACATAACTATAGAGAGTTAGTGAAACTTATTTTATGTATTGTATCATGTGATTCCTGTGCATAAGTGAGTTTAGATCAATATGAGGTTTTTAGTGACCTTGTAATACTGTAAGTGAAGTCATTACAAGCACTGGCAGAGTATTGATTATAAACACTGCATACTTTACAAAAAACATAAGAGCTAAACTTTCTTTTGAAGCAATTCTTCCTAAATTATTCCCTTATATGCAGTAGGGCACTTCATTAGTACAGCACTGGCATTTCTGTTTCTTTGAGTGCAAGGATGTTCTTAGTTTCAAGTGTTTACTTGAATGTTAACAGCTTCTACAACTGTTAAAAGCTTTTTGTATTAAAAGCCCTGATAAAAGAGTGCTATTTTCCAGCACTTATGAAGGACAATATTCTCTAAAATTGAATATCCCTGGAAGATGATACACCACTTTATGATATCTACCTGTCTCAAAAGTTTGGTATCAGCTTTTAGAAATACTAGGTACTCTGTAACAACCTGCAATATCAAGAGGAAGGTGAAGATAGGTCAAAGTGAAGCACTTGTTTCCTACTTCTTGTCAGTGCTTTGTGCCATCATTCAAAATACAAGCTAGAGTGGCAATTTTATTTTTTCTGTCCTTGATTAGTATTGGCACTGTATCTGATGGATCCAAAACAGTTCAGTTATAACCTTCACTTCAAGCTCTTTTCCTTCCCTGTTCAACTGTTTGTGTTTTCTGAGGAGTTAAGGCTCCAGAGACTTTCTGGTTGAATTACTCTTTTCTTGAAGTGTTGTGTTGCATACTTATTGTCCATACATACATTATCCAGTTTTATTACCACTAACTCAGATATGTTGTAATTCTGAATTTTTAATATAAATGTGAAATTCCTCAGATTCCCATTTGTCATGCTTACACTCAACAGTCACACTTGATTGTCCCACATCCCACTGCTCTGGTCTGGCATTAACCAGCCCTGGTGCATTGCACATCTAAGCCATGAAAATAGATATGTGCATGCAACGTAGGAAGAGGACCACAGGCATCTCTGTGTTTTACAGACTTCAGGGGAGACCAGAAAGTTAGAATTAGCCTTCAGTTAGACCCATTAGATTACCTGTCCAGGAGTTAACAAAATGCTCCACAGCTGATTAGCAACTTACTTTCAACTGTGCTCATTCCAGAATGACACTGGTTACCTTCTGTATTGAAAACATTCTTATGTGGCCATCCCTCAGAACAGCCAGGGGAAAGAGAGGAGGAAATCCCGTAAGTGTTGAGTCTGGACCAAAAGAGCTGTAAAAGTTGTTGAAAATTCAGGTTTTGTCTGAAGTTTATGAAGACTTCTTGTTTCAAAGACTACCCTCTTTGGTCCTTGGGTTTGTTATGTCTTACTCAAGGAAAACAGGTATTTAATTTCCTGCTACCATGATAGCTTATTCAGAAAAGCAGAAACAAAACTAAAAAAGATATGAAACCACTATAAATAAAGGCAGCAGAAACCTGAAAAAGATCTTCCAAACTATGACACCAAATTTCAGCAGATTTGTTAGCTGATAATGTGCTGCTTTGTAACTTGCACAAACATGGAAAGCAAAAAATAAAAAGATAAATAAATATACAGGTAAAAATTTAGAAGTGAACTTAAAATAAAATTTTAATAAAACAAATTAAAAGTTAAGTCTGATTGGCTGAATTGCCACAGTGAAATTTGTAAATTTCTGGAGAATTTACTTCCTGGTAAATCTTTGAGAATACTTGTGAGAGCCTCTGCTCTGATCTTCTATTCAAAATAAAATTCTGTAGCTGTTATCTAGAAAAGGAAGTGAAATCTTACAAGAAATTGATGATCAAATGTCTTCCCTCATGATGGAATTTGAAGTAATTATTAAATGTATGAAAATACCTTACTTTATACTCAGTTCCATACAGATATTTTACCTTGGCAATGGCTCTAGATGAGGATTTCTGTAGTATCCTGAAGGAAGTTGTCCATGCCAGGCACTTAAAGGGAAACTCAGTTTTCTTGGAAAGTGAAAAAAACAAAACTTTGAAAATTCCTGAAGATGCTGCTGCGAAGTTTGTCTTTCACCTCTTCTCTCAAAACTAGCAGATAGTTTCTTGCATTGATGAAGATGAAGATAAATTTCATTAAATATGTCAGCTGGGAATGTTTGTGCTTTAACTTCAGCATGCTAAGGCTGCGATCATCTTATAACATGGTCTTGTTCTTAATCCTTTGCTTTTATAAACTTTGAACTGTAAACAAGCCTTACAATGTCTAATTCAGGGCGTACGTGGTGTATGATTTTAGGGAGTTGTCAGGGCATTATGAGACCATGTTTGCTGCCACTTGACAAAACTTTCTTTGTAGACAGTTCCTAAACATGAAAGTTCCTTCAGTAATTGTTGTGGTTTTAGCACTAGCTAAAAATCACCAGAAAACTTAATCATCACTTGCTGTGAGATATGGATTAGAAGAAGGACAAAACAGGCTGAAAACTTAAAAGGAATAAAAAAAGTTTGTTAATAAAACTACAAGAATAAGATACCAGAATAAAACCTCCAGAAACTCTTCCTCCCCACCACCCAACCACTGCCTTCTCCAGCTGACAACATAGAGACAAAACCTGGTGGTTAAAACAGTACTAACTATACAATAGTCTTTTCATCAGTCTTTGTACAGAAAAGAGTTCCCTTTTGTCATTTCTCCACAAGAAAACAGTTTTCTCATGGTTTTTCATTCCCATGATAGCAGCCACCTGGAAAAAAAACCTCTCTGCCATCATGTCCTCCTCCCATTTTCACACCACTCTGAGGTGTGTTCATGGGCCATGAACTCAAGATTATTATTTTAAGGAAGAGTTATTCAAAGGCAAAGGCTCTCTTCATCTGTCTCTGTGATCATCTCTGGGAACAGAGGTTGTCTCTTTTTCTCCCTGGGGGCCAAGGGTCTTCATCAACTCTCACTTCTCTTTCTCTGTTCCAGCATCTCATGGGGTCACAACTACTCCACCATCTGCTCAGCTTCATCAGTGGATACCTTTTCTCAGATCTACACCTTGAAACACTTTGAAATACTTCATTCCCTCCCAAATACTGTTTCATGAATTAAAGGAGTTTTTCAGAACATTATTGTCCATCTCCATGGCCTTACCAAAAGAATATTTCAGCTTATTAAAGCATCTCCTCATTCTCCTTCTGAGGCTTAACTTCCTTTTACTAACTTTAATGGTTTATGTTGTCTCTTTACATGTTGATCACTCTTGCTTTCCTCTCTCTGGAAAAGGATTAAATCTGCAGGTCTCATCTGGGTAGTGAAAGGGTTGAAATCTGTCTGGAGCCAGGGCAGGTATTCATGGTGTTGGATTTCAGGTGTCTCTCTCAGCCCAGCAGCCTCAGGGAAGGAGCAGACAGGTCTCATCTTAGAGCCGTCTGTGCTGGCCATGGGAGGGATGTCAGCAGCCCTGGCCCAGTCCCAGCCTAGGGCTGGGGCCCCCCTGGGAAGGGCTTTGGCCACCCCACTGGGATGGGACCCGGAGGGTTTCTCAGGAGGGGCCACAGCATAGTCAGGCCCAGCCTGGAGCCTGGAGAAGATCCTGCAGTCTCCATTCCCCACCTGGGAGCTGCTAGAGTCTGGCCCAGCCCCCATCCCCAGGCCGCAGGGCAGCGGGGCCAGCCACACCAGAGCTCCGATACCTCTCAAGGCCAGGAACAAAGAGAGCCAGAAGCTCCTGGGCTTAGATTTAAAAGGTGGTATTCACAAAGGTAATCTTACTTTTCAGTGGTCTAAAATGCTGTCAGTTCTGAGAACTGGCCAGCTGTTGGCCAGGTCTCAGGCAGAGAAGAAACTCCCAGCAGCCTCTCTCAGAGCTCTCACTTCCGTAGGTGCTCCTCACTTTTTTTTCCTAAATGCCAATCCAAAAGACTGCACGTGCTTTTTCTATTGCTGCAAGATGTATGGATGCAGTTGACAAGATGCATCTGTTTAAGGTGCTGGTAAGGACAAGACACAAAGAAAGAAATCCATTGACTGAGGAGGATGGAAAGACACTTAAACAATTGAAAGCCCATCTGGATTCCCTGCCAGAGAAGTCTTTACAGAAGAGATTGCACTGTTCACAACTTCAATGTAATCTCTTTTGTGTCTGTGCACTTAAGCATAATCTTTTCACTACTGCAGAGTTAAAATGAGGATTTGGCCGGAATGTAGCACTAAAAATACAAGTGCTTTTACATATGAAACATAAAGTCATAGGATCATTAAGACCTCCAAGATCATCAAGTCTAGCCTTTGACCGCTCTCCATGTCAGACTAGTCTGTGGGACTGAGTGCCATGTCCAATAATTCTTGAACTAGTCCAGAGATGGTGACTCCACCACCTCACTGCGAAAACCATTCCAGTGCTTCACAATCCTTTCAGTGTGGAAGTTCTTGCTGATATCCAACCTGAATCTCACCTAATCATCTTGGTTTTTTTCTTCTCCTGTCACTGAGTGCCTAGGAGAAGAGACCAACCCCCATATGGCTACAACCCCTCAGTCTCCAGGCTAAAAAAACACAGGTCCCTCAGCCACTTCACGTAAAACTCCAGACCGTTCCCCAGATCCTTTGCCCTGCTCTGAACATGCTCCAGCACCTCAATGTCCTCTTCTAGTGAGGGGTCCAGAACTGAATGCAGCACTTGAGCTGTGGCCTCACCAATGCCCAGTGCACAGGGACAGTCACTGCCCTGCTCCTGCTGGCCACACTGTTGCTGACACAGGCCAGGATGCTGTTGGCCTTCTTGCCCACTTGGGCACATAGCTGCCTGATGTTCAGCCACTGTTGGCCAGCACCCCCATGCCCTTTTCTGCTGGGAAGCTTTCCAGCACACTCTTCCCCAGTCTGTAGCACCCAGCTTTGCAATGAGTGGTCGTGAACTAAGTGCAGGAAGGACTTTGCCTTATTGAACCTCAAACTCCTGGCCATTATTGTTGACCTAAATCCCTCTGCAGTGCCTTCCTACCATCCAGCAGATCAACATTCCTGCCCAAGTTACTGTAATCTTCAAACTGATTGCAGGCACACTCAATTCCTATGTCCAGATCATCAATGAAGATGTTAAACAGGACTGCCCCCAGCACTGATCCCTGGGGAACATCCCTAGTGACTGGCCACCTACTGGGTGCAGCACCACTCACCACCACTTTCTTTCCCAGTCTTCCAACCAGTTCTTTACCCAGTGAAAAATGCCCCTGTCCAAGCCATAGAGAATGTTATGGGAAACCATATCAAAGGTTTTACGGAAGTCCAGGTAGACACCATGCACAGCCTTTCTCTTATCCACCGAGCAGGTCACCTGGCCTGACCACAGGAGGTCACGTTGGTCAAGCAGGATCTGTCTTTCCTGAACCCATGTTGTCTGGGCCTGATCCCTTGGTTCTTCTGCATGTGACAAATGATGACTCTTAAGACGATTTTTTCTACAATCTTTCTATTCACAGAAGTCAGGCTGACAGGCCTGTAGTTCCCTGTATCCTCCTTTCAGCTCTTCTTGTGGATGGGTGTCACACTGGTCAACCTCCAGCCCTGGTAATAGTTAGCCAAAACTGAGGATAAATGAAAGGGAGTGGCTTTGGGAGCTCTTCCACCAACTCCCTCAGTATCCTCAGGTAGATGCCATCCAGTCCTACAGACTTGTTTTTTCTAAGTCAGGTCACTAATTCCTCCTGGATTTCAGGGAGTTGATTATGATCCCCATCCCTGTCCACCAACTCTAGGTCTGGTTGACCTGAGGATAAGTGTTTGTACTGTTAAAGACTGAGATAAAGAAGGAATTAAGAACCTCATTATCCTCATCCTTGATGACAATAGTCTGCTGTGTGTCCAATAAAGGATGGAGATTTTTGGTCCTTTAGTTTTTAATGTATCTATAAAAACGTGTTTTAATATCTTTCACAGCAGTTGCCAGATTGTGTACTAGCTGAGCTTTTCCCTTTCTAATTTTCTCTCTACATGACCTAATAATATCTTTGTACTCTTCCTGAGCTGCCTGTCCCTTCTTCCGAAGTTCATAAACTCTCCTTTTCCTCCTAAGTTCCAGTGAAGGCTCCTTGTTCAGCCAGACTTATTATTCAACTCTGGCTTGTCTTTTGGAAGTTAAGGATGGCCCACATCTGCACCTTCAAAACTTCCTCCTTAGAGTATGTCCATCCTTCCTGGACCCCTTAGTTTTTGAGGACTTTTTCCCAAGGAACTGTCTGAACCAGTGTCCTGAACAGGTCAAAGTTCACCTCTGGAAGTCCAAGGTGGTTGTGTTGTTGACCCCGCTTCCTTACTTCACAAAGAATTAAAAGCTGTATCATGTCATGGTCAGTGTGTCCAAGACATCCCCTGACTGTCACATCTCCCACCAGGCCTTCTTTGGCAGGTCTAATGGGTCACTGTCCTTTCTAGGTTCACCTCCAGCTGTGTCAGGTTATGTTCCACACATTCCAGGAACCTCCTAGACTGCCTCCTCTCCACTGTGTTGAGTTTCCAGCAGACATCCCACAGGTTAAATTCTCCCACAAGAACAAAGGCTGGTGATCATGAAACACCAGCCACCTTTTTACAGCATACTTCATCTGCCCCTTTATCCTGTCTGGGTGGTCTGTAACAGACTCCCCCTGGGATTTCTGCCTTGTTGCTCTTTCCCCTGCTCCTTACCCACAGGCACCCAACCTCATCATCACCTCCCTAAGGAGGGAGGGTTTCAGAGTCCCCCCACTTACCCAGGCCCTAGGAAGGCAGCAGCCTCCCCGTGTGGGATGGGTCCAGTCAGCATACAGTGCCCTCAGTTCCCTTTGGAATGCAGCCACCTACTACAATTTCACTTTCCTTCTTAATACCTGTAGCTGTAGCCCAGTGACTGACTTGCTCTGGGCAACCCCCAGATAGGCCTTCATCTCCACTATCATTTTCCTGACCCTGGAGTTGCAGAGCATCATATTGATTCCATAATGGCACCTGAGAAGGCCAGGGAGGCAGGGAGGGGATTCTTCTGCCACCCCAACTAGGGTTCTGTTTCAATTCCCTTCATCTTAAGGTCCCCTCCTTTTGCCTGACGGCAAGAGGGTTGGGGCTGCTTTGACTCTTTCCTAGCCTCCATCTGCTGCATTTCCCCCAGGGATTAAATGGTGTGTCTCCATCAGTCTATTTCACACAATCCTTGATGGTCCACAGCCTCTCCACTTCCTCTTTAATCTCTGGTACTGATATTTCTGCATGCTAGTCTTACAGAGGCAAAGATCCCTCATGAGGTAGGAAAATCCATCATGTTATGTGTGAACAGCACTTATATTCCCATGTAAGCATGGCATTTTTCATGCCACTCTTCCTCCATAGTGTATTTCTGGCATGTGTGTTCTTCTGAATAACATAGTGAATTTTTAACAGGAATAGGTTCCAAACATTCAAATTCTTCACAGCTGTAGCAGATCCCTAAAAGCACACATCAGGAAATCATAAACTGTTGTACAGTGCTAAAGACACAGGAGTAGCTACATGGAAAGGGTGAAACAGGGCTCTTGGTCTTTGCATGTGACAGGACTTGTGATGAATCTCCTGTGTCTGGACTGACAAGGAACCATTGTCACCACCTTTCATCAAAGTGAAGGCAAGACAAAATGCAACTCCAGAGGCAGTGTGGGGCCATCTCCTTCTGATGATGCAGAGTTTGCTTGGTCTCTTCAGCAAAAGGACTGACTGCATATTATGGGGTCAAACTACTGCTGGAGGATATTGGAAGCCCTGGTAGAGCTTCCCTCTAGCCACAGAGCTGCTGCACTTGTGATAGCTTGCTATCAGGGGCTGACCTTGGCAATAAGGCAGGGCTAGCCTTAAACATTTATGGACAACTCCTTTGTGAGAAATCCGTTAAAGGTGTTTTGGCAAACAGATGTTTAAATAGATGGTAAATGTTGGTATGACTTACTGGGATAAGATATGACTTACTCTTTTTGTTTGGTTGGCTTTTTAGGAGCCTTTGCCCTGTGAAATTTCAGAAATTCACTGTAAAAAATAGAAAATTGTGTGATATTGTTGACTTCAAAATGGCACTGAGGTAGAATTGCATTATTTTTCTGTAACTGGATAATATTCAAATAATGGTCATTTTTTGCTGTTTCTTAACCTTTCTTTCTGTACCCATTTATGTATTGTCCACTTCAAACAGTTAAGGTCAAATTTATGATTAATGAAGATACTAACCTCTATGGTTATCTCATCTTTTCATGTTTAACATTTTTCTCAAAGGTTAATGAAACACAGAAGACATTTTGAAACCAAAAGGCTGATTTTTGGGAAAAAAAAAAAAAAAAAGAAAAAAGTGTATGGAAAGATCATTAAGGTTGAACTAGTCTTTAAAGGCCTCTATCTATGATAATGCTTTCTCTCCCAAGACTCTGAATCAAGGGGAGATGCATTTGTTTAGCATTAAGTATTTGGTACTACTAATAATTCATTTTCCTTCAGTAAGAATAGTTATCAATTGTTCTGTTTGAGAGTGGTAAGAAAATTTCCTATTTCCTGTCACAGTCAAAGGAAAAACTCTTTGACCCTGTCTACTGCAGGAAAATAAACTGTTCAAAAACAAAGCACCTTTTTCCCCCCCGCTTTTTTTTTTTAATCTCTGTTATGTAAATTCTGCTACTAATAGGTTCTTTATTCCACAGTGTCACTGTGGAGAGGAAAACCAGACTTCACACTGATTTTTTCTGTAGCATTAGAAGGTGAATATACATGCAGTTTTGTTGCGCATACAAGATCACAGAAAAAATGAGTCTTCCTCCTCTATGATGTGGAAACAGTATTTTTGTGCGTACCAAGATGTGTTATATGATGAGCAGGGTAATGATCTGACACAATCAGTTAGAGTCTGATGCTTAATTCTGTAGTTTGGGAACACTGAAACAAATATTCAATGTACAACCAACAAGAAGGAGAAGAGATAAAGAGGTTAAGAAAATGAAATCTTTATCCAGGTGTATACAATTCAAAAAGATTTGTTCGATAATCACTAAAAAATGGGCCTATTGCACAAAACAAGTAAATTCATAAAAGCAACTGGAGGCCTACATGTTACTAGAAATGATTCATGAAACCAATTTTTTGGGGGGAGCTTTGTTCTTAAAAAGCCATGTGTCTCCTTTTCCTGATCAAGACCAAAGTGACTTCCTGGCTTCAAAGTGTGGCACTCATCAGTCATGTTAGGTCAGCTAATGCCACATCATTGAACTCAGTGGCATCTCATGGATGGGGTCACAAACTCAAAAAAAAGGCTCCAGTTTATTAAGCTCCCATATAAGTGCAGAACAAGAATGAGCTCCTGAAATGCTGATGCTTGTAATCACTCCTCTCCAGCAGAAGAGCTGATTTTCCCTGTCCTTTGTGTGTATTAATCATGTGGGGATATTATTATAACCATTCTTTATAGTATGCTTTCTATGATTACCATGATGGTGGCTGGGTCCATCATGTTATCATTGATTAATCTCAAAACACTACTGTGAGGCACTGGAACAGGTTGCCCAGAGAGGCTGTGGACTCCCATCACTGGATGTGTTCACGGCCAGGCTGGACAGGGTTCTGAGCAACCAGGTCTAGTTGAAGGCTCCCTGCCCATGGCAGAGGGGCTGGAGCTAGGTGATCTTACAACTCAAACCATTCAACGATTCTATAATTAAGAGATGAGTATTTGGGTCAATTTTAGCTCAAGCAGTAGTCTGGTTTAGTAATACTCAGCAGCCTTCTCTCTAAACTGGAGAGGGATGGATTTGATGAGTGGACTGCTGGATGGATAAGAAAGTAGTTGGCTGGCTGCCTCCAGTTGCCAATGTCTCAGAGTCCTGATGCATGTCAGTTATATGCGATTCTTCAAGGGTTGTGCTGCTGAAACAGGGAGCATCTTTGATGGTGCCTTCAGATTGCTGTATCAGTTTGTGTGCTGTGAGGTGCCAATGATTTGTATGCCTAATCAATGGCTGCTAAAGAGCAGATGAGAGCCAAAGAGTCACTAAAGTAGCTGCATTCATCTGCAATAAGGTACACCATGATGTTATGGAAAATATGCTCATAAGCTCACTGAATAGCAATTCCTAAGAAGTTATATTTATGATAGCAGCTCAGTAGGGTACAAGTTAATATAAATTTTAACCATACTTACGGTATGCTGTAAAATATTTGCATAAAAAGTATACAAGAGTATATACTCTTAGATAAGCCAAAGTCTCTGAAACAAGAAAAATATAAAGCTCTTCTCTGTAATGAACTTTGAAACAGGTAGAGGAACAGCAGCTTGAAGAAAAATTTTATCTTTGAGAAAACTTAAAGCAAGATTCAGAGCATAGACCAGCTGCCTAAAAATGTGTTAATATTTCTCTGGCACAGAGCCTTCTTCCTGTAGTGATTGTTTATCCTTTTTTTTTGGTGGTAGTAATTGGCTAGAGCACAGTCACTTGCAAAGCACAGTTCGACAAACTGAGTTCCAGTGGAGATCATCAAGGCTTTGTGTGCACTAAGGTTCTGTTTGGAAACCACTGAGTCCCCAGAGCACTTTACTTCAGAGAGTACTTTCAACAATTTTTCCACTAAAAGACATTAGATAAACTTATGCTTTTAATTTTTATTGAGCAGATGGGATCTTACTGCGCAGTCCAATTTGTGTGTATGAAAAAACCTCAACAAACAGATTGACCTATATGAATTTCTTAGGTTTTTTCGTCTAATCATTTGGAGAATGAATGGTTTGGATTAAAAAAAAAACAAAACAAAAAACTAAAATAACAAAAATAAATGCCCACCCTGCCAAGTGAACAGCTTTTTCACAACATCTCCTTTTTTCCCTTTTGTGCACAGAAAGATATTTGCATATGAAACTCTTTTCCTATAGATAGTGATAGATGTCACTTATTTCTCACCTGAAATGAGTTGGTAGGTATTTCCTTGTCTGTAGGCTGGAAAAGAGAGCTAATAGAAAGCTATAACTGAGTTCTGATGTCCTCACCTCTGGTTTTAGTCTGTATTCAGAAAACAGACAAACTTTCTTACAGTTCATGGAACTGTGCTTTGCAGAAGCTAACTGCAACAAGATACCAAGGAGGAAACTGAGTTTCCCTTGAAGGTAATTCATTCAAATGACACAAAAGCTTTAGCTTGAAGTTCATACTGAGTTGTCTTTGAGGAAATATCATATGTGTGCATCTATGATGGCTTCTTTAGCTATTCAGGTTTAGTTTAGCTGCAGCTTCTCTCAAAACTGACAGAACACCAGAGTCAGTAAGTCTTTATGCTCTTCAGGTATTTGAAAAGAGCTGGTGGCATTGAATCTGTGATTCTTTTGTTACTGTTGTTTTTACACCTGTCTTGGAAAGGAATCTCGGGCCTTCACACTGGCACTAATGAGGTTCTACAGAGCTCCATTTTAAGCCCACTTCTCTTGATCTTCTTCATAAACAACTTGAACACAGGACTTGAAGGGATACAAAGTAGGTTTACAACTTAGGCTAAATTGCGAGGACCTGTCAACTCCTTTGGGACAGGGAGCCCTGAGGCCCTGTAGAGAAATCTCTGTTGGAATGTATCAAATCGAAGACTCTCTGAGTCATCTCTCAGTGAGAGAAAAGAATGCAAGGATTGAATTTGAACCTTTAGAGAAACTAAAATATATTAAGCTGCAGAAATTAAGTAGGAGTATAAATTTTAGTTTTAAGTAAGTAGAAATATATCTTAAGTGCCTTAGGAGACTATGTTAGCTAGCAAAAAGCCCTAAAGCCTAGTTTAAAGTTCAGTAGTGTTACCTTTTACAAAATTAACTCCAGACATTATGAAAACATAGTGAAAACATTGCTTGCATTTCTAGATAGAAGAGATAGAATTATTTGCATAAACAGATAAAAATATGCGTAGATTTTGGGTTAGAACTGACACTATTTTTGCACATTAGAATTAAGCTCAGATTGGTATAGGAAGACTGTTTTAAAATTGTGTTTTTAGCTGATTACATGATTTATGAATAAAATCCCCCTGTATTGGAGAGAAGAAGAAGGACAACAACAGAAAGAAGAAAGAAGAAAGAAGAAAGAAGAAAGAAGAAAGAAGAAAGAAGAAAGAAGAAAGAAGAAAGAAGAAAGAAGAAGAAAGAAGAAAGAAGAAAGAAGAAAGAAGAAAGAAGAAAGAAGAAAGAAGAAAGAAGAAAGAAGAAAGAAGAAAGAAGAAAGAAGAAAGAAGAAAGAAGAAAGAAGAAAGAAGGTGCTGCTGCTCAGAACATCAGGATTCTATGCCAGAAAGCTTTTAGCATGGACTTCAATACTCTGAATTCTTCGCCTTCAAGACTGATGGATTCATGCAATAAACAACTTTACAACAATCAACAACTGCTCTTGTTTCTTTGAAGACCCAAGACCCACGAGAAACTTGACGACCCTCCACAAATCAGAGGTCTGGGCAATCACCAAGCCTATGAAGTTTAAAAAGGGCAAGAGTCAGATTCTGTGATCGGGCAACCCTGGATGTAAAGACAGAACAGGGAATGAGAGGCTGGAGAGCAGTGTTCCAGAAAGGTATTGGAGTCTGAGACACAGAGTGTGTGCCCTTGTTTCTGATACTTAATTCTAAGATCCAGAAAAACACTAATTTTGTACAACATGAAATTTATGAGCATGTTTTCATGGTGATACATGAAAACAACTGGCAAAGTTAGAAAAAGCTGAAAGTGTGAGTAGATTAGAGGGTTTTCTTAAGTCACTGGGTGAAAAAGTTAGTTTATATTTTTAGTTAATTTAGAAAGCAGAAGGCAAGATGGAGGATTTAGAATGTTGTTTCTTCTCCTTGTTTCTTCTTCATGTTCTTCTTCTAGAGGTTTTTTGGGTAATAGTGAGTGATTGGACAGAAAATGCCACAGTGCAGCACACAGGTGATGGGTCATTGGGTCATTAAGAAAAATAATATACGTGTCTATTGTTAATTGGAAAAGAGTAAATATAAAGTAAGTATAAAGATACAAGAACTGCTTAGTTCCAGGGCCATTTTGTGCTTTCAAAGCCAAAGTGAGCCACAAAGTGAGCCACAAGGCTATTCTGTACCATCAGAAGAAAAAAAGCCAGATTGCAGTGAATTGAACTTGTGCAGATAGTCTGGAGAGACCTGCCAAGTTTTGTGATAACATCTAATAAACACGAGAAACAAGATCCTAACAGGCTTTGGAGTTTTTGTCCTGGCCCGGAGGACTGTGATAAGCAGAACTCCCCATGAAGGAGTAAACCAAAGGAGCTCAGCTCAGAGGAGACTGAGAAATCCAGGAGTGGAAAAAAAGTACAGAAGAAGTGCAGCAGAATCAGAAAGAGAAAAAAGAAATGAAAAATAATTTTTTTGAAAAGTTACAAAAGGGACCTGGGGGTCCTGATCAAAGACAATCTGAACACGAGGCAGCAGTGCCCTGGCAGGCAGGAGGGCCCCGGTGTCCTGGGGTGCATCAGGCCCAGCATCACAGCCGGGCAAGGGAGGAGATTGTCCTGCTCTGCTCTGAGCTGGGGCAGCCTCAGCTCGAGTGCTGGGGTGGGTCTGGGTGCCATAAAATAAGACACTGAGATGTTAGAGAGCATCTGAAGGGGACCTCCAAAGATGGTGAAGGTTCTGGAGGTGAAGCTGTATGGGGCATGGCTGAGGCCTCTTAGTCTGTCCAGCCTGGAGAAGAGGAAACTGAGGGTAGACCTTGCTGCAGTTCCAATTTCCTTGTGCGGGGAAGAGGAGGGGCAGATACTGATCTTCTGTGTCTCATTTTCTTTTATAGATACTGTAACATAGTGTATCTTTCCTATCCTGAAACCTGGTCAAAGTGCTTGAAATTCTAAAATACTTTTCTTTGAATTTGTGTTAAATTCTCTCAGTACGGAAGTTCTTTAAATCATAATATTTTAAATATTATAAGAAATGGTTTTTTTTCCCAATTAAGGTCTTTGCATTTCTGTTGACATAATACTTAAAAATTATTTCAAAATAAAAGACAGACAATGTATGTGTGTACAGACAATGTATAGAAAATATCCCTTGTCATTTGAAACAGAAGAACAGTGAGAAAACACAGCAAATACAGTTCACAAAATCAATAATTTCTGATAACCTAGATTCAAATTAATAATAATTTGTGTGAAAATGGGAGGTTAGTTTGTGATTTTCTTTTGGCTTTTTATAAGTGTCTTGCTTACAAAACTGTCTTTTTTGTCTTTTAATGCTTCCCTCCTTTTTGCCTTGAAATTGTGATGTTTTACTAGCTAAGTGTTTAAAAATTTGGAAGGTTTAGTTTTAATAAGCTCTGGAAAACCCTTTTTAAAAAGGTTGCAGTCTCAGCAAGAAGTGGTTTGTCTTCATTAAAGAAACATTTGGAATATGATGCATAAAAAGCAAAAGCTATCTGCTCACTCAGTCTATAATTACTTATGTGTATCTGCTTGCTATACCTAACAAATACATCTACAGAGAGTACAATGTAAATGAAAGTAGGGATTATCCTTAAAATTGGTATTGCAATTTTTGAGTACATTGTGTTATCTTTAAAACACGAAACAAACTTTATTGTACTGTAAAATAGAGCATTTTATATAGGTTTCAGTTTTTGGAAGGAGTTAATTTTTCTCACCAAGATGAGGAAAGCAATGTCACTTGTTTGGAGCCCATACAAGCATTTCACAATGCAGAAGAAAAAGGTACTACAGCTAATTACTTCAAAATTAATTGCATTTCAACTTTTTCTGCTTTTTCCTTCCAGCTACATACTGATCTGACAAACAGATGATCAGTAGCACTGAAAAGGATCCTGGTTCTAGAGCTTGTATTCTTCTTCTGACCACAGCAGTTTACATTCCAAATCGCTTAATCAGAATGTATATAGGAATTAGTGAGCACAGAAACTAAATTCCCAAATTTTTTTTCCCTTAAAAGTCATGAGTATGGCTTCCATTTCCTATTTCATGCACAGTTAGTTATTCAGGACATATTTTCTTTGGGTACACTTGCTAGTATCTAGCAGGTTAACAACTGACTTGTTTAAGATTGCAGAAAAATCTACTTTTGAACACTAAAATCCAAAAATAATTTCATCTTTTTGTTCAATGAGCATAGCAAGACAAGACATTGGTCCAAACTAAATATTTGTTTTCCTAGTAATCTTTTCTGCTGGCAAGTGAGCTATCACTTAAAGGTGTAAGCTCATACTCCATTAGGGTTTTCCAGGAACTATCCCTGGACTTCTAGGATGCCTGTTCCCCTATTTTGCTCCAGCAGCATTCTGTATAGAGGGGGGTTGTGGGTGCTTTGTGAATGCTTCAATGAGTAATTAAAAGTCACCTTGACTTAATAACTTATGTCCAAGTGCTTGGGGATTTTCTGTGATTCTTTTTTTTTTTGTTTTCTCTTCTCATGAGAGTTAATGTATCAGAGCTTACATTTCATGTAATTTTCTGTCCTTGGATTACCTAAAAAACCCCTACAATCAGGTGCCAAGATGCTCAACTACCATGTGTATTATTGCAGTCTCTTCTCCCTACCCACACACTGGCCCTGAGGTCAGGGCAGGGAACATTTTCAGAACAAGTGCACCATATTGAGATCCATAAGAAAATTAAGGTCCTTAATTATTCTCCGTGGTATAGAAGCCTGTCTCTTGGAGTACAGCTTGACACTTAATGTGTTGTGACTGCTCCCTGCTTCAAGTGTGCACTATGAATACTTGCCATGAGTAGGCCAGTGAATCTGTGTTGGTTTTGGAGACAAGAAGTGATACTGCAGCAAAACAGAAAGGTGTGACTGCAAGTTCTACTTCATTTGCCCAATGAATCTGTATTTTCTTTATGGATGTTTTAGAAAAATGACAAGAGGACACCAGCCAAATTCATTGTTAACAGATGCTTTAGTGGCACTTTGAGTCAGACACGGAGTTGATCATTCATGCAGAAAGCTTTCTTAACTACATGCATTGCAGGGGGTCCACAACCAGCTGAAAATATGTGCTGATTGGCAGCCAGTCATTTTTTAAATCAGAGGTGCTGTGTTGTGGAGGGAAGCGTTACATTTAACTTTTGACAGTTTTCTGCCAGACATTCTGGTTGCCAACTGGAGCACGTCTAATAGAAACAGGGAGATGCCACCAACCCATGCTGAACAGCAGATCTAATTTTGCTGTTAAGTCTCTCTCATTAATACATCAGTCAGCCTTTGTTAGACTGACACGATAGCCTCTGCTTCTATGAGAGCCTATGTTTAATAGAGAGATTCAGTAGCATTATTCATCACCACAACTTCTACTCCGATGAAGGCAATCACAGTGTGAACAAGGAAAACAAGCTGTGGTCATGTTGAGGAACAGATCTGTGGCCTGGGTCTGCTTTATTCTGCTATGACGCAGCAGATGCAGAGAGGGCTACCCAGGGCAGCCTTTAGTGAGAGGCATTATTAGGATGCCTAGCAACATGAGTATTTTGGCACTTAGATAAAAAGTTACATTTTTAAAAAAATTTAAAAATCCATGCCTGTATGGATATTGTCACAGACTTGCCAGCTGGACACGAATTGGGGTAATTCTTCTGTTTTTTATGACTGCCACAGAGGTGATTGATTGGGCAGGGAAGCTGGGAGGAAGTGGCTCCCATGTGACATCACCCATATGAGTGTCACTGGTCAGGCTGTAAGCTGGAGCAGAGCTGCCCCACCTCATCAGCGGCTTAGTTTGAGGAAGGAGGTTTTTCATTTGTTTCTTAAAAGGAAACTCCAGTCTTTTATATAATTCAGTTACTCCTGTGGGAATTGTTACAATTTTTCCAGCTGGCACTGTAGACTGGGAGAAGTCCTGATGAAGGACACAATCTGATAAGGTAATGATCTCTGTTTAGCAAGTACCCTAGAGGCTGTAGCTGCTTACTTCTCTAGCAGCCTGTGGGCTGATTGGCATGCACATAAGCTGTACATAGTGCTTTTTTCCACACACTTGTCCAGCTGTGCAAAGTACGTAAATTATTCAGATTCACTCCTGGAGCAGGGAGATAAAAAAAGTGTTTCATGATACAGCCAGTATGTCACACACATGCTGTTGTGTGCCAACCAAAATATCTTTGCTGGTGTCTGCATCGGTGTGCATGTGAAGTTTAATGCCATGGAATGTTTGGACCTTGTTATATTAAACATAAGTGACGCCTGAAAATTTAGAGTAGCTCTTGCACTTCTCAGATCACAAGCATATACTACTCTTAAGGACAAACTGTATCTCTTGTCTTTCAACGTGTCTCGACTGTCGGTGAATCCTTTGGAAGTTTATCTTTCCATGATCATTAGAAGATAATTTCTGTAATTGTACTGAATACATCTTTAAGTCAGTAACACCGAAGGATTTTCTTGACAATTTGAAACAACTGAATAATTTATTTTGCAAAACTTTAGCAGTAAATAGTGAGACGTGTTCTTGGTATCGGATCACACCTGATCACTGCAATGCAGGAATAGGGTATTGTCTTCCAATATAGTTTTCTTCTGCTGTCTGGCAGTGCTTCCTTTGCATGCTGATGTCTAAGAAAATATTTACATTCAGAGCACCTACTTCTCACATAATTAGTTAACCTGTATGGTTGAGGGTGGAGAAGTGAGAAAAGGAATATTTTCACCTTAAGAAAGTTACATATAAGCAAGACCAAAAAATTATGTCTGAAGCACTCCCTTAAACTGAAGTCCATAAATTCACTTAGAGGTTTTTCTATATGAAAATGAGGCTGAGGGGAATCCTATGTACCTATATATGTTCTGTTGTAGATTCTCCAAATATTTTTATTATGATCTCTAGGAATAACTTGGAATATGTGTACAAGCTTCCTGCATTTTCCATTGTTCTCTATGCAGATTAGATTATCTAGGTCAATGTCCAAAACATCAGATTTACTGAAATATATTTTCAAACCTTAAATGTTTATTTATTTCAATATTTGAAGCAGATATACTTAAAATAATGCAAAAGCAGAAGCTTATTTTTATTTAAAGAATTATTTTAGGCATTTTAGAAAAAGAGCAAGTCTGACACCTTTCTCTTAAAATTACATAATTATTCCATAACAGAGAAATGTAGATACATTTAAAGCAATTCAGCTTTAAAATACAACATTGGTCTAGAAGCAAGTAAGTTTTCACTTTCTGTTTAAAGAAAAAAGACTTTTTGGTGACACAGTGGGTTGACCTTGGCTGGAAACCGGTGCATACCAAAGCTGCTCTATCCCTTCCCTCCTCAGCTGAGCATGGGAGAGAAAATATAACAGAAAAGTCATGGGGTGAGATGAAGATGGGAATTGGTCTCTCACTCATTAACATCATAGGCAAAACAGAAGCAGCTTGGGGAAATTAATTTATTACAGTCACACCAGAGTGAGATAATGACAAATAAATCTTAAAAACACCTTGCTCCCACCCCTTCCTTCTTTCACCCCTTCTTTCCAGGCTTAGCTTTATTCCCTACTCTTTACCTTCTTCTGTCCCCAACTGCATAGGAGGATGGGGAATGGGGACTGCAATCAGTTCATCACACTTTTTCTCTGCTGTTTCTTCCTCCACAAAGGGAGGACTACCCTTTTGTATTGTGGAGTCCCTTCCACAGAAGACAGAACTCTGCAACTGCAGAAGGTTGTGAGTCCTTCCCAAGGGCTGCAGTTACTCATGAACTGTTCCACTGTGAGTTCCTGTTATGGGTTGCAGTCCTTCAGGAATGTGCTGCTCCAGCACGTGACTCCCATGGGGTCAGAAGTCCTTCCAGCATACTGCTCCAGTGTGGGCTCCCGTCTCCATGGGGCCACAGGATCCTGCCAGAAGCCTGGTCTAGAACAGGTTTTTCACAGAGCCACAGACTCCTTTGGATATCTACCTGCTCCAGTGATGCTTCACAGGCTGCAGAAGGATTTGTCCTCCACCATGAATCTCCATGGGCTGCAAGGGCAGAGCTGCCTCACCAGCAAAATCTCTGCTTCACCACCTGGAGCGCTTTCTCCATTTTCACTGGCCTTGGTGTCTGCAGAGTTGCTCCTTTCACATATTCTCATACCTCACTTCTCCATCTGCAGTTGTTTCTATTCAAAAACCTATTTTCATTTTAACTATGTTACCCCATAGTCATGATGCTAGCACCATCAAAGATAGGTTCAGACTTGGTCAGTGGCACTCCATCTTGGAGTTATCTGGCATTGTGCTCATCAGGCATAGGGAAACCTTCTAGTAGCTTCTCACAGAAGCCATCCCTTTTGACCAAAACCTTGTCACACAAACCAAATAGATTCAATCCCTTGTGGCCATGAATCACATATTTAAAAATTGTCATTAAAAATTCATATTAGTTACACAATCTCCACTCTCATCAACAACAACAACAAAAAAATCCCCACATCAAAATCAAAATATCAACGTAACACCTATTCCTTCATGCCACTAAAACAACAGAAATTCCCCATGATCATACTGCTCTCTAACATTTCTCAGTCCTTGTTTTGCCAGTTAGGCCTCTCAATTATCCTTATCTCAGATTCCTCATTCCCAAAGTTGGGCAGCAACTACAGCAGGACTGTAGTGGGTTGACCTTGGTTGGACGCAACAGCTGACCACAAAGGCCATTCTATCACTGCCCTCCTCAGCAGGAAAAGGAGTGAAAAATTAAGAGTCAAGATAAAGGTAATTTACTGAATTTATTGAATTTATTGAATTTATTGAATTTATTGAATTTATTGAATTTATTGAATTTATTGAATTTATTGAATTTATTGAATTTATTGAAACAATGGGGACAGTTGCTTGCATGCAAGCAAAAGAAAAGAAAACACCCAGAACAACAGAACTCCCAAATATTTTATTCCCTACTTACCATCAGCAAGCGACATCTGGCCAATTCCACCTGACACTTTCACCTTGGAAATAAGGCTTTGGCATGAGTAGTGGTTGCTCTGGAAGACATGCTTTGTAAACAGCAAATGCCTTCTGTATCCTCAGCTTTTACATCTGAGCTGAAATCATATTATATGGAATAGCCATTTGTTCAGTTTGGGTCAGCAGTCCTGGTTATTTTGCTTCCAAAAGTTCTGCCCAGCCCATCCTAGTGGTGGGGGTGAAACTTTTGAGAGACAGCTCTGATGTTGTGCCAGTGCCGCTCAGCAATAGCCAAAACACTGGTGTGTTACCAGCACCTTTCCAGCCATCGATGCAAAGTGCAGCAAGGTGAGGGCTGCTGTGGAGGAAATGAACTCCAGCTCAGCCAGACACAGTGCAGGTGAATATCATATTGTAGTACATACCAGCTTTTTTGAAGTTGTGGTTTGTTTCAGCCATAAAGTGGCTTGAAATTGAATATACATTAATGCTTTTATGTTGGAAATACATGAATCTATTTAAATGAACTATGTTTTGAAGACTGGTGCCCTCCAGGTACAAGGCTCTTATAAATTTGTGAGATATCTGCTGCCTTCCAGTTTTCTTACCTCAGTCTTCAGAGTGTTTCCAGTTGTTGTCAGGGGCTTTGTGTTCCCTTGTGCAGCCAAACAAGAAATTTTTCTAGCATTTGTTAAAGGCTCACCTACGGAAAATGAGTGGCAAAGGAATGAAAATGTCTTACCCAAGATTGTAGTCCTATGCTCTTTTTCTGCTGAAAGCTCATGGTAATGTAGGAAAACCTCTGAAAAACAGTGACTTTAACAGATAAAGAGAGAAAAAGAAACCAACACCAAAACCCCCCAGTTTGACTGGTTTAGGCATTGTATTTTCCACCTTAAGTGCTTGAACCCCAGAGGCACAGTCAATGACCCAATTAGAAGCTTGTAACCCTGCTTATGGTCTGTGGGCCTTAAATATGTGCAGCTTTCTGCTGTTTCTCTGGTGGTCCTTTGTAAATAAAACTTGTAAAACTGAGATGGGAATAGTTGGCTTCTCTTTCAGGAATTACTCTGCTTCAGAATTGGAGAGATAGCATGTTTTCTGCTCCTTCCCTGGTCAGGTTTTATAGGAGACAAGAAGACATGTCAGTGTTTTCAGCACCGTGCTTTTCTCAGCTGTCAGCTAGGGGAAAAAAATATCACCATGTACCATAATCGGTATCTGAAGACATTTTTGAGGGGATGGGACGGGATGGGATGGGATGGGTTAGGACCATGAAGGCCCTATGGGGAGCGCTTCCATCCATGGACAACTGCTAGCAGTTCAGAGGCTTCAGACACCTCCTCTTGGAGTTTAGTTTAGTCACCCAAATATTCCCACAGATGAGAAAAAAAATGGAAAGTGCTTCTGACCAGGAACACTTGCTGACTTTTCTAAATTAAACCATTACCACAACTTATTTCACACATTAGTGAAATATGCCTTTTGAAATGTTATAAGTAGTTTGCAACCTAATCAAGGAACTTGATCCTTTTTGTCTTTCTACATCACATGTCAGTCTCTGTATGGTTCCAGATGTCATCCACTCATTGGTCTGAACTGCTGGGTTTCTGGTAAGTATCGAATAGGAATTCCAAGGGAGGTTAATTTCCTTTGTATAGCAACAAGGATGTGTGACACAAGAGATAAATTATATTTATGTTTAGATAGGGAAGGGGAAGAAGACAGGAGATGGCTTTATTCAACTCTTTGGAAATTACTTTTGGTTCTCTGGATCACTTTTTGTTAAAGTAGAACTTCAGACACAGAACTACAGAAAGGTGTTGTTTTTATCTGAAATGGAGCTCACAGATTTTTTGCATGCATGCTCCTGTGTTGCAAGCATGCATTCTTTTCCTTAAATTAAACAGTGAGATTATGAGAGTTATTGTGGGGATTTTTCCTCTTGTCAACAAGGGCTAAGTGTATGAACATAAATTGAAAGGTTCCTTAAGGAATATATTTGCAAACTATAGTGTTAGAAACTCCTTGCCCATTAATATATTAGTAGAAATAATTTAAAGATGAGATAAAATTGTTTCTAGAATTTAAAACCCTTTACACTAAAATTTATGCAAAAATTCACTGAAATTATATTTATGTGCTCTATACATAAAAAGAAATTTAAAAAATGTTTGGACCCTTAATGATATTTAGAAATAAAAAGTATCTGATCAGCCTAAGCACATCAAAACAACATATATGATCAATTTTCAGTGAATTCATGCTGACATAAAAACCATTGTTTAAGGCGATGTGGGGAAACAATACATGTGGAAATATTCTTCTTCCAGTACTTTAGTCATGGGAATGGCTTGAGCACCCTGCAAGAAGAGACATAATGCTGAATGTGGCAATTTAAAACCATTTCCATCTTCTGTTGTTCTGCTTTACAGGCCAATTTGTTATTTGTCCACTTCAAGAATGTAAACTGGGAAGAAGTTTGTAGATGAAAATTTCTTGACAGAGAAATGTCAATCACTCTCTTGGTTTAAGACTGTTGATCCTTACAATGTAATCTCTAAATATTCCCCATAAGTATATGAGGTAAACTGATAAACTAACAGTGCATGGTATTTTTGCTTTTAATCTCCAGGAAAGTGTCGATGTTTGTGCTTTTTCTGCAATTTCTTAAATGCTTACAAAGTTTCAGCTGCTGCTTTAAATATGTATGGTTGGTTGGTTGGCTATCAGTTTTGGTTTTTTTTATAAGATGCTATTGCAGAAACCATTTCCATATGGATGATGGACAAGTTTATATGCGTATTCATGGACTGATTAGAAGCTATACTGGAAATACAGATCAGGAAGTGAGTAATACTTTTCATTAACAATGGTGTAGGATTAGATGCAAGGAGTCTGAAAACTCCATTCCTGTTTTGTTTCCAAATGCATTTGAAATGCTTAGTGGTTTTTAGTCATAAATCACGAAGCCAACGGGTTCCATTATGTTGCTTTGTAATAGCAGAGACACTTCTATTGTTAGCCATAACTATAATTATTTCTACATCAAGATATTTAATGCTCTTTTTCCCATACCTAGGGGATAAATAAAAATATTCCCTTTAAAAGAAGGTGCATGTGGATGCACTTTACTGAAGAATAAGTAAAAATCATTCTAGTTTGTTTGATTCCTTAAAATAATTTGAAGTTATCTTTACCCAGCTTGGGAAAGATAACTAGATGTTGAAGACAGTTTTCTCACATAGGATATATTTATTCTTTATTTGAATTGAGTACTGAGAGGAAATTTTTGTTCAGTATTGGTTAAAGGACCATAAGGATTCAAGGATAGGTGTTGTGGACTTTCTTTTTAGTAAGACGAGGAAGACCACTGTAGATGTAATTGCAGTTTAACATCCAGTCATATTATCATTTAGATACTGGCATTCAAGTAATTGCTCTTGTCCTCATGGTGCTCTTGAGATTACTTGCACCACGTTCTTGAGGAAAATATGGGAAAGCATTTTGCATTGTGTGAGTTATTTCAATCATCTTTTTGCAGCCTTACTTGGTACTGTAGAATGTGGAAGAGGCCACACTTGTGGTGTAAAGCTGTAATCAAAGATCTCTGGCAGCTATTGGGGAAAAAAATGGGCAATATTTACATCTTGTCCTCCGTAATCAAAAATCATCTCTAAAACAGAAGTATTTACAATTATGGTGCTTGTAGAGCAGAAACAAGTGCTTCTTATCACATCCTGTTTGTGAAATACTAAAATACCTATCACTAGAACAGAACAGGAGATATCAAGAGTATTTTCAGTGTCCAAAAGTGGCTGTCATTATAAAGTATTCTGGAATTTTTGTTTAGGTGAACTGGAGACAACTTTGTGAAGCCCTAAAGAGCAGAGTGCAAGAAACAGACCTTGGCAGACCAGTCTCAAATTCTTATATTTCCATGAGCTGCTAGTAAAATTTGTGTGTACGTGTGCTTTTTTACTTAGTCTGTTATAATCCCTTTGAAGAGAGAATAGCAGTCCGATATGCTGGACAAATCACTGCTTGAAGTAGGACAGTTTTATAAAGTTCCATATGTGACACCACAAAGAAATGTCAAGCTTTTCTCTTTTCAAAAATTTGTTTAATGTCTGGGATATGAGGTAACAATTTGTACTGTGCATACACTCTGGTGACAGGAAGGTATTTTGTCTGGTGCAATAGAGGAGAGGGGGAGCAAGTAGATAATGGGCTGATGGGCTGCCAGGTAACACAGTGAATTCTCCCTTTGTTGCATTAGACATGCAGCATTCAGCTTGAATTTAATTTCTTTAAGTGGGTATGTACTTTTTGTAATGTTTCAGTAACTTGATTGATAACTCTGTTTATGCCAATATGAAAGGGAAGTACAAAATTCAGCCTCTTCTTGAATATGCAAGTTATTGCACAAGTCTTAAAATTCATAACAAATGTTCACACTTCCTTTGTTTTATCTGTACACCAAGTGTCTGTAGCTCCTTTTGAAAACTGTGTGTTTGCTAAGTGTAAATCTGGTTTCATTTCATAGCGATCACCTTGTTTATTTCCTCCAGCTCTGGTTGGGAGGCTTCCTTAGTGCCAAAGCTCTCTACTTTCAGATGGTAGAATATTTCAAGCAGCCAAAAAGAGTTGGAAGGGATAGAAATGCCTGTAAGAAATCAGTGGAAAATGCATTTAATTTCTTCATTACACATGGAACTGTAATTAATTTAAAAAAAGTAAATACAATTAGAAATGCAAGAAATGCCACGGAAATACAAGATTATTTCTTACTTCAGTTGTGGTTTTGTATGGTCAAGGCCTCTTATACTGAGTCCAACATAACTGTAACTGGTATAATCTCCACAGGACTTCTTGTGGCAGAGAATAAAGAGCACGTGCACTGTTGTCAGACTGATAAGGTGTTCTAAGGAGATGTTGATAGCTGCTTCTCGTCTTAAAATAGTTGTAGAAAATAAGTCAGTTCTGATTACAGAAACTCTCTGTTCCAACTTTTCTCTGCCATCCTCCAGGAAAGCACAAGGAAGAGAAGTTTGGCCAGTCTTTACTATTTTGTAAAGGCTTCATTTATGGACAAGAAGTAGAAAGGGTCAGCACAGTGGAGAAATATGCCAGCTGACATTAGAAGATAGTCTAGTACCGGAAGACTGGACTTTCTTTGCTACATTTTCTTAAGCAGGCTCTCTAGCCTAAATTCCTTCTACTTGCCAGAAGTTAGGACATATTACCTACTTTGTGGCAAAACAGCTCTGTCAAAAGTAATTTCCCCAACTGATCTCCTGGTCTAACAGAAACCACCTGCAAGGGCCTCCATTCTTGGCTGGCCCTGATTTAAAGTTTGCAGAACTTAGAAACCTAAGGCTTCTATCTCTATGAATAATAGACTCTGTGATGTGCTGTGGATTTGAATCTTAGAAAATAAAATCAGTGAGCTTCCCACAGCTGTCTGAAAACAGAATTATGTAACAGTACTGTTTATGATACACTTTAAGTATAGACAAAAGGCAGCAGTCTTGTAAAACAGCCTCCCAAACTGGCAGAAGGCTATGAAGCTTCAAAAACTATGCTTCTTGATGTTCAGTCTCTGCTTAAGTTACATTATGGGCAAATTTCCTATTTGGTGTTGGGGACATCTATTAAGAATGCACTTTTTTGGCCACAATATTTTTAAAATTTGAGGAAAAATAACCTGGCTGCAAAGTAAAGCGTTGTGTGTTGCAGTCTAACCCACATTGTTTCTCCATGGCTTTTTAAAGTTCCCATATGAAGCATATTCTGGCTTAAACATGTGTTATATGCACACCAGATTAAACTACAGGATGCAGCCTATATCATATGAAGAGTAGAACAAAAGAAGCACTAAAACCTAGAGATCAGTATCTTAGATAATATTTTGATTTTAAAACTGAGCAATTAGCATTTTTTCTTATTTGCATATGAACTCTTCAACCTTCAGAATTATTCACAGGAGTTTATGGTTTACAGTAGTTATACTGGGAAATTTTTAAACTGACATGCTGTAGCTGCATATTAATGGTGAAGATTTTTTGCCTCTGCGGATTACTGAGCAGTTGTAAAGGGAAAGATTGCTTGTGTATGATATGTACAGCACATCTAACAATGACAATTAATGCTGATGTCTTTTACATTTCACCTCCAAGTCCTTCTCACAGGGCTGCTCTTGATCTTCATCCCTGGTCCTGTGTTTGTACTGGGGGTTGCCTCAACCCAGGTGCAGTACCTTGGTCTTGTTAAACCATAGGAAATTCCCATGAAAGCAGTACCCCAGGTTGTCCAGATCCCTCTGGATGGAACCCCATCCCTCAGGAGTGTAAACAGCACCACTTAACTTGGTGTCCTATGCAAGTTTGCAGAGGAAGAACTCAACGCCATTATATGAAGATACTAAACAGAACTGTCCCCAGTATGGACTCGCGAGGGACACCAGTCACCACTGGACTGAGCTGTTGAACACTATTCTCTGGATCCATCCAGGCAATTCCTTATCCACCATGGTCCAGCCATCAAATCCTTTTCCCTCAAGTTTGGAGAGAAGGATGTTTTGGGAGACCACGTCAAAAGCCCTACAGAAGTCCAGATAAATGACATCCATAGCCCTTCTCTGTCCAAAGGGAGATAAAATAAAGGTGCCTGTTAATTCCCAAATAACCCAATATTTAGTATTTTAGATTTAGAGTAAGTGTTTTGATAAGTCATAGAGATCTCAAGGTAGAGTTTAATACATTTAATACATTTTTTTGTTTCACAAATAGTATGTTTCTAGATTGGTTTTGGTACAGCCACATATGGATTGAAGTTATGGGTAAAACAGGAAATTTTTTTAATAAAGGGAACATATAACTATTGCAACTGAGTTTGTAAAGACAAGCTTTTCAAATCCCTCTTCAGATAGAACTGCCAAAAGTGTCAATGCAAACAATACAACCATACAAATCCACACATTTAGTAACTTTGTACATGTGACTGCACATCAAAATGGGCTCACTTTTCTAATGAATATTTATGGTCTTCCATAATCTGATTAACCACAATAAAATGTAACAACCTGTGTGCTCCATGACCTGGTAATTTTTTCATCCTTGCAGTTCAATGATGATTTTTAATTGTTATGAAACAATAAGAATTTGTTGGAGGTTTTCCATGTTTGCTCTGTGACAGAAATATAACTATGTAAATATATTGTCATATGAATTTCTGAAAGCAGCGGATTTATCTAGACAGAGCTTTTCACATTTTTTATAATTATATATATAATTATATATATATTATATAATTATAATTATATAAAAGGAACTCATGGACCCATTAAGAGGTACTTCCTTGTGGGTTGCTACATGGAGTATACAAACTCATTTTTGTAAATTATGATCCTTTCAATTGTATTATGAAAACTCCAGGATTCTGGAAACCACAAACTAAAACCACAAAATTCTTAGTCAATTGTTTGCATCAATAACCTTTTTTCCTTCTCCAAAGTTTCAGATATTAGTAACTGATTCTAGAGGACATAGATATCTTAGTTGTTTGCAAGCAGATATTCAGCACAGCCACCTGACTAAATTATGAAAAGCACTGAGTTTTGTCAAATGATGTTGCAGTTGTCAGGGGATTGTCCTTTGGGTTGGACTCTTTCTCTGCTACACCTTGTGGCACTAGGGGCCTTGCACAAAGTGAGAATATGAGCAGCTCTCAAGTGAAGGAGGATAGAGGAAACACGCAGGAGAAAAATAAACCCTGCATTTAACTCAATCCATGTTTTCTTTAACAGAAGAAAAAGTGTTTAGGAAGACAAATAGTAATGGAAACACATTTTTCTACATTTAAAAGAGAAGGGTCAATTTTAAATATACAGCAATTTTTGTCATTATCAGAGAAAGAGCATGAAATTGTGAAACCAGAAATACTCTATGGTATGATTTAAATTAAGAAACTTAGCAAGAAATTATACTTTTAATAACACTTTTGTGCTTAATAATAAAATTTGATAGCTGTAACCCTCTCTACATTTTTAGACCTACAGCATCAGGCAAAGAACTTCTGATGCTACTTTCCTTTAAATGGTTTTCTCCAAACCATGATGAACAAATGCTTTTAAATGCTTCCTTATAATTTCCATTTTATTCAGAGGACTACAGATGAAAGCAGTTTCAACTATACATCATAAGTAGGGCATTTTCTGGTAGTTCTGTATTGTGCAGCATATATTACTATGTCCATATGAACTTATTTTTAAAGTTAATTATTGTTATTCTATTTCATCTGTATAATATGATTTAAATTTAAAATTAAAAATGAAAAGTTCCCTCTTGATCATTCTCTGTCCCTGTAGAATTTCCTTGTAGTACACAAGATAAAAGCAGAAGACCAAGTAGTTCTCCTACTCACTTTACTTTTCCCTAACTATAAAAGAAGAGCATCTAGCTAATACACTAGTCATTATATCCCTTTATGGGGTCTTAGGAAAGCAACCTGAGAAATCATTCTTAGATTTTATGGAATACATAAAAACACAGGAAATTTCAAGTGTGCTGTGAAGTCATAGCAAAAGTCATAAGTCCGATGGAGTCTACATTTTCTTCAGAAAGAGTTTTTAATCAGCACAGTACCTCAAATAGAGAAAAATGCTTAACCTTTTTTTGTTAAGCAAATTTGTTCCAATTTTTTGTGTTTTCAAAAACTGTATGGCTCACAAAAATTAATTAGCACAAATTGAGATTTAAAGAGAGAGAATAAAGACACTTTCTATTATTTTATGAAGATGCACAAAAGTCAGTAGGATTGCGTATTCCCATGTGCTTATCCATATGAGCAAACCTCAGCTGGCTGCAGTCCCAAAGCAGGATTGTGGCCCTTGCTCTCTTGAGATCACTTTTCCTCCCAGATGAAGTGCTTTGAAAAGAGGCAAGAGTAGCAGTACAAACACGGCTTCTTTTTGGACTCCAGGTGCCATTACAGCATGAGGAAAACTGAAAACAGCTTTTATTCTCCCTGAGTAGTGAGGGAGCATCTGTCTTTTGCTGGCTGGCTGCCTGTTTGTCATGGCAAAACAACTTTTGGATGACTCAGGAGGACAAAATCAATGTTGCTTTCAAGGGATGCTCCATGAATAGTGTGTAGAGTTGTACTCGTGTGTTGCTAAGCTGGGCCATGGGTGACATCCCGGCTGCATGTGCAGAGGGAGTCAGAGCTACCTGGAAGGAGCTGCACAGCCAGGAGGTGACAGGATGGGTTAGTCTGTGCTGCCTTCCCCCCACACAGGAAGTCTGAAAACATTTTTCTTTATGGATTTGTGAAGATGAGTGAAAAGGGCAGTGCGAATTCACAAATCAGGAAGAATATGAAAACCATAGCTTGCATTTGATTTGTGGCATTGAGCTCTTGCCTTTGATCTCTCTGGAGGTCATGACAAAGTACTCTGATCCCACCTGGTCAAATCAGCAAGAAGTCATTTTCTTCCTGCTAAACTATTGAAACTTTACAGAACTTTATGACCTTAGTCTAGCAAAGGCAAGACAGTGATTAGAAGAATGTTCCTCAAGTCCCTAAAAATAGTATTGTCTATTAGGTCCCCATTAAAAAAAAAACAAAACAACCCAAACAAACCAGTGCAAAATTTATCAACTAGTTACCTAATATTTAATGGTCTAAATGAAGTTGGAAGGGAAAGAATTCTGACAGAACACAGGTATAAACTGCCTTAACTAGAAAGATTTCTTTTTATGAGAATTCAGTCTGTTAACCTCAGTGAAAGGGAAGATGCATCTTGTTGAATTTCTTTTTTTCCCCATTTGAATAATTAGCAAGAGTTCTATCACTTTCAAGGAGTTAATTTTGTATGTTTAAAAAGTACATTTATTTAATAGCATTGTGATTTTTATTTAATAACTTTGAGATGTTATTTAGTTACTAGGGAGAGACCTTGAAAGGTCAAGAGAATATTTTGCTGTTAAAAAGCCTAATGTGGATCTTCTTTGTGGTATCAGTCTGCACATAGTATTTTTAGTGAATAAAAAATATTCAAGTTATACTATAAGAGCAAATAAGATACATTTAAGGGTCGACTGAAGAGAATTGCAAAAACTGCTTAGTGAAAGGTTCTTCCACAATGCATTGACTTTATACTTTTATAAATTTGTGTATTATGTTTGACTACACAGGAGAGATAAAAAGCTATTGGATAAATCAGATCTCTAAAAGTGATTTCACATAGCAGGCATCCCATCTCATACCGTGAATGCTATTAATTGAAACAATTGGCTGCATTTGCTCTACATTACACCCATACTAATTTACAGTTTCTTAGTAAAGATGATGAACTTGGAATAGAAGCCTGAATAAAGTATGGCACTTGCATTCAATGTCACTTGTTTACATCTACATAATTTTTTTGTCCTGCATAGGCCTGCCTTTAATGATGTCATCATGTTCAAGTTTGTTATCTTTGGCCTATTATGTGTTTTTTCAAGGAAGGTAAAAATCTGAAATACATCATAACCAAAGCCATAATTTTTGGCCTGGTAGAAGCAGTAAAAAATATTTTCTTTTAAATCAGTGTGCACACTTGCAGAGAGAAGCAGTCACTTACTTGTTATTACATTACTGTTTTGTTCCTGGCTTAAGATATTTTATAAGTATGAATTTTCACAGTTAGCATGGAAGAAAATTGAAGTCATGATGTTGCTAATGCCTGTGCTGTGTGGTAGTGGAAAGTTGATATGTGTCTCTGGTAACTGGATGTCAAGCTGCCTGCAGCTGGCCAGAATGCATTACTCATTCTTTCATTATAGGCATGAAGGAGAACCTACAAAAAGACAAAGACAATCATGTTTCTCACATGTAGAAATGGCAGCTGGTCTATGGAGGCTGACTCCAAGCACTCTGTTAAAAGCCTTTCTTGACTACATAGTGACATAAACTAAGTCAAAGCAAAGAGCCTCTTCTCTAAAAATAATTTATCTACTTAGTATTAACCTCTTGTCTTTTCAGTCTCCAAAAGAAGCTATAAAAGGTAGATGATGGTAAATGTTTTGATCTCTATCTGCTAGTATGATAAAACTTTACCAGATAAGTTAATTTTAAGACCTGATTGGAAATACCGGCTTCTGTGTATAGAGTTAATATATTCAAGGCAAACATGAAGGACCCTGAATACTTGCTTAAGTAACTTAATCCATTGTTGTTTTGTTGTGCTTAAAACACCTGCCTTGTAGACAAACTATATTCCTCAGGGGGAATTTCTTAGCTTGAGGTAGTGGGTTTTGGCTAGGGAAATAGAGAGCTTTAGTGCTGCCAATTTGACTGGCTTTGACATTCTGTGCTGGGTAACTTTTGGTGCCTTTATGGATCAGACTACTTTCCAGGGGAATTAGGAAGTTTGCGGAGCGTTTTTACATGTTCTACTGGTATATAATAACACAGTTATGAAAGAAGCTACTTATCTGATGTTAATAGGAACATATAGACAGCAAAATGTACTCACAAATACAAGACTATGCTGTTTCTGATCACCCTGTCCATCATAGCAGCTTCTATATATACATGCCTTGACTCTCCTTAGAAAATCCTGTGATCTGGTCCATAAATTCTTAGGTTCAGACATTTTTCAGACGTCTCTTGTAGTAGATGTAGCATTTAGTATAAGCAGGCCATTAGCTCAAAGTGTCTCTGTAAACTACTGGTTTCAAACAAGCAATTAAGGATGAAACACCAGTTATAGAGGTAAGGAAATTAATGAATAAATGCAGAATTCAATAGATAATTATATAATAATGGAGCACAGAAGCTGGATTTAAAGGTAGAAATACTATGAGTTGGTGTAGGATTCTTTAGTGATAAATGAGAGTTGTGGTTACTTTCATAGGGGTGGCTGGATTTGAGGGTATCAGGAATGCTGCACATTTCCCTTCCTCTGAAACAGATATTAAAAATAGTCATTAAAATCGAGCATTTGTTAAAGGATCCTTGGAGAATGGATACAATTGTATACAGTAAATAAATTTTGAATACGTTAATTTTAGCAGTTTAACAAGCACAGGCATGTTTACATCCCTTCACAATATGCAATTTACTTGAAGCTCACGAGTGGGTTTCATGGGTATTTAAGTTAGGCATACCTCTTCTCTATTAAATGAGAATAAAATTGCCTCCTATGACTAAAATGCTACCCAAGGGTGTAAAATAATATAATTTGTTTTGTAAACAGATCAAACAACCTCTATTAAATAGCAATGACTGTGCGAGAAGCAGTATTTTATTAACATTTGAATGTGTACATCTTCCATTCATGATGTTTAATCAAAGAATGGCTTCAACAGCAACACAGGGATTAGAGTGAAACTTCCCTGTTTCAGGTGCATTAGCCACTGCAACTTGTAAATGCAAAAATTACCTTTCCGTTTTTCTGTTATGATGCGTTACATGAAGGATCTAAAAGAATAAAAAAGTGGAAGAATGTGAAGATCAGGGAAGCTCAGCAACTGCGCAGTCTCAGATAGTAAATTCAGAAACTAACTGCTGGTAAGGATTTCCTTGAGGGAAGACCTGTGAGCAATGAAGAAGAGGAGCACGCATAGGAATGCACTGTCAGGAGTGTCTAGTGTTCTGAGAACTGGCAGTATTTTTCACCATTGAAAAGTGAGATCAACCCTGTGAATACCACCTTTTAAACCTAAGCCCAGGAGTTTCTGGCTCTCTTTGTTTCTGGTTTGGAAAGGTAACAGAAGTCTGGCTGGCTCCTGTTCTCCCCCAGGCCATGTGGCCCAGGCAGGGGCTGGGCTGGGCCTGCCACGGCTCCCACGCAGGGGATGGAGCCTCTGGGGATTTTCCCCTTCCTGGGCTGGGGCTGGGCTCTGCTGCAGCCTCCCGGGAAGCCTTCCATGTCCTGAAAACAGTCCACTGCCTTTCCAGCCTGCTGAGCTGAAATCCAACATCATGAATACCTGTTGTGGTTTGAGCCATATTTTAACCCTTTCACTACCCAGATGAGACTTGCAGATTTAATCCTTTTCCAGAGAGAGGAAATCAAGAGTGATCAACATGTAAAGAGATAACATAAACCATCAAAGTCAGTGAAGGAAGGAATCAAGCCTCAGATGGGAAGAGAATGAGGAGATGCTTTAATAAGCTGAAATATTCTTTTGGTAAGGCCATGGAGATGGACAATAATGTTCTGAAAAACTCCTTTAATTCATGAAACAGTATTTGGGAGGGAATGAAGTGTTTCAAAGTGTTTCAAGGTGTAGATCTGAGAAAAGGTATCCACTGATGAAGCTGAGCAGATGGTGGAGTAGTTGTGATCCCATGAGATGCTGGAACAGAGAAAGAGAAGTGAGAGTTGATGAAGACCCTTGGCCCCCAGGGAGAAAAAGAGACAACCTCTGTTCCCAGAGATGATCACAGAGACAGATGAAGAGAGCCTTTGCCTTTGAATAACTCTTCCTTAAAATAATAATCTTGAGTTCATGGCCCATGAACATACCTCAGAGTGGTGTGAAAATGGGAGGAGGACATGATGGCAGAGAGGTTTTTTTTCCAGGTGGCTGCTATCATGGGAATGAAAAACCATGAGAAAACTGTTTTCTTGTGGAGAAATGACAAAAGGGAACTCTTTTCTGTACAAAGACTGATGAAAAGACTATTGTATAGTTGGTACTGTTTTATCCACCAGGGTTTGTCTCTGTGTTGTCAGTTGGACAAGGGAATGGTTGGGTGGTGGGGAGGAAAGGTTTCTGGAGGTTTTACTCTAGGTCTTATTCTTGTAGTTCTATTAATAAATTTTGTTATTCCTTTTAAGTTTTGAGCCTGTTCTGCCCTTCTTCTAATCCATATCTCACAGCAAGAGATGCGTAAATTTTCTGGCAATTCTTAGCTAGTGCTTTAAAGCCACCACAGAGCATGATTTTGATTCCCACACCCATGCCAAATACACAGAACACTATTCTGTCCCCATTAAGTTATAATAGATTCTTTTATTAGTTTCCTTCTTGAAACTCTTTGGAAAAATTATGCTGTACCCTTAAATGTGAAGCACAAGCCTTGACTGCAAAAAGTCTAGCATTTTAGTTCTGGGTAAATCTGGTAGCAACCCTATGATATCCTCTTCAGCTGACATCTGGATTACACATATAAAGTCTGAACATCCTTGGACCAAGGATAGAAGTAAACTGTGATTAGATTTTAGCCTTTTGGATAGATATCTCTCTCCTTCTGTCTCTTGCTTATCTCCATTAAGCACTCTGAGTCAATGCAGAACTGTGAAGATGCTCCACCAGCTAAACACAACAGTTGTGACTGCATCAACCCTGAGGACATTTTGGTGTTCAGGGACATCTGCAAGTTGATAGGCAACATATAAGATTAGTAAAACCTTCATACAATTTCCCTCTAATTTCAGTTCAGCAAAAGAGATAGAAGTGAGAGCTATAGGAAACTGACTTTCCCTGGCTGGTTTCCTTATCCATCTGCAGGATTTTTGGGCTATGATCAGAGATTTTAGAAGCATTGTGTCCTTCTGTGGACTGTTACTGAATCATAACACATCTGTGTGTTTCAGTCAGTTAGAATTTTTTTATCTTGGCCAATCCTGTAGCTTAATGAAGGTAATTTTTTCTAGGACCATTAATCCCTTTATCTCTTCCCTGGGAGCGGGGAAGTGCCTCTCATTTCTCCAGTCCTTTCAGTCTGGAGCTGTGAAGGATTAATCCCATCCCTTCTTTCTCTGAAGAAGCAGAAGGACACCCTTTGCCCAGCTTCCAGTTATTTCTGTTGTGGCTTAACTCCAGCTGGCAACTAGGTACTGTGCAGCTGCTCACTGCCCTCCCCACCAATCTCCCAGAGGGAAGAGAATTGGAAAGAAAAGGTAAACCTTGTGGGTTGAGATAAGAAGCATTTAATAATTGAAACAAAAAATAACTCATTAATTAACTCATTATTAATACTAATACTAATACTAATACTAATACTAATACTAATACTATAGTGATTCTGATGATGATAGTAATAATAATAACAACAATAATATTAACAACAACAACAATGAGAAGGAGAGTGCAAGAGGAATAAAACCCAAGAAAGACAAGTGCTGCACAAAGCAATTTTTCACCTCATGCTGCCTGATGTCCAACTCATCCCCAAGCAGAAATTGGTAGCACCTGGCCAAATCTCCTCTGTTTATATACTGGACATGATGTTCTGTAGCATGGAATATCCTTTTCGCCAGTTCAGGTCAGCAGTCCTGTGAGCTGTGCTCCCTCACAGCTTCTTGTGCATGCGCTCACAGGAACAGAATGAGACACTAAACAGTCCTTGACTCACAAACAAGGTGTCACCGAGTAATCAGCATTATTCTCATACCAAATCCAAAGCACAGCACTGTACCTGGCACTAAGAAAATTTTCTGTCCCAGCCAAAGCCAGGAGACACTTTCTATGGCTAGGCTGGCTTTCAAATTAAAGTGTAATCATGGATTAAGACATCTGCTTGTTACACACTTGGGAGTCATATGAGGCAGAGGGCAGAAAAAAAAGATAATCACAAGGCTTTATAGAAGTAATCTTAATAGAAATATATCTAGTCACTGCTTCATGAAATCCCATGGTTTTCAGGAAGAAGAGCTGTGAAACAGAGAAGTGTTTCCTTATCATTTTTCTATCCCAAAGTTCAGTTTCACTGACTTTTGGACAATTCAGCAGTAAGAAATGTCAATTTGTGCTATCATTCTTCCTCCAATGTTTGGCAACATCTCAAAGCATCAGAGAATTTGAATGCTGAGACTGAGCTTGTGCCACCATTCCAGACACTGCCAGGTCCAAGTAGCTTCCAGACCAAAGTAATTCAGTCCTTGTCTGGAGCTGCAACAGTTTTATTGCCAGGTTTATTATGTAGTGCTTGCTACAATCAATTATTTTGCCTTTCAGTGAAAATTGTACAGTGCATCTTTGAAAAATAAATTTAAGGTAGCAAAACCCAGGTCAAAATAGCAGGGAAACACAACCTTGGAGCTTTACTAGAATCTTCACTTGCTCATTGACTCCACTGTCACATCACACTTTGCCCTAATAAGTACTCAGTCCCACAGTATTCAGAGGCACATAGAATCATAAACAGTGTTGAATAAATGTGGTTTCCTGATTTTAAATAAACTCTCCTGCATGGTTTTGAAAATTTAATATGAGAATTTATTGTCCAAATATGTAATCTTTATAAACATACTAAAAAGTAGCCCTCACTTTCGGACATAATTCTTCTCAGGCAATTAAAAATAGAAAAACTTAGATTTATCTAATTAAATAGGGTTTATCCTCCTGTTTTGAGCCAGTGGTTCTCAGCTGTATTCTAACACTCAGTATATTAATGAAAACTAATAACAACAAAAACCCCCAAAAAATGAAAACAAACACCAAAAACCAAACTCACATTAAATATCCATCACAATAAAATGAACCTGTTATGCTTATTCAGGTAGATTTTACTTGTCTGGGAGTATTATGTACCTGGCTTGTACTGTTTTAGATGTCACCTTAAAAACAGTCTGTTTTGAACAACAGAACTGCTATAGTAGTAAAGTAGAAGTCAGCCAACTCAGTTTATCAAAGGGATGTTCAAGATGCTATATTTGCCTTCAAGCTGGTGCATGAGTAGTATGTGATTTTTTATTCCTTACACCAATAAGAATATACTGAATATACTAAAAAAACAAAACCAAACAAAACAAAACGAAAAAAAAAAAAAAAAAAAAGAAAGGAAAAAAAAAAGGAGAAAAAAAGCAAGCAAAATTCCCCACTGGTGAATAAAAGGAACAGGATTCTGGCTTGTGTGAGAAGGTTGCTAAATCTTTCTGTGCTGCACAGTTTGTGGTGTTAAATCCTTCATGGACTCCATCAAACCAGTCAGCAGAGCTGGATGTGGTGTTTCTGTGCAGGGACGAGGCCAGACAAAGTGTCTCAGGGATGCCCTCTGGAAGTCCAGAACTTATAGCATCTGCTGTTTCCTTTCCTCTCCTCCTCAGTGCTTCCAGATATCTATAACGACCTTCACTTTGGTAATTGTTGTTTTATTGCAGGCCAAGGCTTGCTGTAAATTGACAGCTGTAAGAGCAGGAATTTTCAGACACCATTGAGCTGATCACATCAGGAAAACAAATACTGCTGTGACCAGCTACTGAATGTGAGAAACGATAAATGGAAAAATGCTCTCTTAACAGTAATGGTAACAAGATTTTGCAGTAAATGTGTGAATTGTCAAGACCTTGTCAAGCAACTTGGTGATCTTGGATGTCTCCATCCACACACCATGATTTAGAGTTAGACAAGGCTCCATCTGTCATGTGACAGAAGACACAGGTTTTGGGATTGCTGCTAGAGGTTTTTAAATATGCAGCTTTTCACCTGACGTGCTATGCTATATTTGCCTGCTGATGGCTCTTTGATGAGAAACTTTCATTAAGGAGACTTCCAAGTAAACCATATCTTTCAAATGGTGTTAGCAGTCTAAAGTAAGTTGAAATCCTATGTATGCCATTCCTTGAAAATTCATTTAATTTAATGGAAGCTCATTTGCAACTGTCAGTTACCTAAAGTGGCTCATTTTGTAAAGTGAGCTTGTATGAGGACAAGGAGTTTGATTGGCTGGACAGAACTTTCTTTGACTCCAGCTGTCTGATTTGTACAGGATGGCTTTGAAGACCATGTCAGAAGTTCAGGTTTCATGCTCCAGCGTTTCCAAGACTGTTTCATATGTTACTGTCTTTAAATATAAACAGGATTACAATTAAAAAGAAAAAGAAAAAAAAAAAAAGGAAAAGAAGGGTGAGTTTCTTTTCAGGACTTTAAACCTGGAGAGTTCATGTCTTGCTATTATAATTTGTATATTTATATATATATAATCTATATACAATCTATATTTAGATTATTTAAAAATCATTGCTCTTGGAGTGCAATTCAAGGGAAATGGGGCTTTCTGTGCAAAATATTCCCTGTGATTGTCTGGGTCAGTCATTGATACATTGACAGTATTACAGTATCTAGGAGTTCAGACCACACATACCATCAATACACCTGTAGATTCTCTGTAGATGTGCTCAGTGTCCTAGCTTTTCAACAAAACTACTGCCATGATCTAAGGCAATTTTACAATTCTTCCTAAAGAATAATGAGTAACAAGTGTGTTCTCATAGACTATAACATAGTAATGATTCTTTCAAACAACTGAAACCTGCAGACAAGAATGGGAAAAAAATCCCAAAATTTCATGTTCACTAACACTGTTATACAATTCTAAGATGTTACATACTTCTGTTAAGATTATTTGAGGATGATTTTAGGATTTCAAGGTTAGATTTCTAGTTTATAGGACTGTTTCACACATTATCCCAAAATGAGATAACTGAATAACATCTTCTATCTCTATTTTTGCCAGCATTTGTATCAGAGAATACAGTCCCCTGTATTCTCTGATACTCTCCTTTACACTCTGTCAGTTTATCCAGAGTCTTTGAACTTGGGACTGGAAGAAGCTTGTAACCAGAGCCAAGAGTATTAGAATCATAGAATTATAGGATGGCCTGTGCTGAAAAGAACCTTAAAGATCATCTAGCCTCAAACTCTTTGCTGTGGGCAGGACCATCTTTCATTAGAAGAGGCTGCTCAGAGCTCCATCCAACCTGGATCTAAGCACTTCCAGGGATGTGGCATTCACAAATTCCCTGGACAATCCGTTCCAGTGCCTCACAACCCTGACAGTCAAAATTTTTTCCTAATGTCTTATCTAAACCTATTCTCTTTCAGTTTGAAGTCATTCCCCATTATCCTGTTACTACATTGTAAAAAGGTCTTTTAAAAAGTTTCTCCATCTTTCTTGCAGGCTCCCTTCAGGTAGATAAGTAAATGAGAGCTCAAGTTCAACATTCCCTTGGCCTCTAAAATGAATGTTGCCTGGGATATGTTTTGGGACACTTTTTTGGCAGATACAGATGTTTCCCGGAGCAGAGGAAACTTCTGTGGCAGGACATAGATCATGAATTTTTTGAAACCTGGAGGTCTAAAGCTTACTCGTTTCTCATGCCTAAAGCTCATGAAAGATGAAGAGTTAGTTGCTCTTTCTGTGTGGAAGGGGAGGTGAATCACTAGGACAACTGAAACTGACAGAATATTAGAATCATTTAGGTGGGAAAAGACTGTTCAGATCATCAGGTCCAACCTCAACCTAGAGCTGCCAAGACCACCACTAAGCCATGTTCCTAAAGCACCATGTCTACAGGTCTTTTACCTATGTCCCAGGGTGATGTCTCAACCAGTTTCCTGAGCAGGCTGCTTCAAGACTTGACAACCTATTCAGTGAAGAAGATGAAGAATGTTTCATGAAATAAGCAAGAAAATGTAAAAGGATTATATAACTTTTGCAAGATTTTGCTGGAATAAGAAATATTACAATCTAATGTAAAATGGGAGCAATGAACAGTGTAGATGAAGACAGAGTAGATGAAGACAGTGCTTCAATCTGGAAGATAAATTTATCTTTAAGTTGAACTAGTGAACAAATTTGCTGTTGAAAATGCTGATACTAAAAGTGATCACTGAGGTGAGCTTATTCCTGCAGAGTGTAGATAGTCAGAATGTCTGAAAATATGGCACTTGTCACCACCAGGGAAGACCTCCTTCCAAGAACATGGAGACTGAATATAGTGCAGAGTTGTAAATGCCAAACTTTCACAGCAATCCTACCTGCAGAAAAAGTCTGGAAGAGGTGTGTGTTAGCCTAATTGTTTTCAACATCATAGGTGAAGTACAAAAAGATGTCAGCTAGGTTCCAGCTGCACAGAAGAGAAAGATTCATTTCTTATACATGGTTACAAATTCATTAATAGAACATAGATCTCTGCTAAATTAAGAGGCACCCTTGAATTGTCACCTGAGATTCTGATAGGTGCCCTAGAAAATGTGCATTTGTGAGCAATCACACTTACTGGAGCTGTCTTAGGAGCTTGGAGCAGGAAACAGTGAATACTGTCTTGATAAGTTGTTCTGTCCATGTCCAGTCTCTCCTTGATATGTTGTGGTATGTATCATTGATGTATGAGAGTCCCTGTCTTGGTGCCAACAGAAGTTTTCTTTGGGAAGCACCAGCCTGATTCATGGACATTACTGCAAAAAGTGTTGAACAAAACATGTCATCAGATGCAAGAAGACTGCAAGGCAGTAAGGTTTTATGTCGCTCTGAAATGAGCAGTGAAGCTAAGGATGCTACAAGTGCTTGTTGTGTATGCCAAAAAGTCAAACCAGATTAAGGTAAAGTGTCTATGCAGAAACTGGCAGACACTTTTTTCCTAGGAGAAAGCTGTATACATGCCAGACAATTAGAAACTATTATAGACTATTACTGTCATTTCCCTCTGATGACCTTACTAAACAAAATATTATGGTCAAAAAGGTGAGTGAGTGGCCAAATGCCAGAGTTTAATGAGCACAAATTCAAGGACCTTGTTGTGGAAAGCACTTTCAGCTGCATGGTTGCCATTCTCTGTAAGCCCTGGTCCTGCAGAATGGAGAAATGCTGTAATTAAGAGCTGTTAAAGCTGCAGAAGGGTGCTGATGAGGCATGAATTGTTCAAACAAACAAGGGTGCCATTAAAGGCAGCTTTGAGAACATTTGTGGTAACCAAATAAAGGGAGACAGGAATGCTGTACAAACAAATTTTCCAGAAAAGACACTTAGAGTGCCAGTTATTAGACTGGTCAGTGTCATTGTTCCTTTTGTTGTGTACTTTCTTTTGTTCCTCCTACTCACACATCACCTTAATGCTGCTACATAGAGAACTTGAGATTTTTATGCTATTAAATATCTTAGCTAAGTGTACTGGAATTTCAGGACTATATTTGAGCATAATGCACATCACAGTTGTGTTTGTTGCCCCATTTTTGCAAGTGAAATGAGATTCAAGAAGTACATTCGTCCATCCATTGGCACAAAACAAATACCTTTGTAGCTTATTTACTTGCTTGCAACTTGGCAACAAACACATTTTATGTAAAAATAAACTACACAGCATGGGAAAATAGCTGGAGATTATATTTATTTACAGAATTATTTGGTTTGAAACATTTTTGAAGTGTGTTTGATAAACATACTAAGTCAATCACATTCTGTAATTTTAACTTGGATCCCCATTTCACTGAAACAGTACTCATGGCTTCCTCTCACTGCAAAAAGGCAATGAAAAATCTCACTTGAAATATAATCTTTGGGCCTAGAACCCCTTATTGAAGAAAAGCTACTGTTTTCCATTGCCACACCATTTAAAGTAGTTAAGATTCACTTACACTGATTTTCTGGACCAAAATAAATATGTATTAAAGTCTCCAAATCTCGTTATCCACCCAATTCTTTTGATTTTATTTTTTGTGATTAAAAGGTTATAGTTTCACTTGCTACCACTGGCTCTTCAATCCTTGTTTCTTTTCCTTCTGTTCCCAACTTTTTTACACTGTTGTGCAAATAATAGGTAATATATGGAAAAACTGAGTCTATGTCCTGCAAGCTAAAAGATAACTGAAAACTTTTCTTCGTCTATACTGTAGGGATGTAAAGAATATTCTTAATATTTAAAACTAATTCAAACTCCCCTGTCTTCTGATTTTGTAACAAATTCATATTGGCTTGTTTAAAGGTAATGAACAGAAATTTTTTTGTATGCATGTAGGTAGGTTGCAGGAACTCAGCATCTCTGAACAAGGAACCAAAATGATTTCACAGAAGCCATTTATTGTTTACATTATGCACTTATTTATAGATTCTAAAACTACTGTTCAGGCAGTCACGCATCACTTGATTGGTGCCTCTATCTTGTCCACGTGCTGAGCGCACAGTCCTCAGGTTTTGTGATGGCTTACAGTCCAAGTGTTCAACCATCCTCTGTTATTGAGTTCTCGTGGTCCTCTTTCCCTGCTTCTTAGCCTCTTCTTTCTTTTTTTAGAACAGGTCATGTCTCAGCAACTTTGACAGATTCCAGAGGGTCTAATAAGAAATTCTACAGACCGTTTGGCTGAGGCACACTATGGCCTGAGTGGTTCAGATATATTGCTACAGCAGGTATTCTAAACATATGAAAATTTAAACATTTCTTTGCTACCCAGGCTTGACTAAGGAATCCCTGCATTTGCAGATGCAGATTCCACACCTTTGCAGTGGTGTCTGTTTGTGATGCTCCTCTCTCATTGCTATGCACAACTGAACAGAGTGTTTTCAACAGGACTGTCTTATACACCATGTGAGGAAGAAGGGGTTCCCATTTCTTGTGAGCAGAGAAACTTCTACATACCAATATTTTTCTCTTCTGGATGGATAATACAATGGCCATGGTGTGAGATGAGGTGGTGCTGGCCATTGGTGTCTTCACTTCAGTTAGACCATGCAGAGCCCATCTGTCCTCTCGGGCAACTTCATTGTCTAGCTGTTTGGGTTTAAAGATGAACACAGTAAGCGTGTGTTGGGCTCTAGTAAGCAACCTGTAAGCTGTGATTATTAGTACTGTCACTTCTGCAAATATGTGTCCTGTAATACCTGTCTGAACTGAGATTTAGACAGTAGAAAAGTTTGATTCTTGTCGACATTGTATCTTGGATGCTGTAGCACACCAAGATTTATCCCACTGCATACTCCTTCTGACCATCTCTCTTAGGTGGTCCTAACAAATCCAAGGCAAAAAGTAGCCTGGCTGTGCTAATCATGCACCACTTTTCTGTTAGATGGTAGTTTTGTGAGACATTAGATACAAATTGGGATAGCTGTTGTCCTCTTATGTCTTTGCATGGACATAGTGGACATAGTATCATATATTGCTTGCCTTATCTAACTGTAACTCTTTAGTGTCCTTTTAATTGGTGATACCTTATGCATAAAAGTAATAGCTGTGTCCCAATAAGTAGAATTTGATTTTGGAATCAGTGTGATGTTTATGGTTAGGCACCAAACTTTGTCATGTACAAGGCAAGAACTGCATTGGTGGCTGAAGTACAGCTTTAAAGCCCTGTACCTTATTCCTTCACTGCTTGTGGTCTGCTGATTTTACTTAGATGTGATGTTGTGCATAAAAACTCTATAATAAAGACCAACTGATTAGCTAGAAAACTCCGTTGTGATTTTTCTTTGATTGACTTGGTGACTCCCACTGCCTTCCACCAATTACATAGGTGCAAAACAATCCCATTTTTAACACCAAAAGAAACATAAAATAATAGCTTGTCTTACAATTCTCTTTTTCCACTCAGCACTAAAAAGCCCTCTTTTTGTAGCAGAGAGATGTCAGGTACTTGCTGTAAAATACTGGAGGTAAATCAACACACAATGGAAAGGCATTAAGTTTATGCAAAGTAGCGGTGTTCAGTGGACTTAAGAGCAACTCTGACAATGCAGAACATGTCTCATAAGCTAGTATTTGTCCATTTCTAAAATATAATTGATGCATGGAGGAAGTCATCAGAAACCCATAACAAGGATAATTTCCAGCTGCCTTGGTAAATACCAAGATTTTTCCTTTCTGCTTGCCAAATCCATGAGTTGTAGAGCTGTTTCTCTCCATACACTGTCTTTGATAATAGGACAGAGTCTTCAAGTTCACTTCTTGATAGAAACTTTAAAAACTTTTTGCTTTTTTATTCCTTATCTGGGAGCTGAATTCCATTTCAGTACTTTGTATATGTCAGATTAACCTCAGAGTTCTCACTGAAGCTGCATTAGATCTATGGCATCATAACAGAAAGGTGGTTTGGTCTCTGGCCACCAAGAACATGACGTGTCATGAACAAAGCCAGTAAGACGACCTTTTAGAAACAGCCTCTGGTTGAAGGAGAAATTCAGAAGGAGGAAAATTCCAAGTGAAATTTAAGGTCTTCTATTTTGAATTTGGATCATATTTGAATACTTAATTTTCAAATAGTGAATTACTGAGAAAATAATATGCACAGAAATTTACACATAAATTGTTCTGGTTTTGCATGTGGTTATACTTCATGCTAAGTGGGTTGGATATATGCATTCTCTATCAGTTTTAGAGAGTGGAGGATACCTGTTTTAGGAGAGAGATCGATGACATCTTCAGGAACATTGCTGAGATATAAGAATGTAGGCAAGGTGTCAGCCGATAATAGTGATATTTTCTTTTGAGAAGTTTATTATGACCACTCTGAAAGTAACTTAAGACTTCCCTTAATTTGCTTTTGTGATAGAAAAAAAAAATTGCAAGGTGGAACTGTGGCAAATTTTCTTGTAACATAGGCTGGCTATTGAATTTTCTTACTGAATCTGCAAACTGTTTTCCTTAGTTCTATGAATCTAGACCAAGAAAAAAATAATTCCATCAATGTCTGGTGTCTTTTCAAATGTTCATGAGATACCCATGCAAGCTTCCATGTGAAGCACTGTTGATATAGACAAGCATCCACCCACAAAACCAAAAAGCCTTTTCTGCACCTCTCTCTCTGGGTGATGTTTCTTTTATAACATTTTTCTTTGCTAACTTTCTGCTGCCACCTGCCTCTGAAGGATTTTCATAAAATCTGCAATTGAAGAATTAAACTCAGAAGAATTCCCTGCAGTGTGTGCAGAGCTGGCACTGGAGATTGACTAGTAAATCTTTTAATCAACAAAAAAATAAATGTTCCATCTTCAAAGTACAGGATTCCTACCTGTATCAGAGATGCAATATGATATGACAGAAAGATTACACAGCATGGGTGTGAGTTTTGCATGGCTATTTTTCTGTGAATTTGTGTAAGCTCCGAAGTGTTCAAAAGCTGAAGTTAATGTTTCCATTGTAATGAAGGCTGCAATATACATGAAAGGATGATTGATCTAGACTTTCGTGTGTGAAGCATGTGTGAAGTACTTCCAGCCTAATTTTTCCTTTTATACAGACAGAAAAATTGTGCATAAGTGGTGAAGGAGTAAAACTAGTGAATTAGCACAGGGCAGTGTGCCATCTCTCTCCTCAGGTGTTCAGGTTCTATACACCATGGTAGCCAGGGTATTTTTTGCCACTCACTAATTCACTCTTGCCACACTTATTCTGGGCTTGAGTATGCAAAGAAATGATACATATACGATTCATTATAGGCACAGCTACAGTTACAAGCATGTTAGTTCAGCCATGTGACTGTTCTACAAAGTTAGTGCATTTGAATTCCTCTGTAATAGATGGCTGTGTAGGCTGAACAGATATCATGCAAGAAAGCTTTTGTAGTTACATCCAAAAATGCCACAGTACAGAAACACTGAGAGTAAACACTTCTCAAGTGATAATAAGAATGAGAAACAGATGTGCACATGCACACACACAGACATGCAGCTCTTGGAGGATGAATTCTTGACCTATCTAGGGGTTGATATGCCTGAGAAGCTGCCAAAGCTTCTTCAAGGTCACGTGGCTACACTGGATAGAAATGCAAGATATAGACTGAAAAAATTCATCTCTTGAAATCTTGGTTAGAATGGCAGAATCACTAGATTTGACAAAATATTGAAGTGTGTGGATTTTTCACCAAGCCCTGAGCATGTTTTACTTGCAGGCATTGTAAATAACATACCTAAGAATTTTCTGGAAGGAGTTTGGCAATGAATTCTTTTCCTTCTGCTCTGTACCTCATCTGGATGTACCTGATTGCACTTTTTTGTTGGTTGGTTGGTTTCTTTTGTTGGTTTACTTTTGTTGTTGGTAAACTATTTGGGAGCAAGTAATAAGACTTTGTAGTTTGATAATTTGAATGACTTTACAATTATAACTCAAATACTTAATGCCTGTCCATAACCTGTCCTGGATGAGCTTAAATCCATATAACATATAATGTGTGTGTCATATTAATATGTATGATGTATATATGAATATCCCAGGAAAGGTGCCTGTAAACTTTGTTTGTATGAGATTTCAGGGCAGGCTAATCAAAACAAAACCAAACCAAAAACCAGAAACAGAAACAAAACCAAAAACAAAGTGAAAAAATATAAATCCTATGAGTGTGGAGCATCACAGTAATGACAAATAAAAATTCATATATTGTGAATAAGGCAATCTCTGACTTGGCGTAGATTCTAGTTATAGTGTGATTGTCCAAATCTACCAAGTGCCTTTTCAAAATATACTTCCCTATAATTTCTTCTGTTTTCTCAATTGGCTGACAAGTGCATCTGCCTGAACTTGCTAACACACATGCAAAATTGCACATTTTAACTCACAGCTGGGTCTTCTGAGTTACATCAAAAAGTAGATAAATGCCTTAGAACTGTGTCACCTATCAGGCAAAAAGCTGTAAATGATGAAATTTTTAAGGGAACCCACAGTCAGCTTAGCGGTTTTAGTAACTTTTGGATGACATATAACAGAGCCCATTGATGCAGATCTGCCATTGCATACCCCAGTGCACAATACAGTTTATATTTTGCTCTATCACTGTAATGAAGACCCATCATTCTATGTACTGAATCTTTGTCTCACCACAATTTTCTTTGCATTTTCTAATCACAGAGGAAATATTTTTCATTCTATGAGTTTCTTATCACAGTTACTGGCATATCTTCCCATCCTACTTCCTGCACTCCAACCACCCTTGAGACCTCTTTAAACCTCTTTAAACTGAACTGCTGTCATCTTTATCCATTGCCTACTTGTGTTGGTTCCTTCTGTGTGAGATTTATTACTTCTTTTCTCTCACCTCATCCTGTTCAGGTGGTTGTTCACAGCTCTTTCTCCTCTCATAAATATACTTCCTCTTCCTTTGTTTGACCATGTTTCATGTTTCTCTGTATCTGACAATTCAGGATAGTCCTTACCTTATAGGCCTGAAAAGACATGTCTTGCTCAGGCATCTTTGTTCTGCATTGCATATTGACTTATTCAATGAATAAAAAATCCTGTTTTTCAGGCATTTTGGAGTGAAAAGGAAATTGTATAGTCACACGTGGTGCAAGGTCAACTGGTTAAAGGAAACACTAGCAGATGTACCTGGACCACTTTTAGCTGCTGCTACTTGAGATAGAACAGGCAGGGGCTTTCATATGAGTGCAACAGATCATCAAATAAGTCTAATCACCTTACAAAGGTGATTGAATTGTCAATGATTAAACAAGTTAACCCAGGCCACCAGGCTCATATATTTTTCAGCACTTGTTCTGTTAGAAATTATTTTCTGGATTTGAAGAAACCCATGGAATTATCTTTGCAGAACAGGATGTAACTACTTTTCCTTCCACTTTGGAAGGGGGTAAATTCCTGCAATAAATTTACTCAGTGTCCTGCTCTTTCACTGATGCATTAGCAGATGTCCATTTGGCAGCTGGTCCAAACGATGCTGATTCTTTATTGAAAAAGTGGAAGATCAGGAGCACAGCTACTTATTTCCTTTTCTCCCCCTCCCTGACATCTTTCTTTGCTTTTTCAAGCTGTGTGTTATTGGGATGGCAGGGACAAAGGAAGAACATAAGGTTTAACCTTTTTTTTGGACATCTATCAAGGTGCACTTGCATTTTCCCTAGAGACCCTCAAGCCTTTGAGTCTGTCATCTATGACTTTCTTAGCTCCTCTTGTTTTTTTCCATTTCAAAACCACTGTAAAAGTATCAGTACATCCTCATATTTTCACTGAGGAAGGCTTTACAAAATATTTTGTTACAAGTTTGGTTGAGATTTTTTTCCCTAGGGATGTTATTTATGTTGTATTAGTGGGGTTTATATCTACTCTGTTTAGAGTTTCTGGGATAGTTTTGTTGTGTGTGTGGCTTTTTTGCATCCTAGGAAAAAACACATATATTTAAAGTTTGCTCAGAAAAGTATGCTTTTGTCAATTTTATGCCCAAGAAAGTAGTGGCTCTTTGGAGTGGTTGAAAATAGGATGAAAATGGTGTATTTCTACCTTTGTAGAAAATCCCTGTAAATATAAACATAAAATGGTATTCAGGGGATTTATATATGAGCTTTGATAGCTAAATAGAAATAAAAGTATCTCTTTCCTCCTTAAAAACTGTTGAGGATGGAGGCTTAAAAAGACAAGCGAGGTTCTCCATTTTAAATCCGCATTGCCTAAAATACAATATCCAGACACCCCTTTTTAGTTTCATTCTCATTGACATTCTACAGGGTTTTTTTGTGCTCTCTGCCAATAAATTTCTGCCTACCAGTTCAAACCCTGAAACCATGAGGAAAGAAAAGGATTTCTTATACAAGTAATGTGGGAGAGCTCTATCTCTCCTGTGATATCCATTTGTATCAGTTATGCAGAGTGCTATCGAAATTGTGGGATGAAAGCAAACATCCTGTCAAGGCAGTATCTGAAAGATTTGTTTCCATGGATGGCTTATTCCCACCAGACACCTTCCATTTAGCTGTAATGACATGAACATTGGTAGCTCTTTGCCAGGAACCCACAGACTTCTGTCATTTGGCCTTTATTAACAGCACTAAATGTTTCCAAGACTGATATAGCCCCTTCTGGGTTATGTCACCTATTTTCTACATAGATAGCTGTATGAGCCAGCAGCAGCAGCCACTAAGTCTGATTATTTTCATTCCCATTTTCTGGTCTTCCATCTGAAATGGACTACCTATAACCTTCCTATAACCAAAGGAGTATCTTTCTTTAGATCTCTGAGACATGATTCAGGTTTGACATTGAGATATTTTACTACACCTAGATAAGAAAAATTAATGTGGGAGCTTGGTTTCCTGCATTGCTCCTTGAGCATGCTGAGATTAATGCAAACTTTACACTTTCAGTCTCATTTTATCTTTGCAATATGCTACAACCTAGATAACAGCAGCATCAAAGCAAATTAATTTCCCGATTAAAATTTTTCGATTTTGAACTTGTGCAAAGTGTATTTGGTGAGAGAACATAAGTGTATCAAGGAATAATACTTACGTCTGTAAAGCAGGATGGGCGGTTGTCATAGTAGCAATAAATCCACTAAACAGGACGTAACATAAAATGATTGAAAGACAAAGACTGATTTAGGTCAGGGAATAACACTTCCTAAAAGGAGAAACTTCTCTCTGACTTGTTTTGCTTTTGTGAATTCAGTTACAATGCATATTGAGAAAATGCCTATTTGCCACAACTATTGTGTTTATTATTTATTTATGTATTCCATCGTCTCTAACTGATAAAAAAGATGTTATGTGAGCGCTGCCCTCTGCTAGAATTTGGATGAGCTCACGCTGAAACGTTTGTCTGCTCTTAACTGTGGGAGTAACTGCTTGCATCTTGGAAATTTCAGTGGCAATTTTGGTAGGTATCCACACCTGTATGTATGTGTGTGTGTGTCTCTGTGTGTATGTATGTGTGTATGTGTGTGTAGACAAATTTTTAAGGAGATTCTAGGGAAATTAAGTTGAATCACATTGAAATCAAAATGTCTCTAAATAAATAACTGCCCCTAACTCTTTATGTAATTTTAGGGACGTGAGTACTTGGGAGGTGTTGATCATCTTCATTCTCACTGTGGTTTGGATGCAGGGATTAGTTCTGGCATCGTGCACTTGTGAATGAGCAGGAGGTTGTCCAAAAGCTCTCAGCTCCTGAGCATTTGGCTGTGATATGACAGCCACTGCATTGTAACATTGAGGTCTGGTGCCCAAAGTTTAAAGCAGAGGGAAAAATGGGATTTGCGGAAACTTCAATAGTGAGGTCTTATTGGTTATAGCATTAGGTATCACCTCTTTTATAAGGAAAAAATATTGTCAATACATTTAGATTGCAGAAGGAAAGATTAATGACAGTCTTGGTCAGTCTTTTAAATTAGTATTTAGAGGGGGAATAGAAACTTAATAAGAAGGGCTTCTCACTGATGTAATCACAACTATAGCAATAATTGAGGGAAGTTGAAGCTAAATAAACTCTTATTAAAACAGTACACGCTGTTTGGGCAATGATGAAATCAATCACAGGAATAAGTTGTAAATTCCTGCATCAGACACTCCATCATGCTACATTTTACATAAAGACTTTAGACTCCTCTAGAGCACATACTTTAAATTAAGGCCTTGCTGCAGAAATTAAGATGATAGGCCTCATAATCTCAGTATGCAGTCTACAGACGTAGGGTTAGACCTCTCTCAGCCCACATCCCCAACAAGTCTGCTTGTTCACACTACTCCACAGACCAAAAACTACCAGCATTGTATGGATGAACCCATTCCTCATCATTCCTGTTGTGGAGAGGTTTCTTGATCTGCTTCAGCTTCCTTGCCAACATCACCAAAATGGATGTGTTTCACCTTGAGCTGAGGTTATGCTTTTCTTTTTATTTAAGCTAAAAACATCTGCCTGTTATTGATTTGGCAGTTACTGACTTGGGTCACAATGACTCAAGATCTGTTGACTATCAGCAGTGATTTTAGGCCTGATTGACCTGGTTTGGTATGAAACCACTGACGTAGTGTGCAAGCTGTGTCCCTTATACCTTATTAACTGTGCCTACAAACATCAGTGCCTCATGCTGTTTACTCTTAGTAATTATCACTCATTTTTTATTGTGACATGACTGTGGTGCACTTTTCCATGTGCATAACAACAGCAGAGTACAATGAAGACTTATCCCTTAGCTAATATATTTTCACAAGAGTAGTATTCTTTAATATTATTCTCTTTGGTAGCCTGACCCAAAAATTCAGCTTAGGGCAGAGCATGGTATTTGAGACCATCCCTAGTTCAACTGCCTTCCCTAACATTTATTTCTGAATGCTCTGGTAATGTGATGAACATTGTGGTGTGATAAAATCATCTGGGCTTCCAAGTACTTTTTACCTAGTGATCAAGTCTGGTGCTGAGGGTATTTTTTAGGGTATTTTTTAATTTTATTTTTAATTTTTTTTACTGCCTCATTTATGTTTACCAGCTCATGTCTCTATTTAATAATTTGTATTATATCTAGCAAAAATAGCCCAGGACAAATAATCCCTTCCTTGGCCGACTCAGCATTCCTTCCCTATCCCCCTTTAAAGAAGTGTGAGGTTTTGCAACAACTTGAATTAGAAAGTTTAGCTTGAGATTAGGATCCTCTGTCTATGATGGGGAGATTTATTTGGCCAGAGCTCTCACTGTTTTCATTGCTGTGTCTCATATCCTATGTTTTAAACATCTTCTTTGCCCTGGCCAACTCAAGCCACTCTCTCAAAACTGTTCATTAAAGTTATTAATGCAAGAGGTGACACTGAGCTACTGGCTCAGTGAACACTACAGACATCCTTTTGGAGGATGATTTTACTGGCATTCGCCTATAGGGATCAAATCTTGTTTGTTCTTGACACTCACAAGCTATCTTCCTGCCATTGCTGTGTCTACTGTATATGAACAATAATTTATCTCTTTACCTGGACCTGATCAGTACTTATCTCATCCTGCCATTTTGCTGCATATGATGGGTGACAGAAACAACATCGTAAAAAATTTGTTTCAACTCTGTGATTCAAGTTTCTGCAAGCATTAGGTATTTATCAATTGACCACAGTTATTGTTCTGGTAATTGAAGAGCCACCCTTAATCCTGACAGTGAATAATTCTGATCTTTTTTTAATGTGCTATTTGTTTGCCTCTGTCCCTTCCCCACTGCTTTGAAAGGAAAACAAAATCTTGACTAGCTGCCTGTACTGGAGGAAGAACATAGAGCTGTTTCCTGAAATTCCTAAAGAATTTATAAGCAAATTCCTTCTTTACAGAAGTTTTTAGTCATGACCCTGGGAGTGAGGGGGTGGATTGGAAGTCTTCCAGGAAGATCTTGCAAATGGAAGCAAAAGAAACCCTATTTTTTTCTATTATACAAGTAGGTCATGCAAACATAAGATTTCCCCACTGTGAACAAAATTACCTGTCCACAAAAGCAGTGCCCTGATATTTGAAACTGAAGAATAGTCAGGAATTTAAAGCTTTGTCATGAAGATCTTTTGCTCTGTGCTGTTAAGCTTTAAAGACACTTAACATAGCTCAAGTTTATAAAGTAGTCTTCAGCTGGTGATGTTTTAGGCAATCACATAATTTCATTTCAGATACAGCTTGTACATTTGTTAGGAAAATTGCATGTGTGTTGTGTTGAGTGTTGGCACTTGTGACACTCTGTCTCTTGTCCCATATATCTGCATCAATGATGTGAAACAACCACACTTAGATTGAAAGTCAAAAAACCTCAGTTTACACTCTTGTGGGAACAAAGTGTCCTGCAGCTTCAAGTCCTTTCTAAATTTATGTAAAAGTGATACAACTCCAAACTTATGTTTGAATTTTTTCCTTGTTTTCATGTTTTGATGATGTATTTTTCAGTATGTTGATACCTGCAAAGTTAAGAAGATCCATTGTGGAGGAAGCCCAGTCTGACAGTAATCCTCCCTGGAGATCTGTCCCCTAAGATAAGACAAAACCACCTAGTCATGGTGACTAAGCTGTGGACCCCTTCCTGCTTCAGGAGCCCATGTTATCTCCCTGTTAAGTATTGGTCATCTTAGCCCGGTCTCAGACTGTTGGTCCTCTTCTAGATTCCCCCCTTCTCTAGGAAAACCCCAGCTTTTGCCCAGTTCAGGGCTGAAGCCTGCACTAAAGGACTCTGCAGAATGCTATATGGTCTCCCATCTCTCATCTGTGTGTCAGCTGGGCTGATCTGAGCTGATCACTGAGCTGAAATCACTTCTAAAACAGCTGATCACTTGAAGCCTCAGGCTGCTCCTAAGGGTTATCCCTGGCTGGAAACTGACAAGACCCCTGGATGGCCATTCCTCTTGGGACCCCTGTCCAGGATAGTTGGTGGCAGCTGAGGGTCAGACAGACCTCCGGACCAGCCACCCCACAATCCATCAGTTATAGTTTCCAGTTTAGTAAGTTCCTGCAACTGGATGTGCAGTTAAGCAGAGGCAATATGTTTTAGTAGTATTACTGAACATATAATTATACTTACCTTGAGTTACAGCATTTATTAAGATTTCTTATTGAACAAATGAAATTTAGCAAGTTCAGTGTTAACTGGAATAATTTGCCTATTTGAAAATTGTTCCTGCCATTGTACTTTGGAGAAGGTGACAGTGAGATTGACAGTGGGATCAAGAGCACCCTCAGAAAATTTGCTCACAACACCCACCTGTGTGGTGCAGTTGACATCTTGGAGGGAACAGGTGTCATCCAGAGGGACCTGAGCCAATGAAAGCCTCAACAAGAACAAGTACAAGGTACTAAACCTGAGTCTGGGAAATCCCAGGAACACCTAGAGGTTGTGTGGAGAAAAGATTGAAGCAGCCCTGTGGAGAAAGACTTGGGGTAGTAAGATGAAAACTTGGGGAGTAGATGAAAAATTTGAGTCAGCAGTGTATGCTTACAGCCCAGAAAGCCAATGAAATCCTCACTACATCCACAGCAGCATGGCCAGCAGGGTGAGGAGGGGGATTCTGCCTCTTCACCCTGCTTTGTGTGACCCCTCCAGGACCACTGTGTGCAGTTCAGATGCCCCCAGTATAAGAAGGACTTGGAACTGTTGGAGCAAGTCCAGAGGAGCCCATGAAGTTGATAAGAGCACTGGAGCATGTCCCTGATCTAGACAGGCTGAGAGACTTGTGACTGCCTAGAGAAGAGAAGGTTGTGTGGGGACTTCATAGCAGCCTTCCAGTATCTGCAGGAAGCCTGAAAGAAAAGCTGCAGAGGGGCTTTTCATCAGGAATTTTAGTGATAGGACAAGGATAAATGGGTACAACCTGAAAGAGTTGAACCTCAGATTGGATATTAAGAAATTTTTTACTGTGAGAGTGGTAAGGAACTAGATCAGGTGGCACAGAAGAGTTGTGGATGCCTCATGCATGGAAGTGTTCAAGGTCAGGTAGGATGGGGTATTGAGAAACCTTGTTTGCTGAAAGGTGTTGCTGCCCACAGCAGAAGGATTGAAACCAGATGGTCTTTAAGGCCCCTTGCAACCTAAACCATTCTGTACTTCTATTTTATGATTCTAAGGTGGAGTTTGATAGTCTTGACTTTTTACAGTAGTAATGTTGCAAATTTAAGAGAAACAAAATTTTGGAATTTGTGTTTGTTGTTTTTGTTTCTTCTACAGCTAAGAAAAATTATTTTGGTCATAATTTGGTACAGTTTAGGATAAATTGAATTAACAGGAACACTTTCCTACTAAAAAAACACAGCCAACATTTCAAGATTCATATTTGTGAAGTTCTTTTGTATCTGGAAGCACAGTGAGTTTTTCTGGGTGGTGTTTTGTGATTTCAGATGCATTTGGGTTGAGTTTAATTGCTGCATCTGACCTTGGACAAGTCTGATCCCATAATAAAGACCTATGATGGTTTGAGTAATATTTTTTACTGCAATCCAAGACTTCAGTTTTGCATTTCAGATTTTTTTAAATCTTGGTTATCCTGTGATAGCCGAGGAAGTTACAGCTCTCTGACTTTTGTGTCTCCAGCAGGAAAAAGGGGAGAGCTCTCTATTTTGTAAAGACATCATAGGACTGTAGATTTTAAGGACAAGTCAGGCTAATAGGGACTTCAGAAGGCCTTTGGTCAACCCACTGGATTGGATTTCAGCAAAGCCAGAATTTTCTGGCTGCAAGTGGAACTACAGTCCTTCCTGAGTGCTCCCCCTCTGCATACAGTTGTGTGCATACACTGGGCTATCCACCTGCAATACCTTTCCTGAGGTCTCTTGCTCCTCTTGCCCTCTACCCTGTTTTCCAAGCAGATTGGTCTGTGATTTTTCATGTTTCATGGTCAGACTTTCTCACATGCTGACTTCTCTTAGCCTAGAACAGTTTTTCAGGGAGGTTCAGTTTCATTGTCTGCATTGTCAGCACTGTTGTGTTGGTTAGAGCTCAGAAGAAAATAAGCTTAACTAGTGGAACTTTTATTTTCTGTCAGTTACTAGTGTCTCTGGAGCCTCCTCTGCCTAGCCCTGGGCAGCTTGCAGTTTCCTAAGCTCAGTAGTGAAGCCCAGCCATTCATGCTTACTCCTATGATATGGCCAACCATGACACAAATTGAGTCAGGTTTTGTAACAATTCTCTTCAGAGAATGAAGAAAAGCAATGAAATTGATATGTTCATATAATAATTTAGAAGAAAGCAGTTTATCAGTGTCTCTGATACAGGACTGCAGTAGAAGAAGTAGGTAACAGTGAAGTGACAGAATAAATCATAAGCACAGCTCTCTGTGTAAGTGCATCTCTTTTAAACAAAAAGGATTGTGCTACAGGGATTGCTTTGTGCCAGAGGAGCAGCTGATACCAGACACTGCTACAGCACCAGGCACACCTGGCCCCCAGCTCACACCTGATCCTGGGGCTGCATCACTTGTACTTGGCAATTTACTGCACCGCATTACACCTATGTTAAATTGCTGTTCCTTTCTGGAAAAACCAGCTGTGTAAATTTCAGCTCCTTTCACAATACAAGCTAAAAATACCCTAAAACCTAGCATTTGAAGGGACAACTTGCTTGGCATTTGCAGATTTCTGAAAGGAAAATTGAAAGTAGAGAAATGCACATAAAAATACAAGTATCTTTAGTGGGTTTGATTTGCTTTTGTGTTTTGCTGAGGCTGTTTGTGGTTGGCTTGGGGTTTTTTTGGGGGAGTAATGTGTCTTTTTAGTAAAGCTACTAAAAGTTGAGCTAACAAAGCTGATTTACAATATTTATTTTTAACCCAATACGTAATCTTCCCAATTTGGGTTTCATGACTGTCATGAAAGAAACACTCTATTTGACTGCTTTATCTTAGTATGACTAAGAAAAAACTGGAATAGAAACTAGAAAGAGTGTGTGGATGTATGCATACCAGCAAACACTATTTACTATTTATATGTAGCATATACTGTCCAGATGAGGGACTACTTAGGAGAAAAGCTGTTGTGAAATTTATTTTGTTATTAGTTATTTCTCTAGTTCAGATAGAAAGACGAATCTTTCTAGGGCAATTGTAACAAAATGGTTTTGAAAATTTTTACTACTGATCAATGTTTGCTTTTTTTCTTTATCTTTTATACTATAAAATATATGTAGTTGGCAACATTTGGGATTCTTTCCAAATGATGAATTTAAAAATGAAAGTTAACCTGTTTTGCTCACCATGAGCATTAGAGATTGCAAATCTCTAATTAATTTGTGTTTCCAGTGACATGACAAAAGTAGCAGAAATCTCTCTTGCTAAGCAAAAATACTGTTACAAACTGCAGTGCCATTATCCTCCAAGAATACAGAAAGTATTAATTTGGTGTGCTTCTAGATTCCTGGTAGTGATAACCTAATGTATACCTTTACTACCATGACAGTCACTATAAATTGCATCAACTGAGTTTCCTTTGATCATGTATTGGAAAAATACTGAATACTAAATACTAAATGAAGATCTGCCACTCTTGGAATTTCAAGAGATTTCTCTTTCATTTTCCTGTGACTGAATTAATGCTGTGAGTTAAAGTTTTTATTCCTCTTTCTTTTCCCTTCTTCCACTTTTCTTTCATCGTGTTATACCCTATTCAGTAAAAGAGCTATATGACTTACTGAAAAGTGAAATTTTATATGTTGTGAATGACCATAGCACACATGGAGCTACTTGTACTGTAGATATCAATTAAAAGTTATGCTCACAGCCTTTAGTTAATAATGCAAAGACCGCAGCTGTGTCAAGAGCTGTACAGTCCTGTTAAAATCCATGTCATCCAAACTACCTGCTTTCTATTATAAACATGTACTTGTGTATAGTATTTCTGATGCATTCTCCTTGATGGCAAAGATCATCCGGTCCTGATTCCAGTGACTGTTGCATCTTAAAAATTCAATCACACTCTGCTAATTTATTCCTAGAAAGAAGCTTTGTGGATAGCCATTGGGGTGAGATTTTTGTCTTCTTGCAGTATATTTTATTTTGTCAAGGTAGTGATTTTTCTTCTTGGTTCCTGCTACAAGTTAATAAGATACCTGGTCTGTTATTCAGTCATTTGGCATTTAAGAATACCTGTCACAGGTCTCTTCAAACACCTTTTCTGGTTTTCTGGATAGCATAAATGTGGCCTTTGGTTCTGTCAACAAAATAAAATAAGTGCCTGGATCTCTGCTTGACAGATACTTCTCATACTTTTACTCTAGCTCTGTATTTTCAATTTTCTCAGAGATGTATCAAACACCTCCACATTTTGCAGCCGATATAATTGAGAAAAACTTCTCTTTCTACATTATGAATAAGATCATGACAACAAACCTTAGAAAGACCCTACCTGTCCTTTCATTGCTACATGTGCAATATAAGAAATTAGCAGTTTGATTGATATGGATCAGAGAAGACCACCAAGCAGAAAGAAACATACAGAAATTCATGCAGTATTTCTAGTAAAACATATGAGGACAAGGTGCAGAATTTAGTTTTGACCCCACAGAGGTGATTCTAGTTTCCTTCTCCATGTGTACAATGTGTCATTAGATGCTAAAATTGAGCCTATGTTTCACGGTAGATATTTCATTATATTAAATTTGTAGAGAGGTGAAAGCTGGTGATTGCTAAATTATTAGCAAGAATGATCACTTATAGGTCTAGAAAGGTAGTGGTGTGAAAATCATGACCATATTTTGATTACAGCTATGCTGTTTCTATTCTTATTCCAGATATGCAACTTTTTCCTTCTTTAAAACTAATAAGACATCACTGCAACTAAATGCATCACTGCTGATAAGCAAGGCTTCCCCTTATCAGTGTTGTGTCCTTAGAGAATTTTTGTGGTTTTTAGCTTCCAAAAAAAGCTTTTTTTAGCATTTATTCCATTCTAGGATATCCATTGTTTCATATCTCTGTTCATAGCATAGCACGCAATTTAATTAACAAGCAATTGTTATTCTTTGGTCATCTTGAAAAAAAATCCCCAAAATTCAAAAAGACCCCAAAAACCCAAACAAAAGGTGTGTACAAAAACATCCCCAAACCAACATCGACAAAGAAACCAACTAAACAGTCAATGTGAGAATTATCAAAATGTTTTTGTAGATTTCCCAAAATGGTATAAAACCTCAGGTGTTTGTCATGTGATTAAAACTTCTGGGACATACTATATCCTTCTTAAATTCTCTTTTGCTCTCCATTTACTTTTGTATTTATGTGTTAGAAAGCTGGGAAATACAATTCAAATGACACCAGTCTAGTTACTGGGCATAGATGATGGAACATTTTATTCTTGAGAAAAAGTGAATCTTTTATGTCTAAGGTGAATAATTTTTATGAATGAATGAAATTGTATGAAATAGAAGGGTGGTCAGTTTTAAGAGATGAAGCAATGGACCCAGCATGAAAGAGAAAAACTCCTTCTTTGTGCGTGTGTTTTATCCATACCAATTCAACATGGTAGATAACTGTGACAGGATGTGTGAAGTTGAGACTCTCTGACTAGTGTTTTCAAATCTGTGCAATGATTTGAACGTGCAATTCCCATTAGAATTTGATGGGAGTTTTGCTTCAGACACCTTTTTCTATTTTTCCCTACTGATATCAAAAGCAATACTGTATACAAAATAAAAATCTCTTTGTTGCACTAATTTTTCACCCTGACTCACATATTTAATGGTAGTGTCTGTAGGCTCTCCAAGAAAACCTGTACAGTTTTAAAGGTTTATTTAACTCCTGCTAAGCAGATGACCCAAGGCCATACAAATGATTGTGAATACTGCTGCAAAAAGGCAGACATGAACTTTTACACAGCCCTACCCTATATACAGGCACGGAGATGTGTGCTTCAATTCTTTAGTGACCCGAGATTGCTTTCCACATTGTGGTTCCTTTTATCTGGAGTATTTGTCTCCCAAATTTTATATGTGAGAAAAGACCTAATAATTTTCTGTGCAGTCTCTCCAGGTAAATGGGCTAGTCAAGGCTTTTCCTGTTCAGCTGTCTTTGGGATTACTTTGGGAGTGCTGGCCAAGGAGATTTACTGGGATCTTCTTCAACTTCGCCTCTGACCATGTCTCATTTCTTATTTTTTTTAATTAGGAAATCAGCAAATCAGCCTCCTCTTCTGTGCCTGCTGGCTCTGCGTTCTTGTGAGATACAGAATTTCTCTGCCACATCTGTTGCACACCCAGGTTTGCCAGCACTGCTGTGGCCCCACTGTCAGGTCCCCTGTTCCCTGAAAGTACCTAGCAGAACAACAGCAGCAGTCACTGACGTTGCCTGTGGTCAGTTTCAAAGCAAACACCTGAGCTGTGGCCAGAAGGGGTGGTTTTTGGGATGATGCTTTCTTAGAATAACCAGCTCCAAAATTTGCTCTCAGTCACACATCACCCAGTTGCTGCCACCCCCTGCCCCACCCCCTGCCTTTTTTTTAATCCCTGGCAGAGGTAGCAACTACTGTATCAGTATAGTACTATTAGTATACCTCCAAGTATTATTTTTCCAGTATGTAATATCTCTGCAGATTGGAATGGCTATTACACATAATTCAAATGTATCTGTGGATATTTTGCTTGCCTCAGTAGAGTGCTACACTGCAAGTTTGGATTGAAATTCAAGGTCACAATTTCTTGAATTTGAGGAGCCTAAAAACTCATTTCTTCCTGAAGATGTTCCTAATTCTACTTGGAGAAACATGAAAACAGTTTTTTAACATCCAAGTGTATGTATGTGTGGACTGCTTGTGTCCATGATAGGGATATTGGTCACAAATGCTTAGTGGAGAGGAATTTAATTGCAGAGATAATCTTCAAACTGGTAAAAATATTGAATCTTGGACCCCATGAAGGCCGAGGTCCAATGAACACCATTATTCATGGTACTGTGTAAAGTGTGGGTAATATGCATACAGAGGCTAACAGTTCTGCTAATAGTCAGCACTTATAATGAATCACAGTGGTGTGGAATACAATTTTCAGATTTTAAGTCTTAGATTATTAATACAAATTTGAAATTAAAAATTATAGTACTGCGGCTTATATGGCACAGGCACAATGAATATGTTTCTATAAATAATTGTATGGTTATAGTTAAAAGCCATTTTTCAGTAAAGCTTCTGTAAAGCAGCAGCTCCAAGTTTTTAAATGTCGTTTTCTTTTCAGCAATCTGATTCCATCACACCAGAGTAGCCTATACAGAATGTTAAAATTAGGAGTATGCTGCAGTCTAAGTGAGCATAGTTACCTTGAAATGCTGGGAGCTGTATAATAGGGTGTATTTGGCTCAACTGGAGTTCTTTTCTATTCTCTCATGTTTCACCTCAACATATTCCTACTCAACAGGATGTCTAAACTCACCAGGAAAAGAAGACAAGTTAGTGGCACTTATAATCTCTTTTCCTGAAAAGCAAATAACCCTCTGCTTTCTCAAAAGGTGATTAATGCAAGCTATTCCTGTAGAAATACATATCAGCCAGTCCTTTCTCTTTCTTGTGCCTTCTCTGGCAGCGTTTAGTCTTATACTTTTTCTGCTGAGACACCTAAAGAGCTATATGCTGCTCATCTTGCTGCCAAACCTCTTTTACCAAAAATTTTGTAGAAGTTCATGTTATCTGAAATGCACTAAAAATATTGGAACTCCTTTTGTAGGACTCCTATCCCAAAGAAGTCTGTAGCATGTCAGTTGACTTCTGGTATGCTTGGTCTAGTATAATTAACAGCCCAGTACCACATTCAACGTAACAATACCTCTTATAGAAATTGGGAATTATTAGAGGAGAGTGGTAGTTGAAAATAGCTTTTTGCTAGATCTGTGTGTATATATATATATATATATATATATATATATATATACTCTCTTTAAATACTGTTTATGTACATTTATTAAAATGGGGCAGATCTTGAAATGAAAATTGAATGAACTCTGTTTATTTCCAGAGGACGTTTAGTATCACCTGTAAAATGTGCATGAAACATGCTTGATAAACTGTTCACTTCTATAGGAAATTAATATTTATTAAATAAAGCATTAATATAGATACACCTAGAAGACTTAAAAAATTGAAAAGTCAGACTATTTACTGTGCTATAGTAATTGGTACCTGCTGTGTCTTTTTTCCCTATTTCATCTAATTAATAATACATCAGAACTGTAATGGCATTCTAAAAGCGCTACATTAACTATGTGCTTTAAGAGCCATTTCCTGCTAGACTTGAATCAAATCACATCTATTCCAGGAAGATTTGAGTGCTCATGGTCTCTCATCATTTCTGCAATGGCTGCCTTGCTATTTCCATTTTGATACAGGCGTGACAAAGACAGTCTTTATGATTCTTTGTCCTTGTTAGTTCTGCATTACCCTGGTCAAAGACAAAACTTATCAGCAGTTGCTCACGTGACACAGAAATGAAGAAAAGATGCAAAGCTGAAGATTCCCACTCTTCTCTCTTCCAAGCAGAATCAGGCATCAGGGAAAAGTAGTGTGTCCTTTGCTAATGAATAGAGAGGATAACCTCTAGAGCGCTAGTGCACCCTGAGCAGCTGGAGTCAGGAGTTGAAATAATTGCCACTACAGAAAGTAGCTGAGCAGATCTCTTATTACACATAAAATATGCAAAGACTTCTCGAAACAAGATTTCATTTTATGCGGCTTCTGGGGAGATTTGTTAAACGATCCACTCAAGACATCACTTTGTTTTCTCTGATTTTGGTGACTTCTTCTCCCTGCCCCACCACACCTGGAGTAGTTGAGACACTCTCTCTCTGACATCTGTGTAGTGCTCAAGTACCTTGAAGGTGAGAGCCCCACCCCAAGAACTGATTGTGTTACTATCCTTTTTCTGCTCTCAGTACTCTGTGTTAAGTAGAACCCTAAGATAACAGGTAGGATTTTCAAAGGCAGGTCTGCAGTGAAAAATAAACCTTGAATTCAGAGTGGCCTGGAATCTCCGGGGGAAAATATGTTTTTCTGGTGTATTTCTGTTAAAACTAGGTTTTCCAATCTTCAGTTACCTGTCTTGGAAGTAGGCATACCTAGATAGTTTAAATTCCTGGGTTTTTACAGCATGAAGTGAAGCAATACAGAAATCCCAGCATTTCAGCAACTGCAGACCAAAGACAAGCCATTAGCCTGTACAACACCTAATGATTTTTGGTTTTTTCAGCTGATGACCTCAACAATAAAATAAATTTTTTAAAAAACAACAAACAAACAAACAAACCAACAAAGCCAGAAACACCAAAACCCCCCCAAAACAGTCCCTGTTTGTTTTTTTTTTTTCTCTGCAATCTGCTCAAGGGCTTGAAGGATCACCCAGTAGTTCAGGTAAAAGGGTAATTTTTTTATCCCTACATTTGCATTTATAGCGTTGTTAGTTGTTTTTTGCTCTGCTCTAAGACTCTTGCTTCATAGTTTAAATCATGAAGCACGTAAACACCAAGAACATTTCTATTTGCAGTGAAAGATCATTGCAGTGGGGGTTTTGTGAAGATGTGGTTTTGATGGGGTTTGTTTGTGTGCGGTTGGTTTCATGTTTGTTTTTTTTTTTTGATTGATAATGCCCAATGAGAACTGTCAGGAAAATTAATCCACAAACACCAGAGGTTTATGTCCAAAAAGGAGACAGAGGAGTCCTTTTACTTTATTCGAATAAAGGGAGAGACCATGGGGCATTGCCCTGGGGTCTCTCAAATTTTTGGAGGGTGCAGCCTCCTTTTTATCCTAATTCCCGGCCGCTTGTCCCTTCTCTCTTTCCCCATAGGCTGAGGTACTTGAGAGGTACAGGCTTCCTGGAACGCCTGATACCTGGGGTACCTTCCCGCCCCACCCCCAATGCATAATCCCTTCTGTGATAAATATAACATTGGATAAAAATTCATGAAAGAGAATAAAGAATTATATGTTATGTTTGTAATACTGTAAAGATGCAAAATGTAAAATAATCCAGAGATACCTTCCCGAGTCGGGCAGTAACGACCGGCAGCAACGCTTATCAACACAAAATAAAAAGCAGGACACAAGCAATCAAACCAGACAATGAGAGTGGCCCCGTCGAGATATCCATCTCCTCTGCACCCAAGCTGGCCACTCCATTCCGGTAGGTGCAATCAGAGAACACTCGGAGCCATTTCGCATGTGAAAAGGACTCTGCTCCATCGAGATATCCATCTGCTCCAGCACCCAAACTGGACACTCCATTCCGGGAAATGCAATCGGAGGACACTCAGAGCCTCTCACATGTGAAAGGACTCTGCTCCACCGACCATTGACTCAGCTCAACGGATCCGGGAAGTCTATTCAAACTCTTTTGTTGGACGGTGCTTACTCCAGATTTTGCCCCAGGATACGAAAACCCCTATAAGAACCCCGGACTGCCGTGCCTACTTCATGGATTTGGGAACTTGGTACCTCTGGGTACAGACCCCTGTCCACCCGGTGCTGCGCTGATCTATTTTATTGTGGTTTTTTTCTCTCGTTGCTGGTGCTTGAAATAATTTTACAATAAATCGCTTTTTTATTAACCCTATTTTGCCATTGCATTTATAACACTTCTTAACTTTTATGGAATTCATAGTGTTCTTTCAGTGCCTCTTTGATCTTCTACTGGAATCCATCCCATTGTTTCTGTTGTCTCTCACTGATAGCTACATCTTAGCAACTGACCCACAGCTTGTTTGTAAAGACAAGCTCATCATTCCTCTCAATCCCTCCTCTTTTAATTTCTGTTAATAATTGTCTTTACAAACTTTAGCTATCATTGACCTAATTTCTTGTTCTTGGGTCCTTTTTGGCTTTGCAATTATTTGCAGTGGCATTACTTTCTGCCCTTTTGTAGCTATCTCTGGATCAGTAGGCACTGGCTACTCCCTGCGTTCCTTTGATCACGTGTTGAATGAGTTGTATTAAGCAAGGGATCATGCATGGTAAAAAATTAGAGTTGCTAGAACACATAAGAGGAAAAAAAGCATTTGTTTGACCCATAAGCCACCAGGTAACCATGAAAACATGTCCCATTCCCATCCTTTCCATGTTTGGACTGGTACATGGGCTAACTTTCTTATCCCTTTTGTTATTTGTTTTACCACTTTTCCATTGTCATCTATTTGCAAACAGCAGTTTGAGTCATTAAATTTTCCACACACCCCCCCTTCTTCTGCTAATAAATAGTCTAATACCATCTGATGTTGAAATATTGCATTTCTCATCTGAGTAGACTGGTCAGCAGGAAGGTCAAGAGCTGTAGCTGTCTGGTTGATTATTATTTCAAAGACAGCTTGCAACCTAATTATCCGATTTAGATTATAAATGGGTTCTCTGGCACCTGATATTAATTCATTTGGGTTCCAGCTAGCTGGTCCATAGTGTTGTATGATTCGTTCAGGTGGCCATTCATCTTTTCCCCACTTTTGGGTGCTCCTTCCAACCAGGGATGTATCAATGGACCGCTTTTCTCTAATTAGATCATCATATACTTTGATTCCTAACTGATTTCCTTGAACTTGTGGTAGCAGAAAGAACAATGGTCTAATATACCCCACATAACATATCCCTGACCAGTTTGGAGGTAGCCTGCGGTAAGCATTTTGGCCACAAATCCAGTAATGCCCCTTTAGAGCCCAGGTCCCATTAGCAAAGGAACCTTTCCAATTTTTATCATCAACTGGTGGGTCAAAATACAGCTTGCTTCCAGGCCCTAGGGGTCCACTCACAATAGTTGCCTCGACATAAGAATCACAATATTTACATTTCCAAGCTCCTACATGAGGTTTCCACTTGCAATTACATCCCAGATCTGTTTTATTAGATCTGGACCAGAACTTACTGAAAAGGGTTCGAGTTCCATTCTGGTGTTGCCATTTCCACTGATAGTCTCGGACAACATGTGTCTTACTTTTGGAATTATCCCAGGCGCAGCTTAAAAATAAGGGGTCAAAAATCTTATCCTTCTCCACTGCTTTACAGCCTTCAAAATCCTTTTGGTAATTATGGAAGGAACACCTTACCCAGCTACCATTAGTGAGCTTAACATGCATTTGATTCCATCTGCCTCGATATCTGGAACAGTCATAAGGAGGGCAGTTGGGGCTCCAACAATCTAAACCTAAAGTCCAGTCACAAACGCTCTTTCCCACATATGTGCTTCCTGTTCTGTTTAAGCAATAAATGCCTCTTTCAGAAGAATGAAGCTGCCATGGACTTCCTTCTTTGTCCCAAAATCCTGTTCCATTATGGATTTCACTCAGGGTGCTAACCCACCATTTAGGCTCGACTGGGCTGGCCACCCATGGCCAGCTTTCAGATCCCCCTGGCCCTCCGCAGAACCAACAGTTTCTGAGGTTAAAGGTCTTTGCTACTTGTTCTCCTAAAGTAAAAAAATTATTTTCCCACTGTTATAAATGCAATGGCAAAAATAGGGTTAATAAAAAGGCGATTTATTATAAAACAATTTTAATCACAAACAACGAGAGAAAAAACCACAATAAAATAAATCAGCGCAGCGCTGGGTGGACAGGGAGACGTCTATACCCAGAGGTACAGATTTACCCAAATCCACGCAGTAGGTACTGCAGTCCGGGGTTCTTATAGGGGTTTTTGTATCCTGGGGCAAAATCCGGAGTAAGCACCGTCTAACAAAAGAGTTTGAATAGACTTCCCAGATCGGTTGAGCTGAGTCAATGGTCGGTGGAGCAGAGTCCTTTCACATGTGAGAGGCTCTGAGTGTCCTCCGATTGCATTTCCCGGAATGGAGTGTCCAGTTTGGGTGCGGAGGAGATGGATATCTCGACGGAGCCACTCTCATTGTCTGGTTTGATTGCTTGTGTCCTGCTTTTTATTTTGTGTTGATAAGCATTGCTGCCGGTCGTTACTGCCCGACTCGGGAAGGTATCTCTGGATTATTTTACATTTTGCATCTTTACAGTACTACAAATATAACATATAATTCTTTATTCTCTTTCACGAATTTTTATCCAATGTTATATTTATCACACCACTTTAGACCCCAACTTAACTGAAAATATAAAGGTAAAATTATTAAGAGAAACATTCTAATAGTGTTATAATCTAATTTCTAATTTTCAATTTCACGTTGTCTTCTACACCACCTGTGGCAAGTGAAGGCACAGAAACAGCTTAGCATAAAGAAAGCAATGACAGCATTGATTGGCTCCCAGTGACTGGAGATCTGAGAGTAGGGATGCCCATGCAGACTATTTCAGCAGGCAGTCTGTGGGTAGGCACTCAGGGCTTCCCCCGATATCGACGCACCAGCTACTGCTCCAGTCCACTCCTGTGGAGTGTCAGTCGCGGCTTCCCATCCTTCTCCTCCAGCTGAGAGGTCCAAATCTCTGGAGCTTTAGAGACCTTGACTCGAGTGTGATGTGTCCACCCGTGTTCAGCTCTCTTGACGGCTGTTTCTGTGGTCAGCAACACCTGGAGAGGTCCACGCCACTTAGCCACCAATGGTGCTTCTTTCCACTCCTTAACTAGGATCCAGTCTCCTGGTTGGATATTATGCACTGCAAAGTCCAAAGGCAGGGTCTGTGTCAGCTGAGCTTCCTGTCGAGGAGATTTCACAAGAGACAGTATCTGAGCCACATACTGTTTTAGATATACATCACTTATCTCTACCCCCGACCCAGGCTGAGAATTACAAGGATAAGGAATTCCAAACATCAATTCAAAAGGAGACAGTTGAATATCTTCCCTGGGTCTGGCCCTTATTCTTGCTAAAGCCAGTGGTAAGAGCCGCAGCCATGGCATTTTCGTTTCTATCACTAGCTTCAGAAGACGTTTTTTTTATTTCTCCATTCATCCTTTCAACCCGGCCTGAGCTTTGGGGATGCCAGGGAGTGTGGAGGTTCCATTGTATCCCTAAAGCAGTCATTACTCCTTTAAGAATTTTTCCAGTAAAATCAGTTCCTCTATCTGAGTCTATCGCTTCTACCATCCCATATCTTGGAATTATTTGTTCTAAAAATACTTTAATAACTGACCCTGTATTTGCTGAAACAGCTGGGAACGCTTCTGGCCACCACTGACATACTATTACCAAAAGATATTTAAATTTCCCCACCCAGGGCATCTCAGTAAAATCCACTTGGCACCTCTGGAAGGGACGTACAGCACAAGGCCTCCCTCCCCTGGCAAGTTTCTTTGTAACTTTGTTATTTGTCTTAGCACAAATCAAACAACCATCAACAGCTCGTTTTGCCAGAACAAAAAGACGAACAGCAGCATACATTTTGAGGAAGGCTTCTGCTATCCCTCGGGAGCCCCAATGACTCCCTTTGTGGAGTTGTTTTAACAACTGTAAGGCCAGAGCTTTTGGTATCCACTGCTTACCATCTCTTGTAAACCAATTACGCCCTCTTTCTTCTGCCCCACTCTTTTTAACTATCTCAAGTTCTTCTGGTGGAAAAGACAGCTTCTCTGGCAAGGGGGCAGTTACTCGGAGCAAGGGAAGTAACTTAGAGATTTCTGGCAACAATGCAGCTTTCCGAGCTTCTTCATCAGCTAGTCTGTTTCCTCGTGCCTCTTCCGAGCACCTTGCCTGGTGTCCCTTGATGTGTATTATTGCTACCTTTTTTGGTAAATTCACCACCTCCAATAGGCGGGAGATTAAATTCTCATGAGCCAACGTTTTTCCTCTGCAGGTTAATAAACCTCTCTCTTCCCACAGTTTCCGAAATGCATGTATCACACTATATGCATATTTAGAATCAGTAAAAACATTTACTGTCTCGGTATAACTCGCAGGCTCTCACAAGGGCATACAGCTCGGCTGTCTGGGCTGACCAGGTGGGTGGTAACCTTCCCCTTTCCTTTAATTGCTTTCCATTCACGACAGAGTATCCTGTAAATCGTCTTCCTGCTATCACCCTTGAAGACCCATCAATAAACACATTTTCCCCCACAGGCCACGGGATGTCTCGCAAATCATTCCTTGCCCTAGTTTGTAGATCTATTACTTGAATACAATCATGGAATTTGCCTTGGCTCCCCTCCTCAGGGCCATTCAAACAAGAGGCTGGGTTAAAACCTTCCTCGCTTTTAAATTCTAAATCCTCCTGTTCCAATAAACAAGACTCATATTGCAATAACCGAGAGCTGGTCATCCACTTAGAGGCTCTCTCAGTTAACAAAGCTTTAATCTGGTGTGAAACTTGAACAATCAGATAATCCCCCCCCTTGTCAGCTTTCGGGCCTCAGCCACCATAAGAGCTGTGGCTGCACAGTTCTGCAGACAATGGGGCTAGCTTCTGTCCACCGGGTCTAACATTTTAGAAAAATAGGCAACAGGTCTCTGTGTTCCCCCATGCTCCTGGACCAAAATTTCTTTTGCATGACTTTGTATAAATATGATTTAGTTCAGCAGCAAGTAACCACTGCTTCAAGCCAATTACATTACATTTCTTTATTTTTTAGTAACTAGCCACTCCCTATTTCAATTTTTGCATCAAGTCCATCTTAGGCATAGGGAGGTGACTAACAAATTAACTTTTATTAAGGAAACTCTAATATTTATAACATTTTATAACTTTTAACATTTAAAACTTTTATTAAGGAAAGAAACAAAATACTTTCCTTTGAAGTTTTCTCATAACTTCCACAGAGGAAGTGCATGACAAATACTCAGGCTTTCCATAGGACACTATTTTTACAAGGTTGCAGTTACAGAATTTGCTTTAAGGCTACAACAAACCACAGATGGTGGGGATGTTCCCCACAAGGTATGACTTGCAGCATTGACTTCATAACTGAAACTTGCCATTTCTGGCTTTTTACAACAAAACATACAAAAAGCAGAGGGGTGTGGTCTCCTCCAAACTGGAGCCATTCTGCACAAAACTTCATGTAGACAAATTAATTAAATCTTCAAATTAATTTACTACAATTTTTACAATTCTTTCAGAGAAAGATGTGTTCAAACTTCTGAGCCTACAGAAGAAACTACAATTCTCACAACTCTTTTGAACGATTAAAAAATTCTTTAGACAATTTTCCCCCTCAGGGATAAAAATTAAGGTGAATCGAGAGGTCTTTGTTTTTACTAAGACACACACTTCTCGATCTAGATCTACTTTAAAAGTTGACAGCGGCTCTAGGTTGGTGGATATAATGAGAGCTTTTGACACTCTTAACAATCCATTTCTCTTATCTTCTGGACTTTCTTGACAGTCCAGCTGCTTTGGGCTTTTTTTTGCAGACATTGCTGTTTTCACTGTCCCTCTGCCCTGCAGACAGCACACTGATCCTTTCCCAACCACTGTTTGGCTCGGGTCTCCCCTGCTGGGGAGAGAAAGCTTCTGCCACTTCCTTGTGGCTGATCCCGTCCCCTCTGTCCTGGGGGACCCCTTGGACCTTGCGGTTTTTCCTTCTTTGGCCTGAAAAAGGCTATCACCTTCGCCTTTCTTCCTTGTGCTCACTCTATTTACCACACACCAAATACCAGAGCCAGTCCCTGTCCTGCCACATTGTCCAAACAGCTCCTCCCCGCTCCAGTGCTCCTGGCAGGCACGGCCGGCAGCACCACAGGCAGCCAGGGCGTCCCGCAGCCTCAAAGGGCCGGCAGCTGCTGCTGCCCCTGCCCGGGGCCGGTGGGGTCAGGCACTGCCCAGTGCTGAGTCCCGGCAGCCCCACGGGCCCCCAGCCCGTGCTCCTGGTCCTGTACCTCCACTCTTGGTCCCAGCTTCAACATATCTCTCCACACTCCGCATTAACCAATTCTGTTCCAGCACACCAACACAATCCATCCATCCCCTGCTGTCAAAGACTCTTTCTTGACTCCCCTTATTGCCCCCCCCCCCCCCCCCCCCCCCCACCCCAGGCGTGGATTCTTGAGATCCCTTCTAGTTCTGGAAGGTGAGGATACAGGGACTTGCAGCTGGCCTTAGGTCAGCTGGTAACACCGGAGGACAAGACGGGGGAAGGTGCTGAAAAACATTTTAATTTTCACTGTTTCCCCCCCCCCTTTTTTCCTCCTTTTTTTCTTAACACATAGATTTCTCTTGTTGTTTGTTTAAACCATATCAATACACATTCCCTTTAAATCCATTTTTTCCAATTCTCCTCTAGATACCTTCACAGAACTCAACACAAATGAATTCTGTTTTCTAAGGTGGCCATATAAGTCCATTTGGCAACTTATACTCTGGCCAAACATAATAACAATATTTTACCATCATCTCTATAGTTACCTCTGTGTGAATGCATAATCTGTCCCAAGATCTTAGCATTCTCTCCAAGGGACTCTCCGGGGCTATTATGGGATCGTCATCCCTTTTGCCGAGACCCCTTCCCGGCTGTACCCTTGCAACTCTCCATGGGTGCTCTGTTTAGCCTGTGCTACCCTCCATGGGTGCCCTCACAGGCTTCCTCCCCGAAGATCCCATTTTACTCACCGGTGAGATTTTCAGTGGTCCTTTCCTGTGGACTCTTCACGGACCCCCCTGGTCCGCCACTCGTCTGTCTCCTGGACAGTCTCGGGAACCCAATCGATCGCCCAGTGCTGGCAGCCACCAAGGGGAGCTGATCACCGAAACTGGGTGAGGCGCGCCTTCAGCTCCACTCGCTGCCCGCCGCCCCGGACAGTGGAAATATCTCGGACCGAGCCCCCAAAAATATGTCAGGAAAATTAATCCACAAACACCAGAGGTTTATGTCCAAAAAGGAGACAGAGGAGTCCTTTTACTTTATTCGAATAAAGGGAGAGGCCATGGGGCATTGCCCTGGGGTCTCTCAAATTTTTGGAGGGCGCAGCCTCCTTTTTATCCTAAATTCACAGCCACATGTCCCTTCTCTCTTTCCCCATAGGCTGAGGTACTTGAGAGGTACAGGCTTCCTAGAACGCCTGATACCTGGGGTACCTTCCCCCCCCCACCCCCAATGCATAATCCCTTCTTAACTTTTATGGAATTTATAGTGTTCTTTCAGTGCCTCTTTGATCTTCTACTGGAATCCATCCCATTGTTTCTGTTGTCTCTCACTGATAGCTGCATCTTAGCAACTGACCCACAGCTTGTTTGTAAAGACAAACTCATCATTCCTCTCAGAACTTTTTGTTTTCTTTAAAGGCATCAAGTGTGATTTTTTTTGTGAGAGGGTGCTGTTCTTTCAGCTCCTCTTTATGTTCTGTGATGTTTTTAGAGACTGAATTATGTACCTTTGTTTTCTCAGAAAACACTTGGTTGCTGATAATTGTTTGAGAGCACAAGACTTTTTTTTTGTGCTGCAATGAATACTGTCACACTGCTGGAAGCTTAATGGAATAATAATAATGACATCTTTAGCAAAAATCCCCTGAAGAAGGGGTTAATATGAGATGTGTTACTCACCAAGATTCTGTGGAGTCAGCTGAAGTTCAAGGCAAATCTACAATAACTTTCAATTGCACCAACATTTCAGATTTGGATTTATTTTTACCTAATTAGAGGTGTTTAGAGACATGTAAATGTATATTCACAGTAAAGATGTCAAACTATACAAGATGATTATCAGCACATAATGGCAAATATAATGGCAGCTGAGCAATTTTAATTTGGTCTTATTTCTGTTTTACATAAAGATACTGTGAATTCTTTAATCACAGTTTTGCAGAGGCTTTTTTAATCCACGGGGACTGAGAAATGGCTCTTCTATCCCTAATCAGACCAAACTCTAGCCTTATTTTCCTGGTTCAGCTTCTTGCTCATCCCTGCCAAACTTGGTTTCCCAGCCATTTATCCCAATTTTTGGCACTTTTGCACGAGTCCAGGTATCATCTTCTGTTCCTTGCTTAGATGAGTTAAGGCCCACATGTTGTCAGGGTGGTTATTCCCAGCAGTAAAATGTTCCCTGCTCTTGTCTCAGGGTTGGATGTGGATCCATTGTGCCTCAGTAAGCACAGAATTGGGTGTAGCTGTTTACTTCACAAATGCCCAAATCTTTACACCTTCTTCATGATCACAATTGCACCCACTGCTGGACATACCTGGGCTGAACAAGAGGAAACTGCTTCTTTTTCAAAGAGATGGTGACAATAAAGAGCATATTCTTGTCAAAAAATTGAACTCTCTGGCAAAATTGCGCATCTTTTCTTCAAAGCATAATAAGATAATGCTCTCTGTTCAAAGATGAGTCATAGAGAGTTCTTAGAGTTTTTCTTTTTCTTTTTTTTTATTTTTAATTGGAAAAAGGAAATCGCCGGCATTGAAGACTCCAGGCCAACGTATAATCAATAAAAAGTAATCTTAAAATGAGAATTTCTTGGGTCAAGTGTGCGTAGTTGTGACCAATACACCAATTCATTATGTGAATTTCATATACTCATCTGGTTAAAGGAAGTGTATATGTGTACATATATGCATAGATATTTGTTCAATACCAGAAATTCATATTGCAAACAGTAATTTTTAGGTGTTTCAGAAAATATAATCCATGGATTCATATTCCTGTAAGGAAACTTAGAGAGATGAAGTACGAATCAAATTTAAATGTCTAACCAAATAAGGAACACAAGAAAAATAGTTTCTAGAGGTCTGCTAGTATGAATGATCCTAAAATATATTCTTATGTGTTGCCTATGAAAAGTAAAATTGTGTTGATAGAAAATAGAGTTACAACTGTCCATGAAAAGAATGACATTTTTCTAAGAACTTCCCCTTACTGTTGTTATTACCACTTTTCCCTAGATTATTCTCACTCACACCCCACGTACATTATCTGAAAATAATTTCAAAGTTATGATTGGTGAAAATTTAAAACAAAACAAAACCCCAAAAAACAAAAATAAAAAAACTGCAAACAAACTAAAAAAACCCAACCAAACAAAAAAGTTTGTCAGTACTAGAGAAGTGGGCTGTAAACCTGCCAGAGAGAAGTTAGAGAGGAGCAGTAAGAAGCTGCTTTTATGGATCTGAAAGATATGAAGTGGACGTCATGTAGGCTTTCTGTGTATGCAATTATTTTATTTTCTTAATTGCCCAATCAGGAATCAACCCTGTTGTCTCTGTTCTAGAAGACAGGTGTCTGCTAGGGAGAGCAGGAGCTTCCCTTGGGATGAAAGAATGTAGAGCCCCTCCCTCCGAATCATTATAATTCTGAAATCAAGGGCTCTCAGGCAGAGGTCTGGGGATAGGAGTAACAGTTCTTTACTAGTACGTATAACAAGGCAAACAAACAACAATAACTACGGCGTTAACAACAAATCAGAACCAGGGCCCCGAGACAGCTTTCTCGGCTGAGACGGGAAGGGATGGAGGAGAGGCTTTGCTTCACAAACCCCCTCGGGCGGGCAGTGCCGGTGCTCCTGCAGGGCTCTGAGCAACACTCAGCTGGAACGGCCGGGATGAGCAGAGATCCCGGGCCGGTGGCTGAGGTGGATCAGCAGCAGCTCTGCAGCGGTGGCTGGCACTGCCACACGTCCCGGCAGGACAGAGTGTGCGAGGCCACCAACGAAGAGGGAAGAAGGGGAAGAAGCAGCAGCTCTGTCTGGGTGATGGCGAAATTCCCTTCTCCCCACCACAGCAGCTCCGCGACCCAGCAAAAACGAAAAATGTCTTTTTCCCGAAGCCGAAGAAAGCCAGCCAAAAAACTGTCCCCACCCTCCTTTCCTGCCCCCTTCCCCCCCTGGGCCCGGCCACTCTTTGTCCTTTATCAATCACCCACTAAATACCTACAATTAGGTTGTCTCCGCAGCTAATAGGTAAAAATTCCACGGGCAGGCCAGAAGGACAAAACCAAAAAAAAAAAGGACACCTAACCCTCAACACCTGTACAGGAAACTTAAGTCACATTTTTCAAATTCATCATCTCCCACAGTGTGTACTTAACTACATTAAGTCAACCCCGTGAAAATCCCACCCTGTGATATTTCAAAGTATAGAACATTACTGGTGCTTCATACCTGAAACAGAGGGGTTCTCCTTTCTCTTCTGCTACCATTTCCACCAGAGAGGAGAGGAAGTATTTCTTTTCCTTTTGACATACACCTCTTCATTTTTCTCAATGTAGAATTGATCATTATACCTGATATCCTATAGAAGATTTAATAGATATGGGTTTCATGAGCAATAGTCTCACAGTTTAAGCTACACTGTCCAGCCAAATGAATTGCTAATGCAACAGGAATTTCTGTGTAGGGTCTGATGTCTCTCATCAAAGGACACTCATCAAAGAACTATCAGTGCCTTAATAGACTTGAAAGTATTACCCCCAGTTCAGTTACTTGCAGGTACATATACAAGATAAATACAAGCTGAGAAAATAGGCCATTCAGGTTTATTGGAAAGGGTAAGGGAAGAACAAGACAGCAGACAACTTGGTGCATTTCCAGCATTATGACACTTTGCCTGATGATTTGTATGAGGATTTAGGATAACAACATTAGTATTGATCCCATTAAGTATATAAAAATGATATCTCTTTATTTCAGACAAGTATAGAGTGGGATGTTAGTAGAAACTCAAAGACATACCAGACTCTGGGGTCATCTAGCGGGGCAGAGAAATTTGGAGGAAAATGGATGAAATCTGACATTCAGCTTCTGCACCTCTGTCTTGGGTGAAATCAGACCATAGCTCCAGGTCAGGTTTTGGGCTGACCAAGGGCTCAGCCTGAGGTGGGTTTTTTGTTACCCCGTCCTCGTTCCCAGCACAGGATGGGCTTCTTCAGCTTTTCAGCTCTGTTTGTGCTCTCGAAGGCTTGGACCTTATAGAATATATCCTTATATCCTTGAACCTTATAGTACATCCTTATAGGATATACTATTTATCTGTCTCAGATATAACTGCAGGAAAGAATGATTTTTCCTTTCCCTGTTGTAACATTTCAGAAGTTCCTTGCTTGATGTCCTCTCAACAGAACAACTGATTCCTGTAGCACTCCGAATGGATGAGGTAAGAAACCCTATTTGGAAAGAGCTTGTGTCAGGTGGGAGGTAACATCTTGGCTGAGGAGATATGCGGTGGTGGGCTTTCATTCTATGTCTTCTGTCTTACAAACTACCATTTCTGAGCCTGTTTGCTGTGCGCAGCACTAATTTCTTTGAGGAATGTTTTGCCAAAACTAGGCTCTTTTATGTCAACAGGGTCAGTGTGGTGAAAATGGTCTTGGTGAAGAGGAGTTGTACTACAAAGTGGATAGCTTATTCAAATTATAAGGTTTTCCATACTTCATACATTTCCTGTTTCTCAGATGGTCACGGTTTTAAAACTTCTGCCCAGGACAATTCTTTGAAGGCAGTCTGTGAAGGCTCAGGTAGCATGGGGCTCAGCTGGGGCTGGTGAAAGGCAAACTATCTTGACCAGGCATTAGTCCCTTGGGGTGACTGACCCCCCCCCCAACCTTTGGGTAAAGCAAAATTACTTCCTGGTTGCATTACAGAGCAGAAGAAGTAGTACTTCAGAATAATGGTGTTTGACAAAAATAAGAAAAATCAGCACCAAAAGTGAGATGAGAGTGGCAGTATGGAACAGAACACAGTGGGAATCTGTAGGCCAAGAGAAGAATGAGTGTGTTTAGCAAGGACTGAATAAAGTAAGAAATGTGACATCAAATTTTTGTAACATGAGAACTCCAGGGGAGCTGATTGTTTGAAAAGAATTTAATGATAACTACTTGTCAAAAAAGTTTTCATGAGAAACATCATTTTAAAGTGAAGTGCTGTCTATTTTATTTTTGACAAATATTAATTTTTATCAAATGTGGCTTTTGGTAAAGATTTTTTTTTCAATCTGTCTATACTTTTTTCTTTTTAAGCTCTGAAAAAAGAAAAACCAACAAAGAAATATTTGTTTAAATCTTCATGAGGCATGAAAACTTTTGCTCTGTAACAACACAGGAAAAAGGAAGCTATCAAAGAAAAAGAGACAAACTTTAAAGACGATGATATATAGAGACAAGGATTATCAATGATGATGCTCTGCTTTGAGTTCAACATGTGCTTAATCTTTAGAGGAATGAGAAATCTTTGCTAAATTGAAATCTGTAGGTCAGTTTCTATCTTTTTCAGTTTTTTATTTCCTAGCAACTCTTTCTAGATCTGAATGAAGTCTCTGATGAGTTGAGCTCACATGAGAGATACAATTTTGTATACTGTGGCACTAATAAATGTGATTTTGCTGAACTTTTTTTCTTAGTGAGGAGATATGCCTGTTATTGGACATTGCACAAATAATGCATAAATACAGGATATATTCTAGCCAAGAGAAGGCAAAAAGAAAGTGTCAAAAGCGTCAAATGCAGTGATTCTGCCTAAGTGCTGCCTTTTCCAACCCAGAAATAAAACTCAAGATGATCTTAGTATGGGAGGTAATATAAAAGTGGATCTTTATTTGGAGGCCTCCAGGGGCTGTCATGGAGAATGTCCACAAAGGCCCATCCACCCGGGGTGAATACAGCTCTTATAAGTTTGGCAAATCAGTGTAACTGACAAAAAAAAGCACCAATTAGGAAGACAAGTGGTGATGTAATTCTCACCCAGGTCAAGCTCCTCCTCTGGAACCGCCCCCTTGGCGCTGGCTGTACTTTGTAATGAAAACGTGCTTTGAAGAGTTGTTCCTCAACCTTGGTAGCAAGGAGGCACCAAGATAGCACCGGGGCCTTGTACCCCCGGGGCTTGGACCTATGGAACTTGTTTTGTCTTTCTACCTAGGGAAAACTAGTTAAAATACAATAATGGGCTACAGAGCTAAAAATGTATCTGCAAAGAATAGAGAGAATATATAAAAGAAAAAAGGCAAAACCCAAGATAACATCATAAGAAAAGAGAAGAAACAAAACAATTTTGACCCACTGAACTCAGTGGCAAGGAGGTGATAAAGTTACTTGAAAGAGTGCAGAACCATAAAGATTCTTACTTCTCTCAAGAAATGTTCCCTGTTCTTGGGTCCATGGCTTGCTTTGTTTGATCAGAATAAATACGCACTAAAGGACAAAATTATTTCCAAATCAAATTTATAGTGATCAAAGGGAAGCCATGATTCTTGGTTCTACTCTGTCCCCATGATTATGTCTGTCATTGTGGGGAGTGAAGGTGTCTGTGAAACTAACATTGAGCTAAGCCCACAGGAAGCCTTGGTGTTTGCACCGTATTTTGGCTGAACCACTTGAGACAAGCAGACATGAGCATGTGAGACTGAGAAAAACTTCCTGTGAGGGATGGAGGTCCATGATAGTCCAATCTCTATTGTTGGCCCATTCTAACATGCAATGCTGAGAGAACAGTTGTTTGCTACAGCCAGGGCTCTGCTATGTGTTTGTGAACGTGTGGGTTTGTGTAACCAGAACTAAATTATATTAAATGAAATTTTCTTGCCCTCCTGAGGACTCTGTATTAAATACTTCCAGACGGCTCAGTGCTAGAGATAGAAAAAAGTGTAACCATAGTGATGGAATGGAAATTATTTCTTTGTTCTTAGGCTGCAATATCCTACAGACACTGCCATTTTCAAGGTCAAATATATATTAGAAAGAGATAAAAACTGAAGAAAAATATGCTGTATTAGCTGCACAAGCTAGTTTATTTTATGCATTATAAATTGAGTTAAAAATTACTAAAATGAGATTTCTCAGAAAGAACTCAATGTGTTGTTTTGCAAAAGTGATTTCCAAAGATGAACATGGTTACAGAATTTAGCTTTAAATGCTTTTCAGGCCATCAGAGAAAACAGCAAAGCTATCAATTACCAGATTTCAGTGGTGCTTCTGTCAGAAATATAATGGTAATTTTAACATTCTCCTCAGCATTTGTTAAATTAAGAATGTCTGCTAACAGATCAATTAATTGTAACATTATTTAATTTAATGAAATGTAATCTGTCAAGAAATGCTAATCAGTCTTTAAAAAAACCAGCATTCTGGCATCACTTTCCAAACAGCATGGTGAGATGACAGCTGTAATTTTGAGGTTTGAGGTTAAGACTGAGCATTCTTTGGAATAAACAGAACCCATTCTTGTCAAGGTATTGCGCAATACTGAGCTCTGACACCTAGTGCTGCTATGCTCTCCAGAAAGCATCCTGTAGCGGGAAGCCCTGCCACCCCTCCAGTTAATATGGTTCTCTGCTCTGTGCCTTTTCCAGAGATGGATGCATACGCAAAAAATGATGTTCCCATCATGATGCTCAAAGTCAGTGTTTAAAACATTGAAGATCAGAAGTTTTACTTCTGCAGATCTTCATCTCTCCCCTCTGTCCTGCAGAATCACACAAAACAGGTTTTCCTGTTGTGCTTCATTGTAGTGTGAGGCCTGGCAGAGGCAAGGCAGAGTTTCTTGAGGAGGGAGCAGCACATAAAATTCCTCCTAGCAAACTCATCTTGCAGTGAGTTTGAAGGAGTGCAGACGTGGCAGTTAAAAAATCAAGCTTTTTGGTCACAACTGAAGACTAAAGAATTCTTCTATGTGACTCACAATTTTACTCAGTGATTCACTGCAGCAAGCCCATTTTGCTCTACCTCAATGGTACAGATGTGGGCCAATGCAGATTTGTCTGCTGTGGTGTGCCAAGAGACAGTCAAGTGAAAGGAGCAGAGGCGGCTTGCAGAAGGAGTGAGGAGGTCCCAGAATGAGTAAGCAATCAAATAAATTTTGTGAGTCTCTTCAATCAAATATGCCTTCTTTCTTTGAACTCATCCCCCTGCTGCATTTTTAGCCTCATTGTGGGGAAAGATCTTTTGCATTAGCCAGGGTAAAATTACAGGAACGAATCTGAACAACTAATCCAGCTCCCAACAAAAAGTGACAAAGAGTAGGAGGCCATGGTCACAGAGGCATTGAGGCTTGTTCCCCTGTGACAGTCATCACTGAAACAGTGCTATTGTTGTCTGCTCCTCAGCAGATGTAGGAGTCTGGTGTGAGTGCAAATGAGCTGAACTTGTATTTTGGTAACTCAGGGATCTTCAAGATTCAGTCAGGGCACTGGCTGATTTACTTTCTCCATTACACTAATGTAACTCTAATGTGAACTTGAAGGACCCCAGTGCATGCATTAGGAGAGCAAAAACTGCTATTATATCTGAACAGGGAAGAGTCTGGATTTCTCAGGTTACTTTAACTAAACCAAAGTTGTGATGTTACCAAACTTTGTATTTTTATTTCTTGTCAGGAAAAGGCATTTGCAAGGTGAGATTTGGCCAGTAAGATAACATTTACCAACAGAGAATGAAGGAAACAAGAGGGCTGAGATGACTGAGGCAGGAAGGAAAGGATGGCTAAAGTGATTAAAAAAAAAAAAATAGGGAAAACTACCAGCTGATGCTTTTTCTTCCTACCATACTCAGGCTAGGGTCTCCAGGCACAGAGCTGGCATGATGCCAGGGATGGTACTGCCTCCATGGCTCTGGGAATGGGAACAAACTCATCTGTACCTCATCAAAGAGAAGAGAACCTCTGTTCTCATCAAAGAGAAGTATCCCTTCTCTTTGGGCTGATAGTGATTTTTCCTATTCTGGACCTCTGTCTAGGATATTTGAAGGTCTTTGGAAACAGCTGAGTTTAAGTGGAAAACATTCACCCTGAGCTGGGTAGCTGAGACCTTATCTGCTTTCTGCAGAGATCATTTGTCAATATTACAAACCAGTGCTACTGGTTTTGGGGGTGCTTTTGTGTTTCAGTCTACGCCAAGCTGCATCATCTCTTAATAAGATTTCCTCTTGAAATTATTAGTGCCCAAACCCTTGTGAGGAGGAAAAGGCACAGAGGACTGAAAGAGCTGCAATAGTATCTCCATTAGAAGCAGTTCCCCTTATTACTCTCCAGATAATCTGGATGCAATTATGCAATTTTGTGACATTTTCTCATCTGGAGATGTGCCTTCTCCCTGCAAAGTACATTCTCTGTTCTGCCAGGAAGACCTAATTGGTCTTCTTAACACTTAGAAAAATTCTCAACGCTTTTCTGATGACTGCTTCTTGTACAGCCTATGGGAATGGCATCCAGAGACCCAGTTTCCTTTGGAATTCACAAAAATTATGTCCTACTCAGGATAAGTTCCCCCCTTCATATAGTGACTGTTTTAGACAGTTCAGATGAACTGAGCCTCCAAAAAACCACTTCATTCCTCTGACCACAAAGAACATCTAAGCACTGATCAAATAAAAGCATTCACTTTCTAATCACTGCTGAAATCAATCCCTCGCTGCTGAGTGTCCTGCTGAGACAATCCAGGCTCACTTCCTCATGGAACACTCAGATAACCACAGCTCAGTTCTGCAGAAGGGTTTGATTTGATTTTTTAGTACTGAAACTGCCACCTGATCTTGATATTGATTTCTAAGTCAAAGACAGCTTTTCTCCTTCTGCATACTTCACTAAAATTCAATGTGCTTTATTTAAAATTATTTTAGTACCAGAAACTGATATTTTAAATTATATGTATTTTCAAGAAATGGAATAAATTAATTTTGAAATAGATATGACTCTCTTTGCACATAAACAGCTTTTACATTGGAGAGGCTACACCATTGATGCACATTTGCTCAGGAGACAGTGTGGGTGTGGAGCATGGTGATGGCCTCATAAGAGCAGCCCAAGAGCAGACCAGCCATTTTCACAGTCTGGCATTGATCAAATTATCAGATTATCTGAAGCAGACTGATGGGCTTTCTGTTACCTTCCAACCTAACATTTCAAAAGCAAGTAATGGCCACCAGTGCCACATATTTGTGGCTAGCCAATCTGAAACATCATAAAAGTTTTGGGGGTTGAAGCGCAGGAGGTATGTGAGCAGGCTGAGAGCCTGGGTTGGTTCAGCTGTGCAGAAACAAGGGAGCCCAGCTAGTGGTTCTCAGCATATTCAAGTGCAAAAGGGTGATGACATCTGCTTTCTGCAGAAAAGTTGTCTTGAACACCAAGAGGCTGAACTTCAGTGGCAGGTGTGACTTCCAAGGATATCTGTGTACAACTGGTCAGGATGATGCAAACCCGACCTGACTTTGTTTCTGCTTCTTATTTGCAGTTCACACACCTCTGCTTATTTGAAGGTGCTGAAGGAAGATGCCTGCATGCCATTCTGGGTCTTAGTAGTGTTGACGATCTGGTATTTTTTCAGATAAAAAGCTGGAAACTATCATGGGATTTAATACCATTACTCATTACCATGTTTAAAACTCAGCTGTTTTTGCCACAAAGACATTGAAAACAAAATTACATAATCCCTTCACAATTTGAGTAACTCCTTCATTCAAATAATTTATCACATTTATAGTAAATTAATTCTGGGATCAATACTGAAGCAGATAAGAGTAAGAGAAAGGGAGGGGGAACGACTCAATGAACTCTTTCTCTGGTAAGGGTTCCCATTTCTGCATTTGTCTCCCATGCTGTGACATCTGGGGGTCCCCTCATGGCCCTTCTCTTTTGCAGAGACCTTTTTGGTGACACAAAGAGTGTTGCCTTTCCTCAGGGTGGTGGACGGCAGGGGAATGCTCTGGCAAGAAGGGACATAAAGAGGAGAAATTGGATAAGACTTTTTCTGAACCCTAGCAATTGATGAGAGGTTTAGGGACAGTGTCAGAGGCAACATGAGGTATTTTATCACTTCATCAGCTATCAGGCAGTACTTGACAGTCCCTCGTTTCCTCGACATAGCACTGTTAAGTGTGCTGCCTATTACTCTTCCCCTATCCCCTCACACACATGCACTTCCTTTTGTGCTAGGGATCATTCATAGCTATATCAAAATACATTCATTTGAATATAATTCCAGGTATCATTTTCACATGAGATTTTTTTTCCCTCTTAAGGCCAGAACATTTTTTCTCTTGAGATCACAGTCATGAAGACTCCAGTCTGTTTGATTGCCAGGACTGTTGATGGAACTCTGGTTTTAATTCTGCCTCAGGTTAATAGAGTATGAGACTGTATCTCCTTTTCTTCTAAATTTTGGTGCTTCTAGAAAAGACTGAGATCCCACGACACGGCAGTGTTATTGACAGGTCTATGGACTGGCAAAGTGAGGACCAAGAAGGGCTCAGTTCATAAGGATTTTCATTTTCCAGGGGGAGCTCACAGATTCTGGACAGCCATATCTCAAATTTCTGCAAAGAGAAGATGATAATGATGAGAAACAGTTCTTACGGTGCTGCAGAAACAGGACACCTTCTGCGTTCTTTGAGGGATAAAGAATACTTTTATAGGGAATGAAGAAACTGAATTGTGTAGTGGAAGATGAAAGAGTTCTGAATTGGGTGATGACTAGTTCATAATTTTACATGAAAAAAATCACAGGTTTCATTTTCAATGACATTTATACCACCAAGCACCCTGAGCACAGCCTCCATGAGAGTCACACAGAGAGAAATGTTTTGATTCTGATGCTGAGACAAGAAAGTCAGACACTGCTTGATGCTGGATTCTCTACCAGGATTTCTGTCTATTCCCACATTTTTTTACATTTAAAGATATGGTTTCAGGACTGGGAATGGATTTATTTGAAGCAATGAAGCAGCTCATGGACAGAGATATGTTTCTAACTAGTTTTCAGAATGGAAACATAAGTCATTTGGAATATACAAAGCAGAGCTAAGTCTCATTTTAAAAAAATCTGTTGCAATGAAGAGAAGCTGAACAGATTTGGTGAGGACCGAAATGATAGGTTTTGTAATGACATGTATTGACTTTTTCATCTCTCATGTGAGTGCAGCTGGTGTTTCATTGACAGCTGTCTCAGTATTGCTTGTCAGCCTTTCTGAAGTGAGCCTGTGTTATCAGACTGTGTCTTCACGTAGAACATCTGTCTAGAACAAATCACTCGGCTAGCAGAGTAGCTGGGCTTTGTTTTTATTCTTTCTAGGCCTGTTTGTTGGACTAGAACTAAGTGAGATAGTAGGAGGATGGCATGAGGATTGATGTGCAGCACTGTATCTGCTGAGGTCCTGGCACACTGCATGAGACGTTTTCATATTCTGTCCATCCCTGGTTTCATTCATGGGTTCAGCCAAGTGGCAGATTGCTCATGACACGGGCACAAAGAGCAAGGCTGACTTCACAATCCTTTGCCTCCATACACCATCTTCTTGTCTCCTTGAATGGGAATATTCACAAGTGTGTCAAGCACCATCAGCTCACACGAGAACACAAAAACACGTGCTGGTACTGGCAGGGCTGAAAAGAAGCTGGTGTTAAAGGGAAACATTTATTGAAAAAAATTTAGTGTGTTTTGATTATGGTTGAATGAAGTATGTCTGCTATTCTCACACACAAATTATTCCAACAAAACATAATCCTTTTTGTTGAAATGTTTTGTCAGGAAAAACCTTGATCTTCTGGACCTGTAAAGAGGAAGCTTAAACTTCAGCCAACGTGAGAGAGAAAAGATATTGACTTAGGCTATCCAAACCAGCTCAAAAATCCAGGGAATCAGTATAAATCAGTATAAATTGCACCAAAACTCCTAAAAATCACACTATGGTTAATTTTTTTGCTTTTTCATTACTTTTTATTTTTTAAATGTTTTAAATGTTAAATGTTTTAAATGTTTAAATTTAAATTAAATGTTTGCCTTCCCACAACATGTTATTTGATAGACCAACAGATACTACTGTCATTGTTATTATCAACTTTCCTTTCCCAAAAAAGTTTTCTTCTATAATTTCTCATATGTATCAAATAGATCCTTGCTCTGGTTGGAATTAAACAATCAGATACATGCAAAGTATTGGTTAAATGGGCAAGAAACAAGGATGAAAAAGAACCAAAACCCAAACAGATAATTTTGTGGTTAGTTATCTCTTTAAGAAATTAAATTCCAGCAATTGTCATCACATCTGCAAATTCTCATCCCTCATATGCTTGCTGTCTCTCTCTCTTAAGACACCCTTAGCTTGCCACTTAAAATGTCAAAATAATTTGCAACAAGCATGCCAGCATCCCTTTAGTGGTGATTATTCATTTGATGGTGGTGAGGGGCAGGATTTAGGAAAGGCTACAATGGCTGGATGGTGTTAGGACTGAAAACTTAATTCATTCTTATTCCCTCTTTCCAGGGAGTAGAGGAAGAAATTAAATGAGGGAAACATTGAAAGATTCTCAACAGGTGAAAAATATGCAGGCTCTTCTTCCTATATTTTTTACTTAGCCATCTGTGTTCTTAATGCCTTATCCTCCTTTAAGTGCTTTTCATAGTGGGAAAGTGGTACTTTATTTCCAGAAACTTTATTCTGTGAAGACTTCCCTGCTGATTTTGCTGAGTTTTTTTCCAGAAATTGCTGGAGCCAGGAAAGAGAGAAGCAGCATGAAAACCTATCTAATCTGGGTCAACTTGACCTTCATAAGTGCCACTAAAGGACAACACTGTTATTTTGAAAATTAAACACAGGTGCAGCTGGTAGCTGTGTTACATGAAGATGTTTCACTGCTCTGCCAGCAAAGGCACCAGTGTCCTGTACACAGCCCGTGAGAATCCTTGTGAGTGTGGGGGTCCATGCCAGAAGATGAGACAGCAGGACTGAGTGTCTACTAAAGCCCTATAATCTTGTCCTCAAAATCTGCCACAATTTATTTTTAATTGGCTTGTTCAGCATTTGGAATAGGATTAGCACAAAAAAGGTGTCAAGACAGACCTTTGTGAAACTTAACAAATGGCATTCCTCTTCTCTTGGCATTGTGCACGGGAAACACGTGCCTATGGAGAAATCAAAGTGTGATTATTGGGGATGGGTCTGTGCAGGGCCAGGAGCTGGACTCAGTGATCCATGTGGTCTCTTCCAATTCAGCGTATTCTGTGATTCTGTGATTAAAAGCCATTCTCATCTTTGCTCTTCCACTGTAGGTCCTGATACCTCTGTGAGGCCTTCACTGCCTTACAGACTCCAATCTCCATCAGGACTGAGGGTGTCAGTTTGTTTTTCTGCTTTGTAAAAATAATCTTGCTTTAAAATGAAACAAAAATGCATTTTAAAAGTTCTTGTAGAAATACAAATCTTTCCACATATGATGTGCAATCTATCAAAACACTCTCAGTGTTTTACATAGAAGTGTTTAGAACAAAAATAATATTATTTGGACCAGCAAGTCTAAAATAGCTTTATTTTTAAATACCTTTGTCTTTCTGTTTCCACCACATCATGGACTCTGTACCTGAAAATCATTCCTGGAGACAGAATTTGCTGGGTACTTTCCTTAAATATGGACCATGAAGAGGAGCTGCATACACCTTCAGCAAAGACTGAATCCCTAACAGAGTGGTACCTACTGACCCATTTGAAGAAATTAACCTCTTTCAAAATAACAACCTAATTATGAGCCCTCTTTCTTTCAGACTGGATGGATTCTTTGCCACATCATGTAATGTTTCAGACAGGATGCTGTACCACAACAGAATAGCTACAAGAAAGGGAGATGCAAAATCTGCTCCTACGTGATAGGAAACAAAGCTTTATTTTATTTTCCAGCTTCAAAACCTCCTTTGCTTCAACTCTGCAACTAAATAGATTTTTATAAGCAGTATTAAGAGAATTGAATTCAGCTGCACTCTACCAGGCAAAATTATGAGCTATCTATAAGGGAAATGGACATATTTACTCAGACATCAAGTTTTACCCCTCACTTTCTGGAAAACAAATTAAACTTGACAAGGAATTAGAATAGCTTGAATCATTTGGCTAAGCAAGAAGATGAACCCATTTGCATTTGTAGAAAACAGGATGTATTTATATACTTAGTGGTGCCCTTCATCTTATCTTTGAAACCAAAACAGAGCAAAAATTGTTTTGTTGTTTATTCCAGGCTGAATGTTTATGTTGCATGCAAAGTAAATCTCTATTGCCTTTTCCTCCTGAATCAGAAATAAGGCAAAATTACCAAAAGATGTCTTTGATTATCCTTAGATGTTTAATTGTAAATGAAAAACCAAGCTATTTTTCTTGGATTCAAAGATACTTACTATACCTTTTATAAACCCTAGCTTGAAAGGAAAAAATATCTGCTTTGTTGCACACTATTTAAGCCCTTTATGTCTTTGTCTTACTAAGGTAATCTGTCAAGATGAAGTCTGTCTGGATTTTTTGCATTTGTAATGCCTTTGTCAGCAGAGTAGATGGGAAGTGAGAATTTAAATGGAAAAGGCTCAAAGCAGTCATGCTTCCCAATCTTCACTGGGTTTTGATTGTTTAGTTTTTAAGATCAAGATTCCTTCAAAGTACTGTGGAGAGTTTATGTTTTTTTTGGGGGGTTGCTTTACAACCAAATGAATGTTCATTGCTGGCTGGGAGAAGTATAACCTGAGCAGATCATTCTTCTCTCTCGCTGTCCCATGGCCAATGTTTCAATAAATATGTTGGCTGCTAAGGAAAGAATGTTTATGGTTGACCTAAACTGTAAACCAGGACCTTGCAATGGTAACTGCCCTGGGCTGGGACTGGTTGGAAATTTTGCACCAGGTGTGCACTCAGTGCCAGGTGTGCTTGTTTTAATTCAGAACCAAGGGAATCATGGACAATGGTTATAACTAGACTAAAAGGGAACCTGCTGTTCCTTTGTTGTTGGCAATAAATCGTGAAGAAACTCACAGCATTAATAAGAGTGCAAACAACAGCAGAGGGAATGAAAACCAGAGTTGCTCCAGCTTTCAAGTACTTTCCACCTTCTTTTGTCCTTCCTTTTTTTTTTAAACCCAAGCTAGGTTTGGAACTAACAAAAGTGCTTTTACTCAAAGCTCATGAAGCAGCTGCATTTTGATGTGGAATTTTAAAGTGCATCAATTTTTAAATTTTCTGAGTCTTTTCAACCGAAACGAATTCAGGATTTGTTTCTTTCTAGAAGTTTTCAATATCTATGTTGGTGAGAGGATTTTAAATTCATAAAGCTGGAATAGTTTTGGTTCAGCCCATTGTAGTAGTAGGAAAAAGTAGCATTCTTCCTGCTGCTTTGTCCCAACAAGCTTGTATTTGATAATTCTTTTCAAGTGTAGTATTTTAAACCCTTTCTGCTTTAATGGAATAAAAGCACATTCACATGGATTCATAGTGAATGCTCTTTTAAGTAGTAATAACACTTTCAAGCCTGGTCCTCTGCGTGTCATGTACAAATGTCCCCACTGTTTTTGTGCCCACGCAGGATTTTAGTTTGTATCAACAGTGTGTCAATCCTTTCTTAGTGATCAGCCTCACTCAGTTTTTGTCTTAAAACAGCACTGAGAAACTGGAGATCAAGGAATCTGGGCTTATATTTGTTAAGGCAGGTGGAGTTACATTTATTTTTTAATTTGTTGAGAAAAATAAATTTGGGGTTTTGGGGTGTGGGGGGAACTGTGACAGAATTTTTGCAAATATCAAATTTGCATTTTACTCACTGCAGTGTAGGTATTGACTCCTTTCTTCTGAAATGACTTTCACATCTTTACCAAATGTTAAACTTCATCAAAATTTTTTCAACTTTTTAATAAATATTATTTTGATCAATGAAATCAAATTTCTCTGGCAACTATGCATGCAAACAGAGTCTTCAATGAGCAAGGAAATGTATTTCATTCAAATAGTAAAATGTGTTTCAAATATTATAACCTGTTCATTCTTACCATTAAACTGCCATATTTTTTTAAATCTTTGTTAAACAGTGTTTCACCTGGCTCCTGGAATATTGAAAAATGTTAGGTAGAATTAGCAATGCAGGAGATGTGAAGCTCCTGAAATGCCTTGTGCATTTGCAAGAAGCAAAATTATTAATTAACTCTGTATTTATGTTTCTATTTGGTTCACAAGCTTGAACGGTTCACTGTATTGACTAATTTGAATGAGTGTTTATTACTGCATAATGAACATTTGTAGCCAAGTGCCCTTGTTTCCAGATGGATACTGCTTGGGAAATTACACTCAATTTTGTCATGAGGCATATGCAATGGGTGGGAAAGGTGAAAGTTCACCTTCCTTTCTGAGCAGGATCAGATCTGAGGTTAATTTTCTTCTGGAGCAGCAGGAGATGATCCAGAGCCACATAAAAGGCATGCAACTCCCTCGTGTGTAAAATTCATAGTCTTTTTTAGCTAGAGTAGGTGAGGTCAGAAATTCTTTTTGCCCACAAGTATGTGCTACTTTGTGTTGAAGAAACCTGACTTTAATCATAACTGTCATATCTGCAGGGAAAAAAAAACAAAACCGTTTTCTAAGGCTAATTCTTTCCTTTGTTTACTAAGCATTTACACTTATGTCTTGCAAAAATTTTATTACAGAAAACACTTAAAACAAATCCAGTTTCCCTTGAGTAGGGACAGCTTTCATTTGTCCCTGGACTTTCTGATATAGGTTGGTCTCTGCTAGCTCTCAGCTAAAGAGGACACTTGAATAGCTATATTTTCATGTTCTACTATGAAAGTTGCAGGAGAAAAAACAATTACCAAACAGTCTAATGTAGAGGAATGGAGAATAATTACTTTTTTCCCTTTTTTTATATTTCAGAACTTTCCATATTTGACATATTATTTGTCCTTTTCCACTTGGGATCTGATTTCCACCTTTAAATTGTGCAAATGATAATTTTCTATCCAAAGCCCTCCAACAGATTTCTAAGTGTCTTGGGATATAAGTATTCAGAAGTACTTCTAGTTTTCCTTATACATTTTATTACCAAGATAGTAGTAAAGAATCCCTACCAGCTAAACACAGCAGTAGTGGAAGAGCTACTCAGAGCTCCATAGGTTGGTCTGGCTTGGAAGGGAACTTAAGGATCATCTAGTTTCAACCACCTGCCATGGGCCCGGACACCTTCCTCTATCAGAATGGGACACTTAAAATTTGGCTAACAAGGAGCTAAATGAAGTCAAAGCCTATTTCAGTTTTACTTGCTGTGGGCTCTGTTTGCAGAGCACAGTAGATGTGAGGAATTTGGGTGTGTACAGCTTCTTCCTGGGTGGTTCTTCAGCAGATTTCAGAGCTGTCTCTGCCTTTCACATCAATCTGAGCCAGAAAGGAAAGATGGCCAGGTCAGTTGAGGTCACCATCAGAGCTGTAGCCTTCACTGAGGTTTCCTGTTTCCCTAAGGTTATCCTGAACATAAATTCCACTTTCTTGAGCAAAGTGCATCAGACTTCATTTTCTTCATGTTTTGTCAAAACACATTATTAAAAACTTTGTCTACAGTAGTGTCACGAAGTTCATACTGATGAACCAATGGGAAGCACAGCCTGCTGAAGAAGAGAATGAATACTAAAATCATTTCATCAAGGATGACAATTGTCAATCATTATTCTTTTCTGAACACTGTACTATTTGCCAAAGGTTTCAGCTTAGCTTTTCTGGACTGACAGTTGTTGTGAACAAAACATGATCTGAAGTGTCCTTAGGATGCTTAGGAGCAATTAGTATTAGTACAGTCTTCATATGGCTTTACTAGGCTGGTCTTGCTGTATGAGGGACAAGCACACTGTTGTGAAGAACTGGAGATGCAACACAAGCTCCTGTAGTGGAATTTCCTTATAGCTTTCTCTGAGAGGCATGTTAGAAATCTGATTTTAGAAAAAAAATTCTACTTTGGTCATATAAGGTTAAAATATTTGTAGAATAAATTATGTAATATTGCAAACAAGCTAAGTATTTAAATTATTCATATTGCTATATTGATTAAATTCGAACAACAGATTTTTTCCTTTTGAATCATATAGACACAGAAGTATGTTCACTATTAGTCTTATACCCTTTCCTTGTAGGAATTTAGGATCCTGCAATGGATTGGATCCTGCAATGGTTTGGAATCCTGATGTCTCTTGCAAAACAACAAACATTTACTACAGTATGCCTTTTGTCTCCCTCTGAGACTGAGGGAGTACCTGTCAGAAATTTCTCCTGAAATTCCATCATCGGGAGATCATTGTGAATCACAAATTAAAGTAATTGTGTGTACAAAGTTCATAGTTCCTCAGAATTTGGAGCTATTCCTCATGCAAGAACATGAGTTATTGGCAATGCTGAGCTCTCAAAGGTTTTGCTGATAGAAACCACCTGCTCAGTCTCTTTTGCAGTCACCCACCCCTGAGCTACACTTGAAGGCTCATTACACGGTTTAATTATGGATCCACTGACACAGTACTGTGTGTGCCAAAGTACCGAATCAAAACTCCAGTGCAGACTCAATGCTCGGGCCTTTCTGGTAAAGAACAGAATAACACATGCCACAAAGACTTTCTGGGGAGTGATATAAAAAATCCTGGGATTTCTAAAACACTTCAAGACAGAACCGTGTGAAGACAGTGCAATGCCAGACAGTGCAGATTAATATTTTGAACAGTATCTCAAATAATCTGATTTGAATCTACCATCAAACATGCAGAAACACAATTTCTTATATAGTCCTGCCACCTCTAACTCAGAGAGAAAAATTGTTTTTGTGGATTAGCTGTTAAGTGGAAAGGAAGAAAATCTCTGTCCTTGTTACGGCCAAGAACAGAAGCAGGAATAGGCTAGCTACTTTATTTCTCTACATATTTCAAGCGTAAAACCATTCAAAAGAGGCTGAAAATCTGTTCTTAAATTATTAGAAAGAGATTGATAAAAAAAGATTTGCTGGGTAGTTGTTTATTTATGAGCTTAAGCCCCATCCACGTTCACATATGTCTGGACTCTTTCAGGCAGAAGTTTGACAAGAGAGTCAGACAATGCTCTTTGATGTTTGCAATATTCTAGGCTGGTATTTTGGGTTAAATAAAGTGAACATGAGGCAGGGAATAAATTGCAGGGAAATGAATTGTTAAAAATACCACATAGAAATAGGTCAGTACAAGGAGACAGAAGAAAAGAATAGATATACAAAGGAAGGATGTGAAAATTTAGGATAGGCTTCAAAAGCAGATAGGAGCAAGGCACCAACAATATTGTTAGAAAAAAAGTTTCATTATATCATTTCTAACAGAAGATCCTATTTTCTACTACCTGCTGGCTCCTGCTGACTCAAGCCTCTTGCCTCTACTTCCATCTACTCTCAAAGCACCTACTGCAGTGAGGCTGCCAGTTAGTTATTTTAATAACTGTGTCATCAGTGTAATATGTGCTGCCAGAAAGATCCTCCTGCACTGCTAGATTTCCTTTCTTTCCTAAGTGCATCATTATTATTAAAGAAACCTGTTTAGGTGTTTGCATGGTTTTATTTGTGGCCACATTTCAATATTTCTACATACTATTTCCCAGGCACTTCATCCTCTGAAATTCATTCATTTTGAGAAGAGGGAAGGAGTGGAAAAAATTGAAGTGAAGTTGTTCTGTTGATCACCTTGAGGCAATTTTAATAATAAATGATTTAGAATGTTGTAATTCAGATAGTAATTAGAATAAACAAACTAAGTTAATGAAAATAATTTAGCTGTATAAACTCTCTGAAGTACTTAGGGTAAAGTAAACTCTGATTAAATTTATGAAAAAGCTTTCTTACGTACAGTACTAAATAAAGATAAGATGTATTTTAATGAAGAGGGTATTTGAATATTAGTCAAGATTGAAAAATCTGGAATTACAGCAACATATGATTGACAGTCCCTTTGCCCATTCCTGAGGACTGAGAAAGAAGTCCAGGAGAACAAGTTACCCCTTCTGCTTCAAAGGCTGGATGGTCTTGTTTTTTCCAAGATCAGCCTAGTTAAAGTTTTTATGTAAAACTTACTTGAGTCTCCCTGTGCCTTATATGCATAAGACACTGTATTTTAAAGAGAGTCTGATAATTTCTTGCACAGGTGAAAAGTAAGCCAGGTGCAGGGCAGGTGCAGGCCAGTCCAGGTGGCGTAGTGTGAGCATCATATGTAAGGATTACAGCAGGCTATTAGCACTGTGCTCACAGCACACTAACTTTTGCTTTTGTAGTTGTTTCTCTTCTTAGTCTTCATGTCAGTCACAACTTGCACCTCACATGTTGATTTGAACTGTCAGCACCATGAGTTCCCCTTAGATCTTATCCAAAGATCTTTGGGTGTGGAGGAAGCTGACTCTGTGGACCAACACTGAAGGATGATCAAGTTTCAACACTGACTCTGACTAAGAGGTGTGTACATATGCTGGGCTGTATACACTCTTCTGTCGAGCAATAAAGAAAAGGAAAAGCATTTTTATAAATTAATATACAACTGGATAGTTTAGTAAGATGCATATTAGTGACTGAAGTAAATTTCTAATGAGATGTATTTTAAAATATAGCAGCTGTAATCCAGATCAAATATTTTTTAAGTGTCTTTTTCATTAACCCTGTAAGATTATTCACTCATCAGTCTTTTTCAACTTCATTTTACTCATCTTCAGTTTTTTATTACTGATGCCTCCAGTCTTTGGATTGCTGTACTTTTATCCATGAGTTTGAATGAAAAAGATAAAAATGAAAAAATAAAAATAAAATAAAAATAAAAAGATAAAAAATAAAATAGGTCTTTGATCCTCATTCGGAAATTAAACAGAATTCATTTAGGTTTTAAAAATACAGGTAGTTGGATAAATATTTGTTAATTTAACTATTACAAAACTTTCTGGCTTCTTTTGACATAGCAAGTAAAACTATTGAGCTACATTAGGGGGAAATTTTGGATTTATTTCTGATTCAACAGTGCAGATGAAACTGGAAAAAAACTTCACAGTGTCACTGAAAATTCTGTGTCTCTAACTTACTAGTCCTCTGACCTTCTCTCAGACAAATTTGTGAGCTGTCCTGTTAAGTCATGGGCATACGTCTTTTCATAATTCCTGGACTGGTTTTTCATGTTCAGTGACTGGTTGATGGTTTAGTCTCACAGTGAGATAAATAAATAATTCTATACCCTGCAATAATAATCCAAACCCATTTGTTCTACTTAGCATTGTCTAAGTGGCCAGGCTTGTGTGCTCCCTCTGCTCATTTCCAGTTTTCACTGCCGAAGCCAGGATAGAAGGATAGATGGACCCACAATTTTTCACCTCTTTTGAGGCATTGTGACTGGAGAGAAGAGTGCTCTACAAAGCATGATTTCTGCAAAAAACAGTGGAGTATCTGGTGCATCACCCACAGAAAAGAAAGCAGGGCAAAGAAGGGAAAATATGACAATAATCTTCAAATATGTACCTGGCTACAGCCAAGGAAAGGAATAATCTCTTCATGATGACTGTACTAACTAGGAAAGAGATTTTATGATTATGTTTTTGTGAAGGTAGTGAGGACTTGGTATCAGGTAAATCATTCTAGTAGAACAGGTTTTCTGAGAGCAGCTGCATAGTATCAGCTGTTGCAGACTAGTGCAGAACAGGGAATGCAAAAACACAGCACAAACAACATAAGCAGAGCTTTAACTGTGTTAAAGGGGGCTAGAGATGTAGAGTGGTTTGCTGTCCTTAGCTCAAATGTTCCTCTGTGGTTTCATGAATTTAGGAAGATCAAATTCTCCTTCCTAAAACATTGCAAGCTTACAATGTAGTTACTAGGGTAATGCAGAGATTTGGGATATTGTCCCAGCCTTGCACTATGCTGATATAAGAGATATCAAGAAAATAGATGGTAAAAAAGGTTTATTACTCATATTAGTTAAACAAGCAACAAGAAAACTCCCTTTGGTACTGGAAACAGCTTCATTTTCCATTAAATGCAAAGTGTTGACATGCAGTAAGCAGTTATTTCATCTACCATTTTATTTCAGGCCTCTGGCATTTCTGCAGTAGAGTTGCACCTCACTGAGGCAAACAAGCCAAGCTGTGATGGAGGTTCTGTGTTTTGTCTGTTTTAGCTGCCTGGGTGGGCTCAGCAGCTCAGATATCTCCATGTAAGTGATTTCTTTATCACTGAAATGTAGGGGGTGTACTGGATCTGGCTGGGGTGAAGTTAATTTTCTTTATTGGGTCCTTTATGGTGCTGTGGTTTGTATTTCTGACTGATAACATGCCAGTGCTTTGACTGCTGCTGAACTGCACTTGCACACCATTAAGGCCTCCTCCTTTTCTCACTCTGATCTCTTCAGACAGTGGGCCACAGGTGAGGAAGAGGCTGGGAACAGACACAGACTGACAATTGATCCAAACTGTCCAAAGGTGTATCCATGCTGTATAACACCATGCTCAGCAAAAGAAGCTGGCAGGAGCAGGCAGAACTTTCCAGGGTAGCTGTTGCTCAGGGATAGGTTGGGCACTGTGTGCTTGTGGGAGGTCATATGTGATTGCATCTGCTTCACTTGCTCGGGTTTTTTCCTCTTCTTTAACTTACTAAGCTGCATTGTTCTCAACCCACATATTTATGTTATTTTTGGTATTCAGATTCTTTCCCCAATCCTGCTGGGATGTGTGGAAGGGTAGAGGAGAGTTAATGATTGCTGAGCTGCAGGACAGTGCAAAGCCAGCAAGGGAGGGGTGAGCACAGTCTAGCTAAGGGATGATGTGGACCCTGAGGTGGGCCAGTTTATGTTTGAGTGATGTGTGGCAATACAAAATGTAACTATCTCCTCAGATGAAATATGCGTGGAGAATAGTTTGATGCTAAGGATTTGCACTGCAGTAGGCAACGGGGATCCATCTTTGGGCATGATTCTAATCAAAGCCAAGAGCAAAAATTTTTTCAAAACCATTGATAATACCTACTTTACTGTGGTAAAACAAGAAAGAAAACAAATCACATCATGTTCCCCTAAAAACCCAAATCTATGTCATATCTGATACATCTGATACTCTTTTAAAAATTTTGAATACATATGCTGTTTGAGTAGCCTGTCCAAATTAAAATTGATATGACTCTGAGTCAGTTGAGCTAAAGATACAAGTGTTGCGTCTTGGGGAGAAGGCAGTTTGTCTTCCAGTCTGAGAAGAGCCATGAATATCTGAGTGCTGAAAACATATTATGAAACACTAATTGCTTGTCTAAGAAGATGTGTTTTATTTCTGTTTCATCTCTGCACAGCAGAGTGTTAAAGTGAACAGTGGAGACATTCTCACTAGGAACTGGGTGATTTGGGTTTGTTATTCTTTTTAAAAGCTTATACGATGTCAGAGTGACCCTGAACAGTGTGTACTAGCAGGTGTTTCTGTAAGATTGCATCAAATGAACATAAATGCTGTGAAATTTCTGAATAATTACTACCTAAATGATTAAAACTGCCTGTCTGAATTGGTTCTCACAGTTAGAGTGGAAAGAAAACTTCAGGAAGCATCAGGAAAAAACAGAAAATCAGCCCTTAACACCACAAAATGTGCACATAAATCTTTCTTGTGTTTTCCAAACATGTTGATGATTCAGCGAAGGTTTTGTCATCTCCAGATTTCAGTTTCCTGGATGCAAAGGTGATGCCTTAAGTTTTAGCTTGCATATTTTTCAGATTCTGTGCTTTCTAGGTGTGTCGTTTTGAGCTTCTTACTAAGTGTTAGTGAGCTCTCTTTACAGAGTAGGTAGACAAAACAATTCCTTTTCCAGCTTGATACCAAGGACAATCATTACAAGTTTCAGGCCCAAAAGCATAAACAACAGTGGACTGAAGAGAGAAAACAAGGATGGGACTTCATAATCTGAAGCTGTAATTGGACAGTTAACCCCAATATGCAGATGGACCAAAACTTATGAAAGTGTGAAACCTCATGACCCTTTTGTGACCACTTTGGGTCCATCTTGAGCCCTGGCCAGGCTCTTGTACTACCCAAGATGTATTCTTTAAGGCCTTTCAATAAATACCTGCTTTATTCTTAACTGTCTACCCTCTGTTCTAGGCCAGCCTTCTCAAGGCATCAAAGGGCTCCACCCTCAGTTTCTTCCAAGGAGTTAGGACCCCAGAATATGATCAAAACTTCAGGTAGGTGAGATACTCTATCTGCTTCATGGGCCTCCCCAGAGAGAGAGATGAGTAATTATAAGAAATTCATAACCTCTTTTACAGGGAGACATCCTTCCCTTCAAAGCAGAAAACACAGAACTGCATACTAGATCAGAAGCTTATGAGAGAAAATAATAAGATATAATATCCTTCTTATACCTCCAGCTGCATAAGAACACCAGTGTTTTCAGTTGGTTTTATTCATTGTTTAAAAATGCTCACAATTTGACAGAACTATGAGACTTATATATGTATATATGTATGTATGTATGTATGCATATATGCTTTTTGGTTAATATATAAAATTCTTCATAGCCCAAGACCCTGTCTTTGAAACTACAGAAAAACTCAGTAATTTTAAGTGGTGAAAAAAAAAGTCAACTCATAGGATTTGTTCATGTGGAGGATGTGAAGCAATAACAGGTGAGGAACTGAAAACAGCTTTTCATTCCAAACAGATGGAGATAAAAATGTGTTTTCTCTATTAAGGCCACTGTTATCCTGGAGCTTACACTTGTTGCTCCAAACTGACCATGACCATGTAGAGAAAACATTGTGAAATTCATTATAAACATGATGATAACTGTTTTACTTGCTCAGACTTTGTTAAGGTTATGGTGACACTGAAGGGTGAGCATGACCTGGTAGTTAGCGTCCATCCCATCACCCCAAGCCAGGGAGCAGGGTAGGCTGGAGGCAGAATTTTTCAGGATGTTTCTGTGGAGAAGAAAGAAAAAGGAGAAAAAAAAAAATAAACATTGTGCAGAAGAAAGAGAGTGTAATCATAAAATGGAGGACTTGAGAGTGGTCTGCATTTCCCATATTATAGATACATGTTTTATCTACCAGCCTCTGTTCTGCTGTCAAGGAGCCTGTGCTGGTGGAGGAAAGTGTGTCTTCCTTCTGCACCTCACCTGTGCTCACCTTGCTCCATTTAAACATGCAATTGTCATCAAAGAATGCAGTCTGCAAGATACGTGGTCCATAGGTTTTTGCAAAGGCAGAAACCCTATTGTATATTGTATATATGTATATATGTATATATGTGTATATGTATATATGTATATATGTATATATGTATATATGTATATTGTTGTGTGCTTCTTAGCCAACATTCATGTGGCTTCTTGTTGTTTTATTAGAAATATCTGTTTTCTGTCTCTGTAATTAACTGCTTTCTTTCCTATAGCTGTGTCAATACATGTTTCTTTGTTGGGGCCCCTCCCTTTCCTCAAGTGAATTTTTATTCAAAAATGTACTTAGGGGACTAGAGAGGCCATTTGTTCAAAGAGTCTGCAATATGTTGATGTTTTGGATGGTAAACAAGACATTTGAAATAAAATGTGATCAGTTAATCTTCTTATGGGAGTATTTGTTAAAGTTTGTTCTGAAATTAACTCCCATGTGATAACTGCATTATGGATTTCTTATGATTTATGATTTATAATTAAGCTCCAGTCTTGAAAAATACTATATGATTATTGCATTGTCTGTGTGAAACATTCAGTTATCCATCTTTCAGCTAGGAGAAAATACTTGAGTGTAGCAGGTAGGTGGGGTATTGCAGGAGTGAGATCTCAAAGGGATATATTTGGAAAAGTGCCATTTTTTTGTTGTTGCACATACCTTACTACAGTGAAAAGCAAAAAAAAGCTTATTTGTCTTAGTATGTGGTACATTTTAAAACTGGAGATATCCCACTATAGAATCTGGAAGGTGAGGTGCCAGGTGTCTGAACATCCCCTGTGGATGGGTAGCTGAAATAGGGAATTACTGATGCTTCATCACATCACTGATAATTGTGCAAGGCAGGAGCAGCGAGCGTAACTCTGCTGACAGCAACTTTACACTGTTGAAATCTCATCCTTCTCAGTGGTACAGGGGGAAAGTGGTTGCACCCAGAAATGAATCTGAAACTTCTCAGAGACAAGTCAGTCTGTTTCCAAATACGTTTTGCTTAGAAAAGTCCATCACAGGGACAAAGCTTTTGGAAACACATAATATGGACCAAAAATAATTTGATTGATGGACTTCGACTTACCCAGTCTGCTCATTCTTGTGTAAAACTTCTATAATTCCAGTGGAAAAAGTATCATTGCTACAGCCTCTTGCTACATAAAAAATACTTTAGTTTGAGTCTGCACATTTCATACACCTTGATTTATGACAAATGACATCCAATGAGTTACCTTCCTTTACATACTTATAAAGGAGCAGGAGACCATTTTGTACTTTAAAAATCTCCTTCCTCCCAGGTCTCAAAATACAGGCAAAATAAACATAGGCAAAACTAACTTATTTTTTTTTCCCACTGCTTTCCCACTTGTGAAGTTCTTTCAGAGGATTTCTCATATGTAGTTGTTTGAATCAGTAAAATCTTGCTAGCAGTAAGTCAACATGTTATCAAGGTTAAAACACCTTTAAATGTAATCAATGCAGCCATTGTGCAGGGTTTTAATGTCTTGGAAACTGTTGTACCTTTATTTTATTTTTCCATTGTGTTTTTAGTTTCTGGTTACTGCCTTATTTTTAGGTACCTTAGGGTTCTGTAATCATTCAGATTATTATGTTTTGTCGTTTGTAGATTGCTTTTATTACCTGATAGCCATGTGGTAGATTTTTTAAGTGTTTCCCAAACTCTAGGGTGATTTGATATTTTTCAAGAAGATATATAATAGAAATATATTGTCAGCATAACTGCAGTGAGGAAGGGATCTATATTAATGAGTAGCTTAAAATAATAATCACAAACATAACAGCAAAATAATACTGTTCATCAGGGTTTATAATTTATAATGAGGACAGCTGTGACAATGTAAGATTTTATGGCTGAGATAAAGATGAGCCTTTGATGGTGGTAGGAGTGTGGAAGTTTGAATGTCTAAGCCTTCTGCATGGAAAATTGCTGTTTGCTAATTAGATGAATACAGAAAGGCAGTGAACACAGAGCTGAGATGCATAGTAGGCCATACACTAACCTCCATTTTGGTTAGTCTGCCATCAGGGTGAACCCCTGGCAGCCAGGGATGAGAGAAACAGAAGTGACAACTGGGAACTGAGCCTCTGCACAGGGTGCACTCCTTGCCATATTGCCCAATGAACGTGTCCAGAAACTGCCTTGGTCTCATGTTGTGAACTGATCTCCCTTCCAGGAATCCTCCTCAACCCCAAATTAGATGAAAACAGTATTTGGTCCCATCTGAGGGTGTACTGGGAGTGGGAGAGCTGGGCTGTGACAATTTGACTCCCTTTTCCTCTCCCGGGTGTGCTTGTTTAACAAGCAATCTATTCAGCACACACTCCCCACAGCTGCCTAGCACTTTTGGTAAGGGGAATCCAAGCCTGTTGTCTTTTGTTTACACGAGAGCAACTATCACAACTCAGGGGCCTCTTTCTGGTGTAATATGGTCATTTTCTAATGAAACCAGCTTCATTCTCCTTTTCTTCTGACACTACTGCCTTTTCTTGGGAAGGCTAAACTCCTTGCTTTGCCTCAGCCTTCACAAGTTCTTGAAAGATTAGTTATACTTTGGACACTGTCTCAAAATGCCAGTTTCAGAAAAACTAGCCAGAAGCAGGTGGGGCATTACCAACAAGCCTTCAGTGCATGACTTTTCATTGTGAAGCACATTTTACCCTGTGTTTCAGGAAAAGAGCAGAACAAAACCTTTTCTGTGTCATCTTTTATTTTTCATATTGCCCTGATCTCCTTCCCCCATACAAACTGCTGCTCATCTCTAACAACCCCTCAAGGTACATCAAATGTGTTGCACTTCATGAATATAAGTATTTTTTCCATCTTCTTTTTTACATAGAAAACAGCACATTAGGAAATCCAATGTATATAAAGATGATTTATTGTTAGTTTTTCAAATTATATCTGCTTGTTATAGATTTGGCTGTGTTTAATATTACAGCCACCAGATCACAATGTAAATATAAGAAGAACGTAAACAGAAGTTCCAGGTGCACATCCACAAAAATGAAAACACCTGAAGCCTTGTTTGGATGTGAAACTTTGTAACCCCAGCTTGCAATAAAGTCAGATCACAAAGGTATATTAGTCATTTTTAATTTTTACACAGGGTCACCCAGGACAGGAAGGTTGTTTTTCCTTACACTAAAAAAGGTATGAAAGGGTACAAAACTATTGTATAACTGTGTCTCTTCGACAGAACAGTAAAAAGTGATGTTAATGGGAAGAAAGATGTTTACCTCCTCAGAAAGTAAGGTCCCCTGTGGTTACTTGCCTAGATTTGGACACAACAGGAGACTTACTGAGATATGTAGTACTGCATACTCCTACCATGTTTACTACATGTGCTTCAGTGAGCTGAGTGGAGAAAATAATCTTCAGCTTTTTTTTCAGGGCAAGACTATTTTCTTTCAATTTACTCAAACAGCCTGTCACATTTTCTCTTTAGGTGAAGAAGACTAACCATTTTCCTATCTCCCCCTGCTGTGAACTGAGCTAATGATGGCACCTAAACCATCACTCACAAATGGAACAGCCCAAGTAGCAACTTGCCATGGTCCAGACTTACCAGCAAACATCACTGCCGTGGTAAGACTTAAAAGAGTTGAAATTCATTCTGCCTAAAGGGCTGAAGTTTGTGATGGCAGTAAAATGTGCCAGCAGCAGAGGTGTTGCGGAGAAGCCATCTTCTCAGAGGGACATTTTGGGTGGACACCAACAGAAGACAGAGCTTGACAGAGCTCATCCACTGCTCTTGTTAATGCCAGAGCAGTGTTTCACTTCAGAAAGAGATGTTTTTCTCTGCTGGGTTAATATCAAAGCACTGGCAGCTTAAGGAGCATGGCCTATTTTACTGACAACCGCCATTTATTATGGGCTGGCCAGTGGGCGAAGATAAATGGTGTAAGGTTGAATCAGAAACAGTGAGTCCACTCCATTCCATGTCAAGCATCAATAGATGAAACAAATTCATACAAATTGTGCCCCATGGAAGGTCTGTAGAGTGCAGGATTAATGTGGTTAATGGTCTCTGGTATATAATAACTGGAGCAGATGAAGAAGTGAAATATGGTTGATCGTTAAACTGTTCAGAAACAAGGAAGTTGAGCCCAAGGTCGAATGAGAGACAAACAGAAAGAGAATTAAGCACCATTTGACACACTTCAACAAAAGCTGTTCTGACTTCTTGAAAGCTAGTTCTGTCAATTAGCAGGTAATATGTGTTCATCTCTTAGAAAATATGATGGGAGATTACAACAATAGCCTCGAGTGACTTCAGGAAAGCATATCCTCTGGAGAAGCTGGATGAGTTCAAAGGGTAAATAACATTTCTTATGAAAATAAAATTCCATAGTCCTGATTATAGTTGTTGTCCTAATTGATGAGAAAATAAAAAAAAAAAAAAGCAAAATTTAAAAATTAATGAAAAAAAGAAAAAGGGAACAAAAAAAAGAAATCAAAACTGTAATGTAAGAAAACTGGTCTTGTTTTTCTATCTAGCACCAAAAATAGGATTTGAGGAAGAAATCACAGAGCCTTTGAATATTATATGATAATGCAAAAAAATACAATGTAATAAAATATATGCTTCCTCTGAGGCTGTAATGTTGTGCAGTTGTTTCTTGGAAAAATTCCCACCTGGAAGATTTTTATGTTGTCTAAGCAATGAGAGCAACTGAAATTTATATACAGTTGACATAAATTCCATCTAATTTATTTGACTAAGTATAGCCATTAAACACAGAGAAGCAGCCAATAACACTACACAGATTTTAGGACCTTGATCTGATCTCCCATCAAAGATGTATCTTGGACTCTCTTGGGCTCAGTGAATAGAGTTGAGCAGCTCTCTGACTAAATGAGTGAAGGAGAAGCCTGCATGTCCATTGTGTGCACTCTAGGCATCCCTGTGAGACAAAGACAAGATATGGTTGTACTTCATGGCAAAATGTTCAAAATATTCTATATTAAAAAAACAGGAACTGTGTTTTCAAATTTTAAAAGCTCATCTCCACACACATTCTTCCTTCTTCACATTCAGCAAATAAACTTCAATCATTTGGCATTTTCCCTGTTTAAACTTAATGTCAGACTAATAATTAGTTCATGTTTGTCCATGACCTTTTATGCTACAATGTAATGTAGCAACATTCTCTTAATGTCAGAATTTTAATCTTTATGGGTCCTTTTGATCACTGACTCACATAAACACAATGAACTCCACAAAATGCAATGAGTGAAAACCTTTATCTTGAATCTGACCTGAAATAAACCTCTGAGTCTTTTGAACTGGCCGTGAAAGTCCTTTTTAGACCTATGTAAGGAGCTGTCCTTATGGCTAAAATATTTCCCAGACAAAACAGCCATAACTGTTATCTAGTCCCAATTAACATCTTTATTTTCTGTAGGAAACTACAGATTCTGTCAGAATTGTTTGATGTGCCAGAATCTGATAATACAGCAGAGAAAATAACGATCATAACACTTAGACTTGTCTTTGTTGTCAGTGAAATCGTGTTCTCCAGTCACTTCTGCCAAGGTGCGAGCCCTAAATTTCTTGGTGATAAGTGACACATTTGGCAGTCTATTACAGGAGAGCCAAAGGCAGACAGCTGCAGAATTTGTATAGAAGGGCAGGGCATTTCTCCTTTCTAGGCTGTTCTTTGTAGGTGGCAGAATGAGGTCTGAAAAAGATCAGAGGTTCATTCTGCAGTTATAGGTGCAGACCTGTGACTAGAGCAACAAACTGATTAGCGATTAGGATTTCCAACTCTTTCATAGATGTGAGGAGTGAAAATTCTAATTGTTTCATATAATTTAACATTCATGACAGATTTTGCAGAATGATGCTGAAATAATGTGTCAATTCAGAAAGTTTCTTTGTGGGAAAAGTGTCACTTCATGGAATAGTGAGGCACTTTCTATTCTTTCTGGGTGCAGCGTGGCTATTATAACCATATCCTTTCCCTGAAACTGTATTCTGCCTGAAATGTTCTATTCTGAAAAACGGACTGCTGATCTAGAAAAGTACAGGGAATATCAGTGGCAGAGTCTTGGGAATAGCGACCTCTGGGGACAGTTTAAAGACACAACATTCAAAAAGTACACATGGGTTTCAGGTCTACACCAAACAGAGGTGAGCGAACACCCTCAGCAAAGTTCGCCAGCCCATGACTATGTCCCCATTTGGCCCCTCACCAGAACTTGAAAACACACACTAAAAAAATTTGTGCAGCTAGATCAGACGTGAACTTCATGAAGCATGTATTACTTTAATGGAAGAAAGAGTAGTCTTTAACACTGACAAAAAAATAAGCACCAATAACAAAGAACTGTTACATAGAACACTTAAAATAAGTATTAGGAAAGGATGAATAGAGAGCCAGATAAGGTTACCACATGGGTAACATGAGCAATGCATTCCAACAACCCCCCTGCAAACTTTCTATTTCTTGGCACAATGAAACCATCTACAGATAAATTACATGAAAGCAGTATTATAGAAAGTAATTTCTGGTGTGAAAGGAGATAGAACAAATTACCCTGTCCTTCCATTTCTTGCTTACATAAAGTATATACTGTGCTTTTTCCCCTGTGTAATTCACACAAACTTAGTACTGAAACTTTCTTCCTTTTGTACAGCTGTTGCAGGCCTGCAGAAGAAAATTGCTGCATAAAAGCCAGGTGAAGTGATTTATCAGAGTGAAATTGCTTTCCATGTGGAGTTGGTAAATTGTAGGCAGGAGATGGAGGCACTAAGGAGGAAACAGAGAACGAAATGGTAAAAACTAGATAGTCTTAAGCAGAAAATTAAAACTATTTCTGAAAGAGAAGAAGCAGGAAAGACTGTCAAGGAGGGGGCTAGATTCCTAGAATAATCTCTGGAGGTTTTTTGTTTGTCTGTTCACAGAAATCAATCTAATTTTTTTGTTTTGTAGAGTAGATTACAAATTGTCAGAAAAAATGATGTCCCTCATTTTCATATTATAAACTTGAATATCAGGCTTAATTTTCCTGTTCTCTATTGTTTTAGCCCAAACCACTGGTCTAAAGTAAAAGTAATTTGTAATTTTTCTTGGGGTCCATTTCACATAGCACCTTGTACTGTGGACAGTGAATTGGATAATAATCTTGCTTGGAACAAGCTCCAGATTTAGGTGTTAAATTTAGAGAAACACTTCAGATCAGTCAGTTTACTAATTTTCTGGTGGATGGATGACACCGAACAGTGTGATGTAGCCAATGTGCTGGAGGGAAGGGATGTCACCCAGAGGGAGCTTGGTAGGCTTGAGAGGGATAAACTTCTTCAAGCCTCCTGAAGTTCAAAAACATCAAGTGCAACGTGTTGCACCTGTCCCCTCTGGGTGGGGACAGGCCTAATCATAAACACAGACTGGACAGAAAATGTATTAAAACTGGCCCTGTGAGCAGGACTGGGGGTGCTGGTGGGTGAGAGGCTGGACATGACCCAGCCATGGGCACTCCCAGCCCAGAGAGCCAAACGTGTCCTGGGCTGCATCCAAAGCAGCGTGGGCAGCAGGGGAGGGAGGGGATTCTGCCCCTCTGCTCTGCTCTGGTGAGAGCCCACCTGGAACCCTGCATCCAGCTCTGGGGGCCCAGCACAGGAAGGACATGGAACTGCTGGAGTGGGTCCAGAGGGAGGGCCTGATCAGAGGGCTTGAGCACCTCTTCTGTGGCTGAAATGATTTGGGTTCTTCAGTCTGGAAAAAGAAGTCTGGAGAGACCATATAGAAAGTCTTCTAGTAACTAAAGGGGGCCTGCAGGAAAGCTGGAGTGAGACTTCTGGCAAGGGCCTGTAGTGATAGGACAAAGGGTAATGGCTTTCAATTAGAAAAAAAAAAAAAAGGTTTAGATTGAATATTAGGAAGAAATTCTTTACTGTGAGGATGGGGAAAGACTGGAAGAGGTTGACTGGAGATGTTTTTCCCATCCCTGGGAGTGCTCAAGGCCAGGTTAGATGGGATTTTGAGCAAGCTGATCTAGTGGAAGGTTGGGTTGAAATTACATGATCTTTAAGGTTCCTTCTTAACCCAAGACTCTCTGTTATTCTATGATGCTATGATTCTTTCAGACTGTGGTCTGAAAGGGTATAAAGAAAGCCATTATCACCAAATTATTATGGCAGGTTTTTTATGCATTGAAAGTGGCCACTTCCTTACAGAATCTACTTTGTTGTTAACAGTGGTAATGATTTGGTAACAATTCACCTCAGACAGTAAAAGAAGGACTTCTAACTTCCCTAGTTTGTGATTCCTGGTACCTCCAGAGCCAAATGCAGCCCCTCAGCCGCTAAATGTGTTTGCACAGGGAGCGCTGTGTGCACACCTTTGTTCACAAAACTTCCTGTAACTAGAATATCCAACTTTGCAGAGAAACACCTCTAGCAAAAGCAAACAACCATCTGGAGGTACAATGCAAGTAGGCCTGTAACTATACCAGGCTCCAACCAAGAGTAAATAGGAATTCTTAACATTGCCTTCTTTCTTTGGTTATGTAATCAATGAAAGAAGTCAACACAACTCTACCTTGCAGCAACATCAGGTTGCAAACATTTTGTTTAAACCTAAAGATACAACACAGGAAAGAAAAAAAAAATGCATTTGCAAGCAAAGGCAAGAGGGGAAAAAATATAATTAATTAAGCACAGTGTAAATTTATTAATTATCATAGCACATAAAAACAGAGTATATTTTTTATTTTTATTTGTTAGTCAATTGTTACAGGGTTATGGCAACATATGAAGTGACAAATGTTTTGTTACACTTTGTACAATGTCCTGCTAGTATCCACTGAATATTTAGTTTCAGTCCTCTTCAAACATAGAGATTCTAGCCATTTTTTTACACCATTTGATGTTTTCTCTCTCTGGCCTTCCAAGTGTTGAAAGGGACTTATATTTCCTGCTTTAGTAGCTCTTTAAGTACCAAGAAAAGTATTTAGATCCATTACACCTGCTAAAATCCTCCTGAGATGAATATTTTAGAGTGAAAATTCTGTCCTCTCAGTCACAGCTGCTTTTGTGAAGTGTCAGTGATATATGAAAAAAAAAATTAAGTGTGGGACTCACCAGTGTGCAACAGTTGCTCTGTACTAGTAAATCTTTTTCCTTTAAAATTAATTTCCTTATATTTTCTTTTATATGGTTCTCTTGGTGAGCTTACTGTCACAGATGTATGTAGCTGATGTACTTAGCTGAGTTACTAAGGAATTGCAAATGCTAACTTGATTTTATTCCCGAAGCCCTTTTTTTGTTGTTAGTTTGGGTTTGTTTGTTTGTTTGGGGTTTTTTTGTTGTTTGGTTTGTTGTTGTTTTTTTTTTTTTGTTTTGATAATTTGGCATTAATGTTAAGGTCACATTTAATTATGCTCTATAACAGCATAATTTTCTGAAACCTAGATTTCTGTTTTCAAGCTACATAGAAATGGCAGAAAGGAGTGTCTTAGTTTAGGGCAAATTAGGAAGGAAAACTCCAAACTCAATAAAACATTATAAATAGCTTCTATATGGAAGGTCAGAAAACTAATTTCAGAAGTCTTGAGCAGATATCTAATCAAGCCTTTCAACAACAAAAAAATATTTCTGGCTTCCTAATTTGTGTCAAGCTGATCCTGTGCTACTCCTGAAGTCACAGCAGCTACATTAACAGATTTTATGCTACTTAAGCATTATGTCAGTAAGCGGACATTAAACCATCTTGATTTAATACTGATTATTTCAATGGTCCTGCATTGCGATCCCTGCTAAAAAAGTTTGCAACTTGTTTGAAGAACAAGAACACTCAAAGAGCAAGGGTCAGGCATGTGTTCAAATCTGATATAGCTACCTGCAGCATGTTTTAAGTGTTCTAACTTTGAATAGTCATTTTAATATTACAGTCAAATTTCAGACTTAAATGTTTTAATTTGTTGATTTTCCCAGGGTATTCATAAACTATAAAATTCCCTCTATACAGTGATGTCAATATGAAATTCCATTTAAAAACCTAAGAATTCTTAAATGGGTAGATATCTCTTTTCATATACACTTATACGTGTGTATCTGTGTCTACCTGCCTGTATATAAATAAAATTGCTGTATTTTCTAAGTAGGTATAGACTGTCTAGTTTGGGAGATGAAAGACTTCAGACTGTTCTTTCTAGCAAGTAATAGTGGGTGCCAGGAGTGGATGAGCTCACAGGAAAAAAGGAAGCGTGAGTTTGAGCTGGGAGGATTGGTCTTGGGCAGGAAGTATAAGACAAGGCGATTCTTGTGTTATAAACCATTGCTTTGGGTTTTTTGAGGAATCTATTAGCAGGTGTGAATTTGTTACAGCTGCAGTAAGTCACAGCCCACCTGTGACCTTCTGCCTAATTGCTGATTGGTATTTTCATTCGTCACTTAGAAAATGCCACGCATGGGCCCATTACGCATCTGGCTGAAGGGCCTAAGAAACACTTAGAAGACTCTCTACCCCTCTGTACCCCTCTGAGTGCCCCTGTCGTGGTCTCAGTCCTTCATGGGATTGCAGAATGGATTTCACTGTTTCCAAGCTTTTCCAAAGCACAGGGTGACTATGAACAAACCAAAACATATGCTGAAAGATTCTAGCAAGCAAGGGTTAGAGAATGCCCTCAAAAAGGGAAGAAAAGTTTGAGATGTCACCACATAGCAGAGGGATGAGATGAGATGTTATCACTTTCTGTCCAGCTGCTGAGAATATGAAGAAATGAAACAGCCTTACTTCTTTCTCCTCTTCATTATCAATATTTCCCTTTAAGCATTAAATCACTTCTATTTCTTTTGGTTGTGATGGATAACAGGTAACTAATTTGACAATACCTGTAGAGAATGTAAGGGTTGAAAATACATTCCCTGATACTCTAGGCTTTAGAAGGAATGTTTAATTTTTTGCACTTTAACTTATCTTAGAATAGCCTGAACATAGCAAATATGGTAAGAATATAAAATAGTGGAATAGCAGGAAATAAATCCTGGAGACAGTGAAAGAAAGTGCTATGTCAAACATAGAATACTAGAGAATTTGCAACCTTTGTAAAGACAGATTATTTTTTTATTTATGTTGTTTCCAGTCAAATGTGAGGTGCTTAGATTACCCATTCAAAAAAGACAATGGGGTTATAGTCTTACCTTAAATTTTAAAAAAAAAAAAAGTAAAGGAAATAAAGAAAAAAATTACATTGATTCATGAAATTCAGCAGAAAAACAAACATAATAACATAGCTAAGAATATATAGCTAAGAATATATATTGAGAAGCAGTAACACTTGCATTGCACTGTTTCCCAGAAAAAGACATGTCTAAGCTACATCATTTAATTAATACTTAGGTCTAATCTGTATAAAAAATAATTGGCTAATTTAAAAGCTGATTAAATTATTTTTATTATGGTAACAATAGAGCAGTTCTAAGCACGCCCCAATTTAAGAAAAAAAAGTGTTACAATGCACAGGGATGCTGGTAAGAAGGAAAGTAGGTAGAGTTTTATTTCCAATATAGCAAATAAAAAACTAATTCTATCACAGAACTACTGTGCTTTCTACATTATTTCCCTTCACCAGTATGTTATACCAGTTATACCATTATACCAGTAAATGGGTAAAGGAGACCTTTTCATGTACTCTGATGTTGAGTAGGGACATGCTGCCTTTGTACAAGGGGGAGAGAGATTTCAGTTTCACTTACACGGCTGGGGAAGGAGTAGAGAATTTGGGAGCAGTCTGATTAAGTTTATTTTCAGTGTACAAGCCCCATGGAGCAAAAGTTTACAAGCATAGAGATCTGTGAGATCTGGCAAGTAAGGAGAAAGGGACTAATCCAGGAGGTGATGTCAATCAAAACTGAGTAGTGGTTTTCTCTAAACTGAGAATTTGACCGCATTATGCAGTATCCACATGTGCAAAAATCATAATGCACATAAAAATCATAATCACTACTCCTTCCCAGTGATTTTTTTTCTTCTTTTTTTTTAATTTTTAAATTTAGCTTCAAGATATATATCTGAGTTCTCTCCAAAATCCTAGTGGAAAAAGACCCCATGCTCTTTCTTATCCACTAAGTAATAAACAGCCAGTTTGTTGTTTGGTTATTTGTTGGGTTTTTTTTTTTTTCAGATCCTAAGAAAAATAACTACTATTTAAAGAGGTGTGATTAAACTGCAGTGATGTTGCTGCAGTTTATTGTGTCATCTCCTCCTGCGAGGAAAGAGAAAATATACCCTAGGAAGCAGCTCTCTGTGCCAGAAGTACCTTCATGACATTAAGCTTTGTGTGCTGTGGTCAGACAGTTTTGTGTCTAAAAAAATTGTTAATTTCATCCAATGTGGAAACACTAGTCTATACTTTAGCCTTTCCCCTAAAAAGGAGGAATTTACAGCTACTCAGCTCTCAATGTGGCAGTTATTTTTGCAAAACCTGTAGGGGTTTAATGACCTACAATATCTGTGTTAAATGTGATTGATGACTGGGGTAAAGAAGTTACTGGGAATGTCCATAGACAAGGGATAAATTAATAAATCCTGTTTACACATGAAAAGAAACAAAAAGCAGAGAGAAGCTGAGCAGCATAAGTAAAAATTATATATTTCATCACACTACTAATTGCACTGTTCTCTGGAGAACTGAAGACTTTTTTGTGAGTAGGGCTGATCCTGAAGACCTAGAGATGTCTTTCGTGTTTTCTAAAGGTTTGTATCTCTTTCTCTATGAAAGCAATGCAATAAGTCTTAAAGTGAAGGGAAGTTCATTAATATCAGTACCCTTGAGACTAGCTTGTTTTGTCCATTGAAAATAGAAATTAAGGCCTGTTGCCTTGCCTAGCGCTTCTCTGGAAGTGGAAATCATGCACAAACACCACAGGAGCACCACAAGGCATGGGAAATTTTATCTCCAAATGATTTGTCATCAGATACTGCTTGCTTCTGGGGGATCATGCGGATTCTGGGAAGAAGGTGCGTCTGACTCCAGGAGGAGGCATGTAGGACAGCACAGCTCAGCACTGCTCTGCAGTCCCTGGAGATACAGCCCCTTCTCTGACCACCTCACAGGCACCTTGCCAAGAGGACTGCTCACCAAACTTAGGGTGAAGCCTGAGGCTTTGTTTCTCCACCCAGAGCAAATGCTGACCTCAGACCTGACAGACATGCAGGATACTTGGTGTGAAGGCTGCTCTACTCTCCCAGCTCTGCTCCAGCTGCCTTGCAAATGGAGTGGATGTATTTCTTGTGGATTCTGCTGCTTCATTAATATTAGATGCTGGGCCCTAGTTTTGAATTTCTTGTTTAATATATTGCAGGAGACTGCAACCCCATGGGGAGAAGGGGTGTTTGTATTCCAGTTGACCAGCTGTGTCTGCTGTGGATTGTACTACTTAGCTCAGACATGTTATTTCATGGGTGCAACAGAGTGGATGCTCAACATTCTGACACTGGTTCAAAATAAGGAACTGCATTGATTTTATCTTTGTTGTGCTCTCAGATGGTTGTACATATTTTTCAACTCTTTTTTTCAGTGGGCAAGGTCAGCCCTCTTAGGTTGAGCAGGCATCCTGGTACTGGGATGGAATAAAGACAACAATTCTTTGTCTCTGTGTGTGCTGCTTTCTCACCTGAATTTACCTTGGCTCACACAATTGCATTTCTCTCACACTTTCGATCATTCCAAAAAGTACTATGCCTGGCTTCCTTTTGAATGGTTGTTTTATTTTATGGCTCGGACTAGTGAAGTCTCTTTGTGAAAACTATCAAGTGTAGAAGAAATAAAAAAGAAATAGGAAAAGAAAGTAAATAAAATCTGTATATTCCAGGGGATCCTCCAGAGGTAACAGACTTATATCTTTCTACACTCATCTTGCTGCTTCCAAGCACAGAAACACTGTGCAACAGGCTGGTGATGGATGGGAAAATTAATCTTTTGTTCTCCAGAACCAGACAGCAGCACTCTATATGCTGTCAGCTGCCACTATCAACTGTAAATCACAATATTTTCCTCTATTTGTGACTTCTTATACATTTTTGAGTTTCATATGCATATGTATGGATACAGGTTATATTAAATGGGGTTACATCTGACTGGTGACCTATTACCCATGGGTTTCTATAGGGCTCCATTTTTAGCCCAGTTCTCTTCAACATCTTCATAATTGACTGGAACACAGGACTTGGAGGGATACTGAGTAAGTTTACCACTGACACTAAATTGGGAGTACGTGTCAACTCCTTCAAAGGAAGACAGGGCCTGCAAAGAGATATCCACAAATTGGAGGGGTGGACATTCACCAACCACCTGATATTTAACAAGGGCAAGACTCTGCATCTGGGATGGGGCAACCCTAGATGTACAGACAGAGTGGGGAATGAAATGCTAGAAAACAGCACAGTGGGAAGGGACCTAGGGGTTGTGGTTGAAGTTGACCCTGAGCCAGCAGTGCCCTGGCAGGCAGGAGGGCCCCGGTGTCCTGGGGTGCATCAGGCCCAGCATCACAGCCGGGCAAGGGAGGGGATTGTCCTGCTCTGCTCTGAGCTGGGGCAGCCTCAGCTCGAGTGCTGGGGGGGGTCTGGGTACCACAACACAAAAAAGACATTGGGGTCTTAGAGAGTGTCCAAATGACAGCAACAGGACCTGAGGGGATGGCCTGAAGTTGTGTCAGGGCAGGTTTAGGTTGGATATCAGGAGAAGGTTCTTCACCCAGAGAGTGGCCGGGCACTGGAACAGGGCACCATGGCAGTGGTCACAGCACCAAGCCTGACAGAGCTCAAGAAGTGTTTGGACAATGCTCTTAGGCACATATTATAATTCTTCAATTGTACTGTGAAGGACAAGGAATTGGATTTAATAACAGGTCAATACCACAGTGCTTATAAAAATGATTTCCAGTTCCTAGCCCATACAATGTAGTATGAATTAGCTAAATGCACTCTATGTTTGTGTTTACCGAGGAAGAGAGAGTTTTCATCTTCTGATATACAAAAATGTAATTGAATTCCACAGTGTACCATTGCAGGACAACAGTGCTAAAATCAGTAATGGAAACAACACACTATGTCCTTTACTATAAGGAATTGTATAAGACCTAGAAAATTTTATTTGCTCTCATTTAAGAAGACCCTTAATAGAATGAGGAAACAAATCTTTAGGAGTGAAAGCTGAATGTATACTCTTCTGTGGTTTCTTTTTGGTTCAAAGAGCAGTTGTTGGCTCTGTAGAAAGTCAGAATTGGAAACTGAACTGGCACAAAAAATGTGCAATACTTAATCTACACTGCAGCAGGCTGCTAACAGGTTCTTGGTAACAAAAAACGTAATTCTGTAGCTATAATTTTCTTCTTGAGGTGCAACCACCGAGAATCTATGTATCCATAGTCTTCAACTTTAAGAATGGAATAATATCTTCTCTTTTGCTTATAGAGTGTGATGACAGACAGGTGAACTAAAATACACAGATGTTTAAGAACTCAAGGTTCAAAATGCATCAGTATTTGAAAAACTGTGTTGGAAAATCTCTATTCTCTAAAAATAACAAACAAAATTTCTGCTTTTTGTAAAGATCCGTGCATTTTCTCTCTTTTTAGTTAAGCTTAAATTATTTGATACTACTTCAAAAGCTGGAAAAGCAAATGAACACAGCTCTGATCTTCATGAGAAAGAGGTCTAAACTGTGTATCAGAAATAAACACAGCACATTGCCTCGCTTGGAGCCACACCCATGCCTTTAAAATATACACGAACAAAAATACATTGAACATTAAATATAAGAGAAATTAAATATAAGAGAAAATTTCAAGTCCTTCCAGTAAGATTTATCTCCTTTGTTGCATCAACTTCAAAAACGCCATATGACACTGAACAAAATGAAAAATGAATACGACGCTAGCCTGGGGACCTGCAAAGCTTTTAGGCAGCCATAGTCACAGTTTGTCTTCTGATTCACAATTAAGTAATTTCACTCTTCATGCATCCTCTTCAGAGATACCAACTAGTAGGAACTGACTTATTCTGTGGTAAAAACATTCTAAATTATAAAGGCTTGTTTTACATCCCATACAGGACAAGAAATTCATCCCCTAGCTCTCTGCTCTTACAGAATGTGAAGCCACATATTTGATAGAGTATAGGTAGAGACAGCACCGTTCCCTTAAGTACTAAAGCATTGCAAAATTTCTTGGGATCTTGGTTTTATAATAATATAATATTTTTTATTATATTTATTATATAATTTGTTATTATATAAGACAGTTTCCCCGCCGTCTTATATTATTTTATCACATTGCATCTCCATGCCTTCATATTTAGGTAAGGACCATTTGGAGTGACTTAGATCCCATTGTGAAAGATTGTGAAATAAGTTTTTACTTCAGCCTAGAAAATTGTCACGTTTTCCAAGGCACAGTGTTTTCACTGTAAGATGTCAGGCTTTTCCTGTGATGCCTTCTTGGTGCCTGCAAGAGCAGACATGATTTCAAAGTGGTGAAGAATAGACTTGTGCATTAACACAAGTCTGTATTTTCAGATGCTGTGTAGAAGTAGTGGAAGGTTTAGAATGAATACCACAATATCCTTCTCTGTGTCTCATGTATCTCAGTATGATTCCATCAGTTCCACTACATGGCATTACAGTGTCCTGCAAAGCAACACCTGCAAACATTAGGGCATTGAAGAGTCAAATTCCCATTTCCAGGAAAATGAAAAGAAGAGAAGGCTGGTAGATTCTGACATGTCTCCAGTCTTAAATTAAAACTTTCTACAGAGCAAATGAAAGAACAGGAAGAGAGACTGTAGCTGGTGAGGGGAAGGGCAGGAAAGAACCTGACTGTGAGAGAGCTCCTCTCCATGCAGGTGAAAAGGATCCACCACCAGAGGACTCCACCTGCAGGAATTTAACTGCTACTAGGGCTCACTTCAGCCTGCTCAGGGATGCAGTTTTTCAGTACTTGACCAATTATATGTGCTCAGTGTTGGAAGAATGAAGACATGAAATATAGTGTGGCAGTGATAGTGGGATACTTGCAAGTAAAGAGTTATAGAAATACTTTATGTTCAGAGGAAATATCTAGCCGCTGTTTTATTTCTCAACATCCTGCAGAAAGTTTCCAGATAGAAAGCAGATAGGACATGCACCCCACATTACAGCATGAGTAAAATCTGAACTTCATTCAGTTGAAAGAAGAGCATAAATAGTTTTTAGAATAGGGACAAGTTCCAAGAGTTGATCTCTTTCAAAAACTTCTGGAGTGTGGTTTTTAGGTTGCAGTTTTTCTCAGCCCAAATACCTGCCTGAACCCTTGTATATATAGACAAGTGAAAAAACCAGCGCTGAAAACAATGGCATCATGCACTTCTAATATATTTCTGAGAAAAGTATTTAACCTCTTTTCAGAGCTTTTCCACTGACCTAAGCAGAGACATCCCCAATTTATGCTGGCGTAATTGCCCAGAGAAGATGGTTGTCAGATACATTCTTTCTGGTATTGATGTCTGTTCCTCCTTTACAAGGTGGGGAGAAGGATGTGGGCAGTTTGGAGGGAATGTGGGGTTTTCATGTTATCAGGGGGACTAATATTTTTGTGATAATTATAATTTTATTCAGTGGTGAATAATATTCCTGTGGAGCAATGCAGATGCTAAACTGTTATTTATTTTTGGTTATCATCCAAGATAGAATTGAAAAAGAAAAAAAGAAAAACCTCTTCTCTTATTTTGTTATATATCTAATTATACATTAAGACTACCACAGCATTATTATGAAAGGATGTATTTAAGATGCAGTTTTGGAACTGCAGTAGTAACAACATTTGTTCCGTGTGGTAAACAAAAGCCTTTTGGCAGTGGGAGGATTTAGTTTTGAAAACTGCCAAAAATTGTTTGTTTATGTACAGAACTACAGCTACTCACTGTGCCTGTGAGTCATATGGAAGGGGGACCAGGGTAAACACAGAGCTGTAGTAAAAAGGTAGGTGTGCAGGAAACATGGATTATTATGCTGGCATGCTAAGCTACAGGCAGCACCCTGTCATTTAGAGGGAAGCAAGAGGGTGTTGGGGAGAAGAGTTGAAGTCAAGCCTGGATATTCTAATGTAATTTGGAAAGGACTGTAGAGTGGTCTAAATAATAATGGTTTTTGACAGTTTGATACGTATTTATAGCTGTTGCCAGCCCTTCCTGAATATTATGTAGGACTATCTGGGATTTTCTGGGTTTATCACCACAGGCATGCAGGATTACAGCCTGATGAAGTCAAAAAGAATTACTCAGCTAACCCAATCTCTATGCTTATATAGTGCCCTTCACACAGGGTCCTAGAGGACTGCACAAGAAATACCATAAATGCCAGAAAGGATGGTGAAATAAAAATTTGCCATCTAGGCTTGAAATCCACCATGGACCCAGGCTACAGATTATCTCCTAATAAAAGCTCTCAAGGAGCCAGTGCCCAGCAGAGCAGAAAATGGGCATCACTCATCACGCTCCCAGTTGGTAGCACTAAAGATGTATAAGACTTTTTTGTGCTCAGCACATTCACAGTGGAAATATACAGATCGATAAAAATTTCCTGAGGAAGCTAGGTGAAGGGAGCTACAATTAAAAGTAGGTATTGGATATACAGGGTTTCCTTTCCCACAAAACCAATCGTCCATCCTACCTGCAGCTTTCATCTGGTTTTGTCCAATCCATTTTTTTTTCCTCTCTTAAGTGTTCCTACAAATTTTATCTTCAAATATTGCTATTGCTATTCAAATGCAATAGCATCCACAATGCAGATACAGGAGGTTTTCCTGTTTTTGCCTGTGTCAGTTTATATTGAGCTGTGCCTCAGCAAAAGATTTCCTAACCCTTCAAATGCACTTAATTTCTTCAAACAGAAAAATACGTCCAAACAACAATGAAGTAAATAAATTTGAGCCAAATGACAGAATAAAGAGCAGAAAAAAGCAGAAAAGAGTACAAAAGAGCAGTGATGGAGACCCTGCCCGCATTCCCTATCATAGACCGGTGGTGGAATCTTGTATCCCACGCTAGCCTTCTATCAGAGTTTGTCTTAAGATGGATACTCTAATGTAGTTGCCCATACATTGCTAATTATTTGAGATGTGGTATAAGACTGCTGATGTTGCAGCCTAACTGAAAACCAGCAGCTTCTTTCTGTGCTTTTCAGCACTTTAGCTCATTGACTTGCTATTGATCAGGGTCCTGCTGAGCAGATGTCAGCCACACATAGAACCAGATAAAGCTCCAGGCTGCCTGAGATAAAGAGAAGTCTTTAAAAGTTAGTGTTGAGCACTGTAGTTTGGGGAAGGATGTCTTGGAGGTGACCCAAAGCATAAATGTACCCATAAAACTGGATTAAAGCATATACTCAGCTCAATGTTTAGAGCTTTTCCAGACACATGGATCTGAGGGTAGGTTAGCAAAGTCTGAGGTGTTTGCCCTGGGTTTTGCAGGATGGAGCACATGTGATCTCACCCTTTAATCAGAGCATGTGCTTCTCAGAACACCTCTGGGGACTACATCCCTTTTACTGAAAAATCTTGTTAGGACAATTAATGTTCTTCACTATCATTCCTGCCAAAGAAGACTGTCTTCAGCTTTTGAACTTCTAGTGTAGACCAAGTTTGAAATGGTTTTGCTTTGTTTTTTTTAAAGTCAGTTATAGAGAATACAACAAAATGAGGCAACATATGCAATGCATATGTTGTGGGATGAAATAAAGATGTTGCTACAGCCTCAATGCTTGAGAAAAGGCACCAATGGCAGCAATTTTACTGACACAAGGAAAAGATCTCTCTGTGCTAGTAATTATTATGATTACTGCATTTGTAGGTGAAGGGTGGCTGGTCACCTTCTCATGTAAAATTAATCCATGTTTTCCACATGCAGGTTTTAACGTATGCTTTGAAAAAAAAAAAAAAAAGTTTTCCTTGAAAGTTATTTTTAACTGCTTTCAATAAAGATTTCCCTTTCAGCTATTCTTTAGTTATTGCAATAATGAACCAACATCATAATTATGTTTATTTACAAGAAGTTGAAGATCAACTTTTCTCCAGACTGCCAGGTAATGATATTTGGGGCTTGCAGCAGGTAAAAAGAGCTATGAAGCTGGGCATTGAGCAATTTTCCATAAAATTAAATAGCAAGAGAAAAAACAAATCTTCAGCATAATAAAAATGTTTAATTTAAATAATATTTGATCATTGTGTTCTGATTCTTTTCAACTTAGTAAGGTCACCTGAAACAAAAAAGTTCAAAACATCCTGCTCCACCTAATTCAGTTTTTCCTATTTTTCTAGCAAAAGAGAATGGTGTTGCAATTGAGATAGTTCAGAAAGAGGATTTGCTTTTTTCAAAGTGCCAATATTGGCATAACAATATTGGTTAGATACTGATGAGGTTGTCAGCTGTGTCCATAAGAGGGAACTGGACTGTATTTCAGTTTCATTCTATTTTTATAAAGTTTTTAATACTTAACTTTCAGGAAAACTTCCTTCAGTAACAATTCTTTTGCTTTATTGTCATGATTTTGGTGCACACAATCCAGGGAAAAACTAAGAAATAACCATATTCCATTTCTCCTCTTTCAGCTGTTTTTCAGGAAAGCATTTGTTGGCTTTGTTCCCATACTTACACTAGAGTGAGCAAGTATAACTGGGTGGCTTTAGTGATTCAAGCAGGATGATCTGGGGCTGAGCTGTTCTTCAGTCACCATGTGAAATTGCCAGCCCATGAGAAAACTTGCTTCATACTGATGAGCTTTAGTATTTTGATTCTTATTGCTGATGATAGTGTGAGATCTTCCATCCACAGGGTAGTTTGCACAAGTACTGTACAGTAGAAATGATTAGAGAGCCTTCATTTTTGATCAAAGTATTCATACACAAACACACACTGAAATACCTGAGCACAAAAAACACAGGCGCATGTGCATGCACATGTACAAAGTTCTCCAGTGCCTCATGAGAAAGGAAAAGTTATTATCCTCATTTTTGTGAGGCCAGCAATAGGGTTACCAGGCTAATAAATGAAATATGAATTATTCATCAGTCTGCATGTCATATGGTTCTTTTAAATTACAGTTGAAGAAAAGGTAAAACTGCAAGCTTCTACCTTTCTTGCAAATAAAATTTAATTGCAAACACACAATAATGTTTCTCCCCTTCTTTTAACCATTTGCTATTTTAATGAAACTAGGTGTAGCAGCTTAGGTAGATACCCATGATATACATCTAATGAGATACAAGGTACATTAATAATTTACAGGTCTGAAGTGTGCCGGACCCTTGTGAAAGGACCTTCTACAAAGAATATCATAGCAGAAAAGTGATCGCATAATTCCTGAACACCTTATTTAACAGAGACATTGGCTACTTTTATGAATTTTGTGTATTAGCAGAAGAATTTTGTGAATATTCTGGAGTGTACTGAGCAGAGTCAAGGATACACATTTTAATATAATTTTTTAATTCTACAAAATTAATTTTATTCAGGGCTAGCACAGGGAGATAGAAAAATAATATTTAGATGTATAAATTGTTTTACAATGAAAGCATTTGAAACTGTTTGTTGTCACATTATGGTTCACACACCTCAGTCTTCTCTCGTAGGATGTTTTCCTTCATTTTATTGGAAATGTTTATATAATCACATAAGGGGCGGCATAAATAGTCCTTATAAAATGATATACTAAATTGTTAAAATTGTAAAGATATATAAAATATAAATATTATATTTCTGCCCCTTTTGCCACTTAGCAAATGGATAAATAGGCAAGGTTAAAGTGAAAAAGAAATTTAATGTGGAAAATTTCAAGTGAGGTAACCAGGTCTTTAATGACAGCATAAAAGACTTATATTTCTTTATGCAACAGGGTCTAAGAATTTTTAATGAGAAGAACAAAAAATCATGCTAAAATAAACACTTTGTTTTGTTGCTTTTCTTTTTTCTGAAAGCTCATATTAAAGTTATATTTATCCTATAATTTTTTCTTCTTAATTGTTGACATGAAAATAATCTTCACAACAAAACGTGTTGAGGGGAACTATACAAAAAAAAAAAAACAAACAAAAAAAGCAGAAAAATATTCATCCTAAGTGCCTGAGTGTTATTGTCTATGCTGAAGTTCCATATCTGAACAGAAAACATGCAATGTATTCAAAGGTGTGCTTAAATCCACCCTTTACCCAGACCAAAGAGGTACTGAGGGTGCCCAGACTCTGATAGGCATGAGTTTTGGGTATATCTCAGTATTACCGGTCAAATTCAGTCTTTCTGGGAACCCTGGAATGACAGCATAAGTACATTTTCTTGTAGCTTCTATCCTGGGTTTATTGCTGTGTTTTTTAGGCTTCCTTCCCTAGGCTTTGAAGCTCTGGAATACAAGACAATCTCCCCATAAAGAAGGACCAAGCTGCATGTTCTTCCTGAATTAGTCTTCCGTAACTCTGCATCTAGCACATCATAAAATATTCTGTGGAACAAGTAATATAACTGATTAAAAACACATATTTTGTCTATTCTTCCATTTTTAAATCATTCTCAAGCTTCCAACCATAAAAAAAAAATCATAGCCATGACTGAAATGACAAAAATATAATTGTATAATAACTGTAGGATAATGTTAAAAAAATAATGTGCTGTGCTGACCAGAACGGAGGGGTATTATATCTTCTTTTATGCTGGTCCCAATGCCCATGCTGGGCATCTTCAGAAGGGGTTGAAGCTTTCAGCAGACACAGTACCACAACAGGGATGTGAGGTATGAATGAATGGGAGGTATTCATCTTCAAAAATCCTTTGAGATATCAAAACACTTCAAGCCCAAGAGATACCACCAATACAGTCAAGTAATTAGTTCTTCTGCAGTGGTTTGCTGACCTCTAAACAACAAACCTCCAGTCAGGACAAATTCATTAACAAGAAGCACGTAAGAGTCAGTGGAAGTCACTGGTTTAGAATAAAGAGAAGGAAAACCTTATTTTTGTAGCTTCCAATCCCTGCAATAACACAGTCCAAAAATATCACCAGAACAAGCTGATGAGCAGCGTGTGACCCCACTTTACTTGTCAACAACCAAATTGTCAGTCAACCAAATTGTCAGTTGACTTCAAGCTGCCAAATTTGTACCTGCAGAAAACTTAAGTAAAAAAATCTCAGCTTGAACTTTCAAGTCCCCAGCTAAGTTTGTTGCCTGACAGCAGGAAAATGCATCTTCTAGCTCTTAAACTGAGGAAATTAAATATGAAAGAACATTGATATAAAACAAATATGGAAGCTGTTACACATAATCATTTTTAGGGAGTTATTTTTGTGACAATTACTGAACTGAAATCAAGACTGAAAACACCATAAAACCACCGCTGTTTAGTTTTATGATTTTTTGAAACACATGTCTCTAGAAAGTCATAAGCATGGCTTTTGGGGTTCCTGTTAAACTGTTTTTAACTCAACCCATGAGCTTTTCTATCTTTTACACTTCTGTTTTTCTCCCCAGTTCCAGCTAAGTTGCTGGCTGCAATTAAAAAATGAAATACCCTCAAAAATCTGTGGGAAAGCATGAAAAAACAGCACAATATCTCAGGGAAAGCAACCCATCCTGAAATAGACCATACTAGAGATCTGGCAGCTGAATTGGAACTGCATGGAACTAAGAATTTATAGCGGCATCATAAGAGGTATTTTGCTCTTATTTTGGCCTGACACATTTGGGTGTTTTTTCCCTTCAAATATGTCCTCAGCAGAGGAGAGGAATCAAAAAGCACCTCTTCCCTCACTTTGCATCCCCTTGCCTCAAGACCCAACACCATAATAATCCATATGACACTTCAGCAGAATACAGTGCTTTTGTGGCATCATGGACCTTGCTGTTCTCACTGGAAAATTTGTTTTGGAACAATAAACTAATTCTGGCGTTACCCTGGAAATGCCTGTACAGCCACAGAAAAAATGTATCTCCACAAATTTTAATCTAGTAGTAGTAATATTAATAGATGCAGAATATCAAAGGCTGTTACAGAACTCAGAAATGACAGAATTTTTACATATTTAGGGGTTCTGGGAAATTCTGTAAGCATGAAATTGACACAAAATCCTGTGTTGGTGTTTTCATTTCTTTTGTTATCCCATTTTGGACTTAGGGTGTCCAGGCTTATGTTTGCTGCAATCTTCACTTTACTGTGCAGGAGCACGAAACAATCAATCTGCTTTACATAACATAGTCAACTCTCCTCTGCAGACTGTACATCTGGAGGACCAGGGCCAAACACAGCATGCACAAGTGCCAAAATGGGAAAATGACAAATGGCATTTGTTGCAGTTCTTTCGTACATACTCCTTTATCCTGAAACCTTGTTCATTGAACACCTTTTTAATAGCCATCCAACTGCTCTGAAAATGTAGCTGAACTGACATTTAATCAAAATAGCCAGTTCTGCTTGGTGTGGTTTGCGTGGCAAGAGGAGACAGCCTTTCTTTTAACATTTTTTAGCTGAATTTCTCCTGAAAAGAGGCACAAAAGAGAAAAAAAAAGCTCTGTAGAGCCGATGATGCTGTTTTGGGAAGGAAAGTTCTGTCTTTTGAGAGGAGAAAGTGCAGAAAATTGCAATGGAAATTAATAAAAATTGACTTTGAGGGCACATCAATCTTTTCAATATAAGTTTTCAGTAAAATAATAACCCCTTTCCAAACAAGCAATTCAAACTGTTATTTCACTAGATGCTGGAAACTCTTAAATAGGCCAAAATTCCATTGTGCTCCATTGCTGCAATATTGATTCTTTTCTTTCCCCTTCCCCTGAACATGTGTTTACAGACTTCTCATACTAATCTAAACTGAAAGACCTAATGGACTGTTTACCACAAAAGTATCTTTGAGATAAATTATCAAGTAAGTGAAGCATTACACAACAGTTTGAGAAAAGATACCTTTCATCACTCAGAAATCATGAGATATTTTTGTCATAACAGCTGAAGAATATCTGTAAAGATGAAAAAGCACATACTAACTGAGAAGATACCTCAAACCTGCTTCTGGGATTGTTCGTTTACTAGGCAAACACATAGAGAGGTAAGTAAAGGTAACTTGGGTGTCACCTTCCCCAGAGAGGTGTCTGCTTCACACACACAGTTCTGTTTGTATCAAAACTTGGTGGGAATTTGTGGTCTGACATGGTGGCTAGGCCTCTTTTGGGCAGTAGGTTGGACTAGAGGTTCCCACAGATTGCCTCCAGAATGACTTATCACATTGTGAAACTGTTACAGTGGGAAATTTTACAATAAACTTTGTCCAGAAGTATGAAAGATAAAGCAGATGACACCTCTATATTCTCCTACCTGTGCATCAACGGTTCCCTCACCTGCTACTTACCAATACCATTGTGGCCTCCCAAATTTTCCTTCATTGCTGCACTAATTAGCTCCTTCTCCTTTCTCCACTTTACCCTGTCCTCAGCAAAAAGACAGACAGATAAAGCCAGAAGACACATCGATTAGGTCTAGGGATTTTAAGGCTATAAAACTGTGCATTTGTCTGTCCAGAAAGTTAAAAGTTTATTGTAAAGTGGTCTAAATATGCTAATTTGCTTTCATATTAGGCTATTTTTTACAGTCATTTGTGCTATTTTTCACATATCTGTTAAACGATTTTGTGTTGCTGTTTCACATCATTTATGTTAGTCTCATTACTACCATAAAACCATTATCCCACCACATAGCAGCATCAGTTGATTCATCCAAGGTTCCCTTCTGACAAGGGGGAAAAGCAGCTTTGCTCTGTTTCCATGCAATGTGAATGCAGATGGGAGTGGGCAGGATAGCATTTTTTCTCATTTCTTCTGCCAAGTGTATGCAGGTGACACTGTCCTATCTTGAATTTTGCCTCAGTGGAGTTTTTGCCTGCAGAGTTCTGCATCTATGCTCAATCTGGGCTAGGAGCTCTGTGCAATCTGCCAGGGGATCTGGAGGAAGGGAAACCCCTTCAGCTGGGTAAGTTACCTGCATATTTTGCTGGCAGAGGATGGTGAAAATTTGACATATGTATTCTACCTTTGTGTGTGAGATGCCAGGGGAAGGAATCTGATTATCATACCTTACTCCCTCAGATGTCCCCTCTCTCCTATTTTCAGATGTTTCTCTGATATGGTCCTTGCCCTTTATTCCTCCCCCCTGCCAGAATGAAGACTAAAATTGTCCCTCCAAAGGTATCTTTGGCTTGTCAGTCTGCCTACAGACCCCAAAAATGATTAGAGGGGACCTAGCCCTGTGACGTGTGTTGTGAATCCCACATCCTGAACCAAAGCTTTGACGAGCTCCCAGACAGAGTGAAAACCAAATTTCTAGCTGACATCCAGCAGTCATATTTTTTGTCTTTTGATCCTCCCCCTTTGAATCACAGGAGTGACTTCTCAGAGCCACTAGACCTGCAACAGGTCTAGTGCAGGTCTAGAAAGGGCAACAGGCAGCCCTTTCCTAGAAGATTCCCTGTCCCTCTGTCTTCTCAAACTCACTTTCTTCCCACCTTCTTAATCTTGTAGAATTTTATCTCATCCCTGAGAGCTGGAACATTGCATCCTGGCTGAGTTCTACAGCCAGTTTTCCTTCCATTCCCACATTAATTTCAGGCAACCAAATATCTGCTTGTTAGCTTGAACCTTGACCTCTGTCAAGTTGGTGTTTGGGAAGTTGGTATTTGTGAAGCTGGCGTTGGACAAGTGGTAAATTCTTTGTTATACACATTTGTTATGCAACTCTTTCTTATACAACATATTATTGTATTATCTTATATTTTTTAAATTATGTAAATATACTTACCATCACTTTTATCACTATCCTTATCCTTCAGAGATATTTTTATAACCTTTAAGATTTGCCTCTTTGAGTAACTCCTCATCTGCTTGGAAAATATTTTGCTCAGGTATTATTGCCATCCTGTTGGTGATGCACAGCCATTTTGATAAAAAGGTGGTGTGAAACTTCAGGGTGAGCATTTGCAGCACCAGGAAACTGAAATTTTCTGCTTATTGTGATCTTAACACCAGTACTTGTATCACTGGCAGCCTTCTGCCATTGCCGTTAGGAGCACACAAAAAATTTGGAAGGATGTGAGATAAAGAAAAAGAAAGTGAAGAGCTGGGCAAAACTCCATCCTCAACAGCCTTGGCCTTCAGCCAAAAATACTGCATTTGTAATATAACTGTACTGGAAAGAAAACATGTTCTCTTTGTCATTGTGGCAGGACGCCCCCCCCCCACTCTACCACAGAAAGCTTATCTGCTCTGTCCATCCGCTGGTGCACATGGGTGAGATAACCCAGGCCTGGACAGATGCCCAACAGGGGGGTCATCTCTGGCTCTAAAAGACTGACACCCAGCTGAGAAATAAATATCTTTGCTTTGAGAGTTAGATGCAGACAGATAAGCCAGGAATCATTGACTGAGAGACACTGCTTTTTATAACTATAGAAGCTGCACAAAATTATAATGGAGAAAGAAGTCTCCTACACACTCCCTGGAAACATGCAGGGCTTCTCCCATAAGCTCGGATCTCCATGGATACTTTTCCAGAAACTGAGAGGAAGGATCCTATGTATGCCCCACCATAAACTGGATGGCAAGATGCACTTAATCCTAATCTATACTATTTCTTCACTTGCTGTAATAGAGGTACCTCACTCTCATGCTGTATTATCTACTAGTAGTGTTTCTTTGCTTATCCTGTGTAGTAGGTAAATCTGTTAAAGTCTTATGTCTGTTAAATTTGTGTCTGTCAAAGAAATAATTAATTTTGTAATAGACCTAATCAGACATTATTAACAACTTGCAGAGAGGGTGGGCTTTGGGGTGCTGGCCGCCTCAGTAAAAGTCTACTGCCAAAGGCCTGGGAAAAGACAGAAACTGGTTTAAAACTCCCCTCTTCATTTGTAACAGTCATAGGGCCACTCTGCAGTCGAACTGACCTTTTCTTGCTTGCTTTTTGGGAATAGAAATTACAGTGAGTAAGGAATAGTTTGGAATTGGCCCTGAGACTTCCTCAAGCTTGCAAACAAGAAATCATGCTTTATAAAATATTTATTCCTAGCTGACCTAGAGAAGAGACTCTAAGAGGGAAGGCACTGAGAGAGAAGTTTCTTATTTTTGAAAGAACTATTTGTTCTTTCTAGAAAGGTAAACAATAAAAAGAGAAATCAAAATATTTGTTGAAAAATAGTCTGCTGCATCCAGATATTCATATACTGTGCATATAGATTTCTGAAGCCAATATATCCTATTTAACATGGTTTATAAACTGAGCGACCTGGAGAGTCCACTTTTAATGGATTCTTCAGGGTATTGATGAACATTACCAGTCAAAGCTAAATAGGCAAGAGAATACCATACAATATTAAAATGGAGAAAATGGCAGATTCTTCTTCCTTTCTACTGAGCTTTACTAGAACAAAGAGTGACATATAATCTCCATCTCACCACTGCAAACATGAGCAAAAAGAAAATGTTAAGGTGTATAGTGGAGATCATGAGAATATAAGTAGATAGTTGATTTTATTTGGAAATTCCTGCTTGCTGTAACTGAGAGCTGTGGTTGAGCAGGATCTCAGGGGGCCATTTAATCTGTGCCCCTGGAGCTGTCTGCCTTCTCAGTGCCTTTCATGACAGATACTCATAAGGAGACAAGTTACAACAACTCAGCACATATTTCAGGCAGTCAGCTGCAGAGCTCTCTTGTTCTTACCTTTCAAAAGTAGCTGCAGTATTCTTACATATTTTCTCATTGAAAGTGTTCTTCTATTTAACCAGAATGGAGGTTTATTTGAATTCCACTTGCCTTTTTCCCCATGCACTGTAGCTATTAAAGAGACATGTTTTCCTCTTTTTCCCAAAAACCTCTACTAAAAACTATGCCGGACATATCGCAATAAGGAAAACTGTTGGGAAGGTCAGTATATGCATTTTCTAATTTCATGCATTAAACAGCACACATAAATTTTAGCAGACACATAACAATGCACAGAATTTCGTTTGTGTTCACACAACTATTTAATTCTTGATACAATGAACATTTAGAAATATTGAATATGCTTGAACATGTGAAATACCAAAATTTCAGAACATAGGAAAATAGTTAAGAGAATGTGAATGGATTTAGATGTTCTAATGCATCTTTGTAGTTCAATCTCAATATTAAAAGATAATTTCCATTGGCACTCAGCCAGGCAGAATAGTTATTTCTTCCTGCTTTTCTCTGCAGTAATTAAAAAAAACACCAGAAATTTTTAGTGAGCTGTTATTTATAAGTAGTTGGAAATAGTTTGATTAATAGTCTCCTCAAAATTTAGAATTATTCACAATTATTGTGTTTTATAGATTTAAATAAAATAATAATTGGTTGAATCTTGGAGGAGGTCCAAAAGTAAGACTCAGCAATTTTCATTTTTCTTTTCTTAATTTCAGTTTTCTTCCATGATTTTCCTTATTTTTTCTTTTTGTTGTTGAGAGAAAATAAAGAAATGGAAGGAAAAGGTGAAATAAAGAAATTTAATTATATGCCGTGATGTTTTCAACATACTGGACAAAATTTCTGTGAGTCTGTCTTTGTAGGAAGAAAATTTTCAACATCTCAGCTTTATTTTGAATGAGAACATTATATCCACAGCTAATAATTATAAAAAATTTTATCCACAATATATTTTTAGATAAAAAGAACCACCTCTGCTTCAGAATTTAGAATTTTGGAGAGATCAGCAAGTGTGCAGGGGAGAAAGAGAATAACCAGTTGAATATTAATTGCCTTGATTCACTGCATGCATGGCAGAAAAAGTAGAATTTTGAGAAAGTCAAGGAAACTGGACAAGGAAAGGATTATTTTGACTGTCAGTAGAAAACCCTGAGAAATTATCTGATTGAGAAATTATCTTATTTTCAGTAGAAAACCCTGAGAAATTTGCAGATGAGCAAAGAAAGTTGTAACCAGGGGAGAAAAATCTGAAAGCCTCAGTGTTTCCTCACTCCAAGAGTTTGATTAAATTCATAAAAACAAAACACAGAGATCTATGAAGATGCCTAGCAGAAGCACATAATGTTACTACCAAAAATGTATTCATAACATTATTTATGTTATGCTGGTTTGTTGTCTTTTCTTCAGTTCTTTCACGTGGGCAGCCAGTCTCACAGGCTGTAAAAGAAGACTAAACAGTCACTCAGTTTACTTATATGCTATCAGTAGAACTTTTATACAGTAGAGTGGAAGGATCCTGCTGATTAATTCAGAAAAATCTTAATATTATTTCCAAGTTCCAACTTTTGGATTTTTTTTTTTTTTGTAGCATTAAAAAAAAAAAAAAAATTGCAAATTTAAGCTTTTGCAAATGTAAGCTTTATTTTTTGGAGTCTTTCATAGAACAATGAACTATGAGTCCAGACAGCTTTCTCTGGAAGCAAAACTCCATTTCAATTACTAGGAAAAGCTGCTTCTAAAAAGCCAGAAGTCATGTACTACTATCCATTATAAAGTTATTTACTGGGAAGTTACTGGGAATTAAATATCTTGCAGCTCTGTCCTGTGGTTGACATGATCCATTAAATGATTGCTGAATCCGTACTCTGTCTTGGGAAAGAGCCACAATTGGATAATGAACAATGAGTAACTCCTAAGAGGACTGTTGAAACTCCCAAATTTCTTAGTAAGACTGTCAAATGCCCTCTGTCTGAGGAGGAACATCATCTACCCCACAGAATGAGAGGGTAGCATCCTCTCCACACATACAAAAAAGGAAGTAGGCAGAAATCTTTTACAAAGTATTAGTTCCCGTTGTTCCATAGGAGGGGGCTTTGTGCTTGTTTCTGCAGCCTCCAAACACTTTTTGAAACAGTTTTAAATATAACAACAAATAGATGTTAATCTAATAACAAAAGAGAATGTTCTAGGTGAACATTCCTAATAAATTTTGAGTCAAAATTGGGAACATATTTGAAATTTATTCACCACAGACATGTTCAAAGAAACAACAATTTTCAGGCATTTACATACACTATAACATCCAAGATTTCTTATAGACACTCCCAAAAATCTGCCTAATTTATTGCATCATGGTATATGTGCTTTATTTCTTTTACTTCCAGAACACTTCATCTATCTTTGTTTAATGGATAACCCAAGTTTTATCCAGCTAAACAGTGCTTTATTAAACTTACTGTCCTGGTTAGACAATTACTATTGATTAAGATTTCTGGGGTGTACTCAACTATGAAATGGCTCCCTTACTGCACCTGCAATGTATTAATCAAGTTTTCTGGGATGTATAGGCCTTTGACTCCTTATCTTTCTCAAGACATTTTCCTTGTTCTATGACATCTAATTAATATCTAGTTAATTGATAACAATTAAGTTTTTCTTCATTGAATTTTGTTCTTCAACTATTGATTAGGTTGTCTAAGAGGTATGGGTCCCTGGAGTCCTGTTCTGCAGGTACAGTGAGATAATTTCTCAGGGTTTTCTACTGACAGTCAAAATCAGATCTAAATTAAAACCAGCTAAAATCATAAAATCAAATATTTTCTAACTAATTAAATGCAGTTATTTTTAAAATTTTTAAAGAATCACAAAACTCGTGGCTAACAAAGATATAACTCACTGTCAATTTATGATGACAGTGTAAATTTTACCCTAACAGTGATTAATATTATTTAACCAGTGCCTTGGGCCCTCCTCCAGAATAAGTGTTAGTCTCCCACTGCATTTATTTTGAGTGCTGTGCAAAAAGCCTCTGCACTTCTTTTCTGTTTGTTTGTTTTGGTTTTCTTTAGTTGGCTTTGCCCTGAATAAGATTTTCTTCATAATCAAATCCAATCAAGCAGTTGTAACATCCAGGCAGGATGCTACAGCCTCATGGAGAGGCATGTAGCAAGTAATTTTTTTTCCAGAGATGTCCTAAATATGCTGGGTGCCTAATTCTATGAAGCCACTGAAAAATCCAGGCTGAATTATTTGTGTCCATTTGTGATGTTTCTTTCCATAAAATCAGCCACGTCTCCAGGATGCAGCCTGGCTCTTGCTCATGTCAGGGTATGTAGCTGCTCTATTCAGTACTACACAGGGGGCAGAACTACCCTCTGAATCACCATTGAGTGTGGTCATCCAAGTTTAGGGCACTCAGAAGGCCCCTTCTGTTTCATTTGGTAACTTTCTTTTCTCTTTAGATGGGGAGGTTTGTACTGACTGATGTGACGCTTGTCTCTTTAACTCGAGGGAAAAACAGATGAGGCTCTGCCACGCAAGGGACAGAAGCTCCCTGCTTTTTAATTGGAATATGCTAGACATGAGGGCACAATGAAAGCTGCCAAGAAGGATGCAGTTCACCTGGAAACTGCAGGATGTAAGTCATCTCAAAATATTAAAAGAAATCCAAATTTCTAGACTATTCTTTATACGTTCTAAGGTTTTGGAGAGAAAACCATCAAACACCCAAAAAGTAGGAAAACCTGAAACCACAACCTCCCAGTATTAATGAAGCAATACTGTGAAAAAACATGAATTATAAAGAGATGGCAAAGTAACCTATATGCATTATTTTCTTGTGCAGAGCCTCAGAGTAATGAATAACTAAAATGGTTTGACAGTGAATATTGCACTTATAATTTGCGGATAGTGTTTAAAAATTCGATTTAGCTGAATTCTCATTTCTTTTTCCAAGACTTATTTGTACAGTTGACCACCTATGCTTATCAAAGTTGGACTTGAAAAATTAAACAAGATTGATTGTTGCAGCCAAATACATGCATTCTTTTTATTCTCAGTGAATAAAAATATGATGTTTTACTGCATTATAATGTGTTTTCCCATTTTTACTTCTGATTCACAAATAACATTACTGATTTACTGGAAAGATCAAAGAAATGAGAAAAAATTGTTTTGTGGACAATGAAAGTGCCTGTAACACTTCCAGGCAAATAAAATCTTGTGAAAGATAATACTCTAATATAGAGTACTCCTGCCACATTTCCTTGTGTCTTGTTTTAATGCACTGCTTGGGTGCGACCTAGTGAGGCTGGATTCCTCTAATTCAGTTCTGATCCTATTCTTCCCTTTGATATTACCTGTTGGGCCAGGCTACGGAGGTTGTTGAAATAGCTAAAATATTGGAAAATAACCCAGTCACAAATGGGAGAGGAGTGAAAGGGAGAAAAGAAAAAACAGAGAAAAGGAACAAATCAAATAGCAGGTCGTGGTTATTTTGTTTTGATCATGCTCACAAACAAGTGTTATGATGTTGTTAGGTATACAGAACAAAAAGCCCCCAGTCTTGTCATGCGGCTCTGAAGAAATGAAAGATAGAAGTAGTGGTTTGCATACCTGAATCAGCTTCTGCTACTGCACCTTCCCAAGCTAGTACTGCTCTTTAATACAGGTTTTTTTTTCAAAATATAACACAAGAATGATTAAGAAAAATAATAGGAAACTCTTATATATAAAATTAGGTTCATTTTAGATATTTACACCTGCAGGTATAAGTGCTACTTTCTTCTTCTCAGTGCATATACATACCAAATATATAAATATCTCCCTGTGTGTATACATCTCAAAGAAAGATTTCCACAGATTTAAAGACCACTTTAAAATGTACTCTGTTGGCAGATTTTCAGACAATCTGCATCTAGTGAAAGCAGACATGGCTGTAAATCAGTCTGCATTTCAGCACTCCAATGCTCTTCACATAAATCTTTGGTTTTGAGTATAATCTGAACTCCTGTTGAAACCCATGGGTCTTGAGCTCATGTTAAAATTCACCCATAAGCTTAAGTGAGGTTAAATAGGGAGGAATTTAATCTAAAAAATATTAATATTTATGGAATGAAAAAGAAAAACAAAATGAACTGCTATTAAAAACAAACAGATGAAATTATTTACTCTGTGGAATTTACTGTTGCAGAACACATGAGAAAGGAAGAAATGTCCACAGGCCATTTTTTCCAGTTATAATTGGTTACTTTGCAAGTAGCTTAAAAATATCAAAGGGCTTGTAATTAAATATTGTACCCAGCTGCATACTGAAATATCATCAAAACTACTAGAGTAACCAGCAAGTTAAATTTAGTACATTACAGTACGTTGGTCACAAGTTTCAACCTGAAAGAGAGCAGGGTGAAAAAAGGGTATGTTTTCAAAAATACCAATAGCAATAAGACCCATGGGGAGCAGTCCATTGTAAAAAGGGGCTGGTTGAAGACTTTAGGATGATGTTCACATTGCACAGATGATAAATCCCTTGCTGTGGTACACCACCACATGTGCAAAACAGCTGCCAGAGCTAAAAGCCTGTAGTGGGTTGACTTTGGCAGGATGCCAGACACGTACCAAAGCTGCTCTACCACTGCCCTTCTCAGCTCAAACAGGGAGAGAAAAAATAACAAAGGTTCATGAGCTGAGGACTGGGCAAGAGATCACTCACCGAAAAATATCGTGGGCATGAGAAATAAATCTTAAAAACACCTTCTCCCCACCTCTCCCTCCTCCCCGACTCTATCCCCTCCCGCTGACAGCGTAGGGAGATGGGGAATGAGGGTTATTATCAGTTCATCCTGAAAGTTTCTGCTCCTGCTCAGGGAGAGGAGTCCTTCCTCTGCTGCAGTGTGCAGCCCCTTTCACAGGAGACAGTTCTCCATGAACTACTACAACACTAGTCACTCTTCCATGGGGTGTATTCCCTCAGGAACAGGCTGCTCCAGCATGGTTCCTTCACAGGGTCACAGGTCCTACCAGGATACCTGCTCCAACAGCATGGGCTCCTCTCTCCACGGGTCTGCAGGTCCCTGTCAAGACCCTGCTCCAGCATGGGCTTCCTACAGGTTCACAGTCCCTCCTCAGGCACCCACCTGCTCTGGAGTGGGTCTCCTCCACGGGCTGTGGGTGGATCTCTGCAACCCTGTTGATCTCCATGGGCTGTAGGGGCACCTCTCTAACCATGGTCTTCACCATGGGCTGCAGATGAACCTCAGCTCCGGCACCTGAGGCACCTCCTCCCACTCCTTGTCCACTGACCTGAGTGTCTGCAGAGCTGTTACTCTCACATATTCTCACTCCTTTGTTCTCTGGACACAATTACTTCCCTGCAATAACTTTTCCTTTTGAAATAATTTTACCACAAAGGCATTATCAACATTTACAATCAGCTCACCCTCAGCCAGTGCTGTGTATGTCTTGAAGCCAGCTGGCATTGGCTCTGACGGACATGTAAGAAGTTTCCAGCAGCTTCTCACAGAAGCCACCCCTTTGGCCCCTGCTACCAGAACATGGGCACAGACCCAACACAAACCCGGAAAGGGACAGAGGAAGACTTGGCCTGAGGAAGAATCTGACATTGTGAGTTCTGCAGGACCCCTACCTACGTCCCTGCCTGCTGCTGCCTGCATGGGCAGGGCTCCCTGTGGAAGGGGATGTATGAAACCTTAGCCAGGCCAAAGAATGGGTGGAGCAATTAAGACACACTGGTTTTTCTTTGGCACAAACAATTCCCACTTTTATGGACATAGGCAGATCTCACTTTCCTTTCCTTGTTTCAGAATTGTCATCTGAAAGTCTGTAGTGATGAAATATAATTTTCTTGTTCAACATCCACTTTTTGATAAAAACGGTTTTGAAAACCGTTTGTTTTAGGAAATTGGTTCTAACTATGTTACAATGGTGTGCAAAACGAGCAAGCAAGAAGATCTGGAAAGTAGCTTAAGCAGGAATCCGTGACCATTTATCCACAATGGCTTATCCCCACACTAACCCCACACATAATAACTGACTCTTTGTGTCCAAACTCGGTCAGCATGTTGACTGTCAGGATCTTTTCAGTTCTCTCACAAGCTAATGTACATTATAGACTTCTAGCTTGTGCTGTGCTCTGTGGAACAGATAACCTTAAAAGATGTTTTCTCTTGGATTTGGGTTGTTTTCAGCTCTCAGGTTTTTTTTAAAATTTATTTTACAATTTTGATGCTAAGAGAGGTCAAAAAGCTGATTGTACCCTAGAAAATTTAAATTAAGGATACAGTCACTCCTTACTGAGAAACCACACAGAAGATATCTTCTCTGTCCTGTGTAGTCTAAATGACTACTGAAAGGGAATGAGACCAAGGAACTTGCAGGATATACTATCTGAAAGATAACTTCAGACACTGAAGCAGAATGTACATTTCTTTCTGTTCAGTTAAGTTTCAGCTATTGAACTGAATGAATGTCCAAAATTTTCAAAATTCATGATGCCCTGATTGAAGAGAATATAATAGTATTTCTCTATCAAGAATGCTGATTCTCAAATTTTTAACAGAAATACGTTGATTTTAGTAAGATATTGTCAAACTACTGCAATTAATTTCTGTCCAAAAAAATAAACAGCTAAAACTTTTAAGTCTTGCAAGGTTCCATGGGATATGGCCCTTTGACTGCAGTAATTTTTAAAGGAGACATTTCATAGTCTTTCACAGAAATGTCAACATTTTGCCTTTATATGCTTATTTGGGAGGAAAGAATAGTATTAAATGTCAGGATTGCAGCTTAAGAGAAGTATCACATTTTGAATCTCCTTATAGTTTGCTATAACTGATATGCCTTAAATAGGCCTGATTACAGATATGGATGTTCAAAATCTGGCCTTTTAGTTGCCAAATACCTGTTTTTACCTGGAATGATGGTATATCCATGAAGAAATGCCCCAGTAAAGAAAACTAGAACAAGCATCCTTATCCTTGAGTTATACTTAATGACCTTGCAGCCTGGAAGTTTGGACAGGATAGTCTTTAAAAGCTCCATTCCAACTCAAATTATTCTGTGATTCAGTGATCCTGTCTCACCTTTTGCATCACAGACATGCCTGTGGTCACAGATATCACATATCAAGACAAGCCAGCCACAGACTGCTTTGTTCCAGGTCCTTTTGAATTCTTTTGTCTTTGCTGGTCACTGAAGAGTAAAGAACAGGTGCGTTTTCTTCTTTTCTGTCACCTTAGATCAGATTTTAACTTTTCTCTATGTGGGACCTGCATACAATTCTTTCTAGTCATGCCTCTGTTGCATTTTCCTATTCTGCTAAGCTACAGATATTTTAACGTTTTTAAATTACAATAAACCACCTTTTCTGGTTCAAGCCTTTCCTATGCTTTGTGATTAACAGGTCTCATTATGAAGACTAAATTTTAGTATGTCTCTTTTAGGAGTTTCCAGAAAGATACACTTTGTTTCAAAATTGTGGCAGCAGCAGTATTCTGTGAGCACTATTTACTGAGAAGAGACACTGCTAAATATTCTCCTAAGGAAGCATATGACATGCAGATGAGCTGTGTTTTCTTTCCAGATTCAAGCAAGAATGGAAGTACATATATCATTGTAAGATTTTCTATCTTACATTGTTTTCGTTTGTGTGTATACATAGCCATCTTATACTGAAGCATCTCAGATTTTCACATGCAATACTATGCAAAATAATGCTAAAATACTGTATTAATGGCCTTTTTATCCTATGAAATAGCTGTTCACAAAATAAACAAAGCAATTAAAATAAGAAATGAAGTTTCAAAATTGGCAGTCATCATCTTGTTCACTCTCCTCCAAGTAAGAAAGTGAAACAGGGAAGGAAAACAGAAAGTCTATACAATTGAAGTGCTGGATTTGTCTGCTGGACTATGCAGGAGCTCAGGTTTTCCACAAAGGCTGAACAGCCTTCCTGGGGAGATGCTGTGAACTGATGTTTGTCTTCACAGCACACTTCCACCTCTAGGCAGAGCAGAGCCTGCTCAGCGTCTCACACCACAGCTTCAGAGGGCCCAGAGACTGATTAGAAAGGAAAAATATAACCTCGAAACAGTCAAGGGTCGAGATGGAAACATCTATTTGCCACCAAGATGTTTGGACAAAGCAAAGTAATACATTCGGGGACACTTCTTAGGTATCTCTTGGCAATAATCTCTCTTCATGTGGCTCTTGAACGCTCCGCTTTATTTCAGCAGCACAATGGACACCAACACACCAAATATTCCAATACTCACTTTCTTAAGGACAGCAATTAAAAAGCAATTATTAGCCTCCTGTATAGACCCCACTAGGCCATAAACAAACAAAACTTTCAGCAGCAAGCTCTGGTTGTGTCTTACTGTCTAATAGAAAAAGCTAAGAGTGTTTGTGGGTTTTTTAATTTTACTGCAGCTAAAGTGGAAGTAATTAATCTGCTGCTTGAAGTTGTAATCATTCTTCTGCTGTCCACTTTGTCAATTTCTAAAGTCTTTATCTATAATAAATAATGTTCGCTGGCAGCACATATTTTTAAAAAGGCAAGACTTTTACAAAACTGGAAGCTTGAGTACTACTTGATACAAAAAAAGCTACTTAGACTGTCAGAAAATGCTTTACACTAGACATGAGGAATTTCTTCTTGAAATTCTGCTTTTCTTTTTTAAGTTTTGAGACTTTAGCAGGAGAAACACCATCCAGCCTCTAAAATGTAACTTCAGTCACCTTCATTATACAGTAAAAGGTTACAATTTGTACCAGGTTGTTGGCCCAGTTTCAACAAGACCTTTGCTTTTCCTTTGGTCACATGTTGAGTGCAACTGGCTAACATAACCTGATGAAATTTCAGTTTGCTCATAATTCCTGAAGCCTCCAACAATAATCAGTGTGTACTCATGTGGGAAAGCTTCAGCCTTTTTATCAACTCTCTTGACAGAAATGCTGTCACATCAAATCTGCTCCTTTCTTAATTCCATGGATTTACTTCAAGAGTCTGGTAGTTTTGCCTCACATCCATCTACAGCGTGGCATATTGGCCTAAAGGTGCCTCATCCTCTCTGCCTTGTCCTTCTGCACACTGTGTGGAGGGTATATGTCAGTCACCAGGGCAAGTCATGTACACAACTGTGAACAAGGATGAGAGGATTGAAAACCTCTTGTTATGACAATTTATCTGGATTACCATCAAGTGCCCTGGCAATCCTTGGGCTTTCAGTACAGGAAGCAAGAAGTATCTGCTGTCCCAGGCTCTCCTTGCCTTACCAGGAGGGCAGTGTCACTCAGTCTGTGTTCTCTACAGTTTAGAAGTGTATCTGAAATATTGCAGGAACCAGTACAAAAGGCATGTGGAACAAAGCTGAATATGATCCTGCTAAAGATCATCTCTACCTGCACATACGATTTACAAAAAAACAATTTCATCACACCTTATCACCTCCTCTTTCTCCAGGAGAATGATAATTTTTAACCTGATAGCTACGATTGTTGTAGTTCCTAGTAACTGTCAGGACCTTGGTTTGGACAAATCCATCTAAATAAAGTTGTTCTCTTAAAAAGAAAGTTTAATCAGCAGCAGGTAGGAGATGTATAGCTCAGAGTCCCCAGAAGTGGGCTGAATCTGGACTGAGGCATGAGGCAAATATTCAGCCAGCTGAGGAAGAATATGAAGTCCAGACAAATAGGAAATAAGAATCAGAACCTGAATGCAATGATCCAAAATCTAAGGTATTTTGGAAATTTCTGTGCTAAATAAGCCCCTAAGTGTGAAAGAAGAGCTGGTCCTCAGACCATGGTGAGAGAGACCTGTGCTGCATTGGTCTATATGTGCTGTGTTGGCCAATTACTCTTGGTCAACACTGTTAAGAAACAGAAGTTTCATCAGACCATAACTTTTTATAAAGTATGTATTTTTATAAAGTATATTTATAAAGGTAGCTGCCTTTAAAATCTTTAAAAGAAGGAATGATGCATCATGGCTTGAAAGATATTAAAACTCAAGAAATATTCAACAATGGGAGTGAGATTTTATTCTCACAAGATAGAACCTGTAATAAGAACATGAAATTCCTCTTTAGTTGCTCATAATTTATGTTGCTCAATGCAGGTGATTGTTGAAACAGAATTGTGGAATGCTAGTATAAAAAAACAGATACCTGAGTCAAAATACAGAATTTTTCATTAACAAATCTTCCATCTACAAACACAACTATGAAAATTTAAAATCTATTTATGTAGGTGTTCATAGAAAGAGAAATTGCAGAACTACATAGTACTATTACACACTCTTTTTTTTTCTTTTAGCTGCTTGGACATATTACTTCAGAATTTAGAAGTTTGCCTCTAAGAGTTTATTCTGGTAGTGATTTTTAAGCTATACCTTAAAAGCAGATGATGCAAATTTATTTGTTTGTGTCAATCTCATGTTAATAATCTAAAATGGAGAAGTTTGGATTCAGAGATTAAATTTTATTCACAAAATCATTTATAAACAAGTCCTTTGTTAATTTTGGGATAGTATCCTTTTTCTGTCTTGGGTGTTTCAGTCGGAAAAGTTATTTAGATTATGACTCAGGTTTTCAATTACATTGCTTTTGCTGTTACACCATTTGCACTAATACATTTGTTTCAGCATTACATCACACAGTATTTAAAAACCAGATAAATTATGCAATCTGTTTTTCCCACTGCCTCTATGACAAGTTTTATTCGTATTTGCATGCAGTGTCCTGTTTTATTTATTCATTCAGAAGATTTAGAAAATTTGTGTTTATTTATTTTATTCTTCTTTCTTTGGGAAAGTAGCGACAAATGACCAAATGAACACCAGGAGAGGCTAATAACCAGTTCCAAATTCTGGGACTTTTCTGAAATACACGTATATGTACTTTTTCTGAAATACAGTAACTTTCTGCACACAAATAAAAGTTAATTTATTGAAGATGTATTTTCTGTCCCCTTTCCCTCTTGCATCTCTTAAAACCATGTAAGAAACCTAGTTCACTATTTTGACTCCTATCTAGTACCTTAAGAATGTCACCACAAGTGGTCTGTGGCCCTCCTTGATGCCTGACATGGAAAGTCAGCTTAGAGGGAAATGTGACCACAAGACCAGTTTTGTACGTGGCTAGCAGACTTTGACAAAGAGTATCTCTTTTCTTGCCTATTCTTTTTCTGCTTTTTCACCTCAAGAAGAGGAGGCCAGATTAACTGTGTTTTGCAAGTCTGAATAGTCCTTCCATTAGGTCTTCTCGGAGGACAAAATGCGAGGGAAAATGAGAGGAAAGGAAGGAGAGAGAGAGGGAGGGAGACACAAGTAGGTACCATCTATAACAGAGAAGATGGGGACGGCTGCTGAAGTTCAAAGAGCAGCTCTCTGTGCCTGAGACATGATGGAAGAACCTCTGCAAGTGGGCAATGTCTATTGTAATCCAGAAAATCACAGAGTTATGTGGAAATGAGTCTGCTAACAAGAACTTGCCCTGCAAAAGCACAGTGAGAAGAGAAAGATGTTTTTTGCAGTTTTACTGTTGATCTAGCTAAATTTTCGTCTGAGATATTTTAAGCTTGTAGAAATTTTATTTCTAGCCACACGATTATCGTAATTTCACAGAGTGAAGAGTTAGTTATGAAACCCTTGAATCAATAACATGTAGTACAGAAAATATATTTCCTTTGTCACAGATACACACTAAGTGATGGGTATTTTCTATCTGTCAGTGTATTATGGGAGGAGTTTATATACTTTTTTAGGAATAAGATTACTGCAGTTTCCTGTTCCAAATTATTTCTTAATGTGCTAAAAATAGTTTCTAGTAAACACTGGGGTAATACACTATAGTTTTAGGCCATTGCTGTACCCGTCATTATGGCTTTTTTCACTGTGGCTATCTAACTGTCTTTTTCTAGTTTGATAATCTATTGGTTTACAGGAAAAACATGTACACTTTGAAAACTGGACAGTCTTTGTGTGGCTTTTGCAGCGATCATAACTCACTCTTTATATCTTCCAAAGTTATCATAATATTTTTATATTTCTCTTTGCTTCCTTTAGTGCACACACACCCAAACATAGCATAGTCATGTGCGTAGAGATCCTCCTCATAATTATATACACATACATGATTATAAACAAAGTATAAAATAATATTTTCAAATTTGTGTGATACAGTGTTCAGAAATAGAGACCAATTAAAAGTCATATATCTGGGATATATAACTCCCACCATTGTTACATCTGTATCACCTAATAATCTCTAGTACATGGATCTTTACACTCCCATCCAATGTCACTGAAGTATTATGATTTCACTAGCACAAAAACAAACAAGTATATATCAGATAGAGCCTATTTTATTGGAAACTAGCAAACATGAGTTCATTCCAATCCTTAGCATCAGATTAATAATTTAATTATGGGTTCAGTATATTACATGGAAACAATTCACCAGATTTAGAATATAAAAAAAATTCTCTCTACTATTGAGTTTTACAGTCACTTTCCCTTGGTTTTGTTGTTCTTGTTTAACACTAAAAGATGGCATTTTTATAAAGGAAGCAAAGTCTGTGTAGCATGAATTGTACTGAACTGTCAAGTGAAAGAACAACTACTGTGGCTAAGGGAGTGAATTCAATTTCTGATTGCTCAGCAGGCTTTCTGCATCACTCAATAATAGGTACCTGCAACATCTGCAAGCCAACAAGCCAAAAAAAACCATGTTATTCATTTCCATCAGCGAATTTGTCAAAAATTCAGTGGGTAATTTGCAAGTTGCAAATTACTTCTGCTCAGCATCTTTTGTATGTGCATTATGTTGTTTAGGCATAATTCAGGTATTGTCTATGATTTGGGGATTCATGGAATTAAGATTAACCAGATTGTTGGCATAGTCTCAGATTTTTTTCTCTGCAAGATTTTTATTTAGTAGCAGGCTTTCTTAGCCCTGTTACCCTGGGAAATGCAAAGGTCTCACTACTGCACTATGTGTCACAGAAATCTGCTTTGCCCTTGAAATAAAATGCTAAAATCTCATCTCCTTCCATCCAGGAGAAATGGGATCATGAATCTGAGAGAGGAAAGAAATCAAACATTTTTAAAGTGAGCTCCAGAAAACCAGACCTCTTCATTAAATGAGCTGGTGTAGCTGGGGTGATTCCAAGCACTAATTTAAGTTGTAAACATGCAGCTAGGGGGATGATAGGCAATCCAAGTGAGGATATTACCCCTAATGTCATTTTTCTGTCACTGTAAAAGCTCAGATTTGTGCAGCCTGGTGAATTAATTTTCCTGGTATCACCAGATAGACTTTGCCAAGCACAAGTCCAGAGGTTTAACAGCAGGAAATGTTTAATTTCTCCCAGCAGGCAAACAAGTCTACATAAGGAGAATTTGATTATTTACCTTGTGAGTACACCTAAATGTGAAAATCCAATAGTACTTAGTCTCTGAAAGGAAAAATAACTTTCAGGAACTTAGGCGTGTTTTATCTAAATATGGATTAATAACTTTCTTCCTCAGCTACAGGCATTTGCATACAAATACAACCATAAAAATGCCTGTCTTGTGCTCACAAGTAAGGGAATAATCACCAGCAAATAAAATAGAAGCTGTAGCTTTAACATACATTTTATTAACTCTGAGCAGATTATATTTTCAAAGCTGTAGATATTGGAGTCTGGAAGCAGTGTATGGCACAGCTAATCTAAAACATGCCAACACCACTGATGATTCAAACTCAGGTGGGTTCATTTGCTGGTAAGTGACAGGCTGTTTGTGGTATGCAGGGAGGTGAACTTGTCAGCAAAAATTGGAGAGACTGAATTTTGATTTGGAAGAGAGAGCAGTAGCATATTACAATAAACACTCTGGGAGTTGTTACATCACCCAGTTTTGCTTGCTCTTTATGGGTGGTGCAGTAATTTTTTTTCCTAGTTCCAGTGGCTGCAGATAATACTATATGGGTGAAGACTGGGAAGGGCACACACATGGGGCTTCACATGGGGAAATTGCCATTGATAATTAACTCAAACATTTCTCAGCTAGGCTGTACCAGCTCTCACCAAGGACTAAGTGATGGAACTACAAGAGAGGACAGAAAGAACAAGTGTTTACCAAACTTGGTTTTGTGCTTTGGCTTTCTTTGGGGAAAAAATAAATGCAGACAGGAGGAGAAGACCCTTACCATTAAGGTTTACTTTAATTATTTTAATTTTTTTTCCCCCAAGCTGGACTCAGTGAACAATCTGGGAAAAATCTGGGAAGAAGTTGACAACTCATACTATTTCCTGCATCAGTTGTAACTGTGATGTAGCTTGCATCCTTCTTTCACCTATTAATCAGAACTATCAGGTGGGACAGTGGCGAAGTCTTATTTGAGAAAGAAAAAGCCTGTGCATATTATTGTACATTATCTGCTTCTGTTTGCAAATAAAGGTAGGACAAATGAGCTACAAAATCCTAACACTTCTGTATTGTATTTTTCTCTCTGCCGGCCAATGCCAGTGGCAACAAAAAGGGAGGAAAAAGCCCAGAAGCAACAATAACACCAAAAATCCAAAACCAAACAAAAATGTCCCACAAACAAACCCAACAATTATAAAATTGGAAAAATTATTTGCTATGAAGTCTTTCTCTTGCCTCTTCCATGAAAAACAGTTTTGACAGAGGAGAAAGAAGACAATTATCTTTGGCAGCAAAAATAATACATAAGTCAGTTTTTTAAGTTGGTACTTTAAATAAAAAACATTTTCAGTAGCAAAAAACAGTGACTTAAAAACTTCTTTGTCTCAAACACACATATTTGTCAAGAAAGGTGAAAGGTTATTTGTTTCTTTGTTTTCTTGTTTAGGGCATTTTTTCATAACCAGGAGCAAAATGTGACTTTATAGGTAGGAGGGGTGAAACCTCAGATCTTTTAGCCTCATTTGTGCATGACAGTAGTTAAATTCAGTTTAAGGATTGCAAGGCAGGAAGATGTAAACTTCATAGAAGCAGCACATGGTTTTGTATCATTCTGTTTTCCCATGGCTCAGGAAGTCTCTATCCCAGAAATTCCTAGAGCAGTCTTTACTGCAATTATGGTAATCTTCAGACCTTTACCAAAAGCGAGATTAGCATATCACAGAATCACAGAATTGCTGGAGGTTACCAGGCAGCTCTGGGTACTATCTTCTCAAACCTGCTCAGAGCAGGGCCAGCTAGACAAGATGGTCTAGGACCATGTCCAATTGGTATTTTAATACCTTCAGGGATGGAGACTCCCCAGCCTCTCTGCAACCAACTCCACTGTTTGGCTACTCTCACAGTGAAAAAAGGGGAGATTGTGCTTAAGTGGAATTTCATCCTTCCACTGAGTATCACCGAGAAGTTTTTGGTTCTGTCATCTTTACTTCCTTGAATCATATGTTTATGCACAAGATCCTTCTAAATCTTCTCTTCTCTGTCCCTGGGAACTGAGGTGAGGTTAACTGACTTATACATGCCCACATACTCCTTTTGTGCTCTTCTTGATTGAAGAAAACTGACACTCACCTTCTCCCTGTATTCAGGAACCCCTCCCCATCCCTATGGCCTTTCAGAAATAATCAGCAGCAGCCTCACAGAGCCTTCAGCCTGCTACATCAGCACTTCTGAGTTCTCATGGTCCATGGACTTACACATGTCCAGCTTGTTTAAGTGCTCCCCACCCTGGTTCTTAATTAAAACAGGGCAGATCTTACTTGATGCAGTCTTTCTCAGCAGTCTCAGCAGCTGGGATTGATGAGGACTCTAATACTGGTACAAGTATTACTGGTAAAGACTGAAGTGAAACAGGCAACGAGCATGTTGGTCTTTTCCATGTCCTATTTCACCGTAATTCTTGCCCATTCAGCAGTGGTACTCCATTTTACTTATTCATCCTTCTACTCTTTACAGAAATTATCCTTGCTGCCTTTGACCTCCCCAGCCACATTCAGTTCCAGGTAAGCCTTAGCATTTCTAAATCCATTCCAGCACAATCAATGTCTCCATACTCCCCATGGGTCACCTGCCTTGCTTGTATACACCTTGTACACACTCCAGTATTATATTTGAGCTAGTTAGAACCTATTTCTGTCACATTTTCTTCATTTCCAGCTCACGGAGACAAATCATTCTCGAGCTTGGAGAAGGTGTTTCCTGCACATCAGCCAGCTCTCCTGGATACCTCTTCTTACAGGGGCTACATCTCATGAGCAGTGATAAGGGGTCACTAGACCAAAATGTAAGGCACAGTCACCATTAGTTCTTGTGACTATGAGAACTTCCCTGGAGCACAATTCTGATTAGATCAATGATAGACTTTCAAGGCACACATTCTAGTGAGCTTGTTCATTCCAGAGCAGGAAAAAAGCATGGAAAGTTACTGAATTTAGGTGTTATTTCACTTACATAGTTTTGTAAATCTGTCATAGCTGAGGTGGAAATGCTAAAAATGCTAAAAAAGGACCCATTTAAAGTTGATTTTTAGAATACACATCACATCTGTACTCAAAATATACCACATGTAAAAGATCAAAATTAGGACACTATGTAGTTGTTAGATGGATTATATTTGCTAAAGTTGGAGTTATACTGTGTAATTACATACCCCTGATACATATTCATGTGGGTTATCTTGCAATTAAACTTTTCAAATTCAGTATTCAAATGGGGGTTTTTCAATTTTTTTTTTTTTTTTTTTTTAACTTCTAAAATCTCATATATCCATCAGGAAAGTTTTTGGTTAATAAATGCATTCTGCAACCTACAATAATTTTCTGTTCTGTAGAACATTCAAATGAAAATTAGGATCCTTTCAGTCTTGATAAGGTCATATCTGTCAGGAAAAATTGTTACTTCATGCCAGTCTATAAAGTTTTCAATATATTTTCATGTATAAAGCAAAAATAGCCCTATATGAGTACATCATAACTCAAATCCAGTAAACATATTTTGTCTTTTTGCTATAAGGAATGACACCTAGTTTGAAGTAGAACTAAAAATCAGTGCTCCCTGTTTTCTTTTTTGAGTTTGATCTAATACATAATATTTGCCTGTCTCATGAAAAAATTTTTGGTTTTCAGAGCTGGACTTTCAGAAATTATATTTAAAATAAGCAATCTACTGAAAGGAATATTTCTTATTTTAAAACCAATCTCAGGGCATTATGTCATTAATGGCAATGCTACATAAAAAATTGTATTTTTATTTATTGTTTTGGGCTTGCCAATAAACACAAAATAAAGTAATGGAATTATCTTATTGAACTATAAATGCTATTCTGAAGGCAAGATATTTTTAAACTTTCTTTTCAAGGAATTAATGTTCTGTAAAACTTTTGCCTGTAAGGAGAGTGTATTGAGCAAAGGCATGGGATTTGGACATTCCTTTTCCAAAAGTGCTACGTGCAATTCCTTCCCCTGCTAATTGCAGTTTTCCAGCTCAGGCTCTCACACAGTACTGTTAGCTTGCAGTAAGAGAAATAGGAAAAAGAACAAATTTCTGGACTTCATAAATTGCATGGACTGAATGTCATTTGTGTAAATTCTTCTCCTATTCCCCGTAACTATCTGATGTATGAATAATTTTGAGATTTTGCTCCATTTAAACAGAAGGGTAGTTGACATTGAAATTATATAAACTTAAGATAATTTTTTTTTTAAAAAAGACTAAAAGTCATATTTTAAATCCAGACCAATAATCCTTTACTAACTGTGCTATACCTTAAACAGATCTGATTAAGTGTGTATTTTATTGCTACTTTTCTGGGGTGATGTGAAAATTCTGTTGTTTTTTTAATATTTATGTATTATGCAAATTTCTGCAAAGTAGTGTGGTAAAATCATTAATGTCCCTGTTGCACTGGGCTAGGGAAGATGTTATAATTTTGTGTGTGCAGTGTAGTAGCAATCATCATCCACGGACAGAGTACTGTACAGAGTGAAATTATATAGTATGTAGTACTACTAAAATTCCCATTCTATTACCTGAGACTTAAATAAGCATGGTAATATGCTAATAAATTAAATATATGCATATATCATATATATTACGATAATAAAGCAGCTAATATGAATTCCAGAGGAAGGGCAAACTGAAAAGTACTGCACTACTTTTTCATTCAGGACACAATTTCAAGAGCCTTGCTGCCCTTCTACAACTCATCAGTGTTGACTCTAGGAGCTCCCAGGCATCATCAGGGTAACCCCTGAAGAGGTGCAAGGCAAGGGAATGTTTTTCAACATTGAAACAGTCCTCTCCCAGCTTTGCCTTCAACAATTATGAAACAGAATTGTCACAAAGCACAGCACAGTTAGACCATATTTACTGTGAACATGACAAAATCAGGAATGATGTGAAAGAAAGTGGAAGTGACAAGTCTTTGGGGTGTGCCCTCATTGCATCTGTTCTTGGTGACCATATGATATAGCCAAATAAGTACGAGCCATGTCTCAGTGATCAAAGATGATAATTATTATCAGATATAATAGGAAATATAATAATAAAGGGAATCAGGATGGAGTTCCTAAAGGCAATTAATGTGGTTTTAAGTTTAGAGCTGGTTCAGTTCTTGAGTAGCTACGCTGTACAGTCACCATGTGTGAGAATTTAAGATGCCTACATGCATTGCAGGCCAGAGAAAAATCTAGAAAAATAAAAA